>NC_045455.1:20008662-20053046 GCF_002776525.5 Piliocolobus tephrosceles | reverse complement strand
CTTCTTGAAAACATATACACTTTGTTCATTGACCGTTTATATACACACACACACTATGTACACACACACTGCACACACAATATATATACACATATATAGTATGTGTATAGTGTGTGTGTGCATGTATACATACACATGTATATATAAATGGTCAGTGAACAAAGTATATGTTTTCAAGAAGTATAGAGATGGCTTAGTATATCTGTCATACACATACTATATATGTGTGTGTGTATATAGTGTGTATGTGTATATATGGTGTGTGTATATAGTGTGTGTATATTGTGTTTATAGTGTGTGTATGGGTGTATGTATAGAGTGTGTCTGTGTAGTGTATGCATGTGTGTATGTATACATATTGTCAATGAACAAAGTGTATTGTGTATGTTTTTAAGAAGTATAGAGATGGCTTAGTATAGCTGTCATACACATGTGCACACACACGATATATACATACACACTATATATACACATGTACACACTATGCATACACACATATATGGTGTGTATGTATATACATATATATAATGTGTTTGTGTCTATAGAGTGTGTGTTTGGACAGATATGCTAAGCCATCCCTATAATTTGAAGAAGCATATCTGTAAGTCACACTCATTCTGGCTATCAATGTGGTTAGACAAAATAACTCTTTAAATTAAATGGAAGCCTTGCTTGGGAACTGATTCAAGTAAAAAGAGGAGCAACAGAAAATGTGTTTTAATTTTTAGTATTTTTCTTCCTTTGATATTTCTTCACACCCCGTCTCACCATCATCTATTTTAAGGCAAGTGCATTTATATAAACCTCAATATTTTTCAGTGTTGTTTAAATTGGACAATATCTTGTTTTTGTTATTTTAATGAAGCCAAATAATGAATCGGAACATTACATGCCACTTAAAGATAATGTTACGGAAAAGTAACCTGCTATTGCTATTCCGCGGGAAATAATTCTCTCTTACAACATAATCACCTACAGGTATGATCTGATGGATGGATTCAGGTTTGATTTTTGTGCCCAAACTTTTAAAATCTTACCAGAATCTTTAAGAGATAGAGACTAGAATGATGGTTACTAGAGACTGAGAAGAGCAACAGGGATTGGGGAATACAGCGGGGTTGGTTAAAGGGTACAGAAGTCCAGTTAGATAAAATAGAATGAATATAATCCAGTATTTGGTAGCTTAATAGGATGACTATAGTTAACAATAACTTAGTGTATATTTAAAAATAACTACAGGTGTGGAATTGGAGCATTCCTAACACAAAGAAATGATGCATGCTTGAGGTGATAGCTACCCTAATTATCCTGATGTGATCATTACACATAGTATGCTTGTATCAAAACATCACATTTACCGCCATAAATATGAACAGCTATTACGTGGCCATAAAAATTAACTATGATATGCTTTAAGACAACTTTCAGGGAAGGAAATATTTCCCATTAAACTTATGAAACACATTTCCCCCTCAAGAGACATGGAAAAATATTCTACAGTGGAAAAAAATATTTAAGCCATACAGACTCTTTTTTTCACCTCTAAGTCCTTATAGAAATAATCCCCCATATAAGTTGAGTTTTTAGTAAGACATAAGAAACCACATTTTTAACCTCCAAAATTCTTTTAGATTCAGATCATTTCTGACTTGTTTGTGAAATCAAATGATTAGTATAAACTTCAACAAGTAAGAAGGGAAAAATGATAGTCTCCTCAAACTTTCAAAAATTGATTTGTGTCCAGAAATGGGTAAAAGATGTGTAGCAGAAAATGTAGTGTGATATGTAAATGTTATTTTTCAGAATGAGGATAATGATTACCTATACACAAAATTATCATTTAAGTTGAATTTTAAATAAGGCAGACAGACCAATATATTAATATTTTTTCTTTTAAATTTTGTTGAGTTGATTTTGAAAGAAACAAAATATGTATTTCCTGTTATAGCCTCTTACTCACACATCAGGTTCATTTCATGTGACTATCACCTGGCTCAGCTATCTTTTTAAATCAACAGAAAAACTGAGAATTTGCCATGAATCCTGGAAACACCAAGAGAAACAAAATAAAAATAGAGAGATGTAAAACATCTGTAGATGTCTGCCTCTACATCAAACTTTTATTTACAGCTCATACTCCACTATTGAGAACTCAGAGTGAGACTGGATAGAATGTGGGTTTAAACCTCATTATGCTTTTTTTTTTTTTTTTTTTTAACATTTTCTATTGTAAATGATTATTTTCTCAAGTATTTGCTGTGTGGGTGTGTGTGTTTTTTCAGCCAATTTTTTTTATTTAAAAAAATAAAAAGCATGCATAGGAGCTTAAAAAATAAAGTGGACCTCACAAAGTCAGAGAGATTGGTGGTTACCAGAGGCCATGGAAGGTGGCAGAGAGGAGAGTGATGAGGAAAGATTGATTAATGGTTTCTTTAAATAAACAGTGAAATAGAAGATAGAAGACTTGGTACTCAACAGATCAGTAAGGTGACTGTAGTTAGTATTCGCTGATTACACATTTCAAAATAGTTAGGAGAGAATAATTCAAATGTGTGTGTGTGTGTGTGTGTGTGTATGTGTGTGTGTGTGTGTGTGTGTTTTAGCAGAAAGAGAAGATAAGTGTCTAAGGTGTTGGAGAGTCCAGTTATCCTGATTCGATTATGTGTATGTATCAAATTATCACATGTGCCACAAAATGTGTGTATCAATAATAAAGAACAATCAAATGAAACAATTCAGTATCTTTAAAAAGCCCACAAAAATTTAAAATGTAATTACAGCATATACCAGTTAATAAATGACTTAAAAACTAGCCTCTTCAGATTCACCATATAATTTTACATATATCTTTCTCTTAAATATTGACAGCATATATCTATGTGCCCCAGATATATGACATACCTTCTTAAATGGTGGCACATCTAGCATAGGCCCCTTCAACATTGAAAACAATCTGCTATAAGACACTAGTCTTCTATTCCCCCCACCTGTTAAAAATCACCCACCAGGAGTGAGAGACTTAGTTGTCAGATGATTATATGTGGTACATAAGTGATATCCTCAAAAAGTGCCTAATCGGCTACCTTGTCAAAAATTCACTCATTCTCTTTTTAATGTATTTATTAGTTTACGTATTTCACTACACTTTCCCAGTTTCCTACATCTATCCTCGCGTTGCTTTCAGTCATATCATCTAAAGCTTTAGTGTACTTATCACAAAAATGTGAGGAATACAAGAAGCATAAACAGCAAGATGGCAGCTAGGGGAGGTTGTTCTGCCATCAGGAAATATTGTTTATTAATTTACTGTAATTAAAAAACTACAGTTGAGCCATCAGACTGTCTTTCTTGATCTCTACAATTGAAGCAATTATGTGAATATTTGGAGATTAGTGACTGGCTTATTGGATCATATGGTCATATTAATGGTTCTAATAATGATCTAAGTTTGAGTTCAGAGTGTCCATTTATTCATTCGGCTATCACTGTCCTTATTGGTCATCGTGTTGACACCATAATGGCACAATAAATACAGCATTGAGGAAAGCAACACAGTTCCTGCCTCTGTGGGCTCACATTCTAGAATAAATAGACATAAGCAAATACTGACAAATGTAATCATTTTCGGACAGGAAAATGCCATGCCATAGGGAAATATGTAAGAGTCAGGAAGCCACAGTTGCCTTGGTGATGTTTACTTGAAGGCCACATGGATGAAACTGTGCACGAAGCCTATTGTTGTTTAAAGCATGAAATGGAATCTAGTCCTGTACCTAAGCAGATTAATCAGCAGACTGTAACATTTGATGTAGGAGACTCTGAAGCCAGCAACATATCAAACCAATTTCCAAAGCTTATATAATTTTTCCAAGTAACCATATTGTGTTTGTTTTTTGTTGTTGTTAAGGCGGTTAAATCTGTTGTCTAAATATTATCTGAGGGACATTTTCCTCAGCTAAAAACCAATGAAATTGAATAAGTTGTGAAGAAATATGGCCAAGTTTAATGTAAGAAAGAGTAGGATTAGGCAGGACAGATGTCACAGAGCACAGCTTAGGAAGGACAAGCCCAGGTGAGTCCCAGGAAGAGGAAAGCAAGCATTGCTTGGAGTGCAAGTTTCTGCAGTGAACACTACATTTTAACATTTCTCGACAAAGCAGATTTGGGAGATATATATATATATATATATATATCCCAAATATATACAGTTTTGCTTTTAATCACCAATACCTATCTTCTAGTTTATCAACACCAGTGTTTCCCAGATGTAAAAATGTGCTTTAATGACTTATGTGCTTTAATGACTTCTGGGCACCCACTCAGATTCATTCTTCACTGTCAGTCATTCGACCATTTAATCATTCTTTCTTTCATTCAACACATAATCTTGAGCATTAACTATTCACTGTGGTTAGTGCTGTGCAAAAAGCACTTCATAGGGTCCCTAACATGGAGCTTGCCAACTGGTAGCCAAATAAGATGTATTTAACAAGGGAGTTAAGTAATTGTATAGGTCAGTTAAAAAAGAGTAACTCAAATTTAGTGGCTAAGATCAGTGGTAGCTGGAGTGGTTAAAAACCAAAGTGGAACCACAGCGAAACTTAAGCAGAGTCTTGAAGGATGGGAAAGAAGAGATAGTTGGATGAAGAAAAAAAAAAGAGGAAATTCCATGGAGGGAGAGACATTTGCAGTGAAACTTGAGTCTGGTATAGCCAGGAAGCAGGGACATCAACAATATGGTATATATTACCTGGAATATGTTAGATGTTTAATGAAAGAATGAATTAATGCATATACATACACAGGAACTGGAAGAAAATTTGGAAAGGGAAATGGTTGGCAGTACAATTTTAATGAGGAAGCACTCATAAACAACATGATTGACAGAGAGCTATACCATAATAAAAAGGCCTGAAGAGGTTATTTCGCATTTGATCCAAAACAACCAGTTTTCATCTGCCGTCAATTTTATTTGTGTCTCTCAAGGCCTTTGAGGAAAAATCATATTATTTATCTAGGGAATATAAATATTAGGACAACATATTTTAATTAAGGAATGTTGATCAGGCGATTGTGCTTTAAAAACATGCTTCCGATCATGTGGAAGTTATAGGTTAATCAAGTAGTTTGGAAAATAATAAATTAGATAATTATGCAGGTTAAATCATATTGTCAGTCTCTCCCAGCCACACTAATGCATCACTTTTGCTTCTGAAAATGGTTTGTGGACTCAAACAAAATTTCTCAGTTTCATCCTTCACCTATGAGTCTGAGATAGCTGATGAAATTTGTGTCCTAAATCTCTATTTTGCCGCACTATCTGTATGATTTAGGCACTTGCTTGTTTTTTTAAGTGACTTAAGAAACTTCAGCATTCACGTAAAAATTATTATTCCGTTAACTCTCAGATCTAAAGAGAATGAATGGCTTCATGAATCATAATTAAGTCTTCTAGTTCAGGGCACATAAAAAAAGCCAAACATTCAGTTGGCTTCTTCCATATCTAGTTCATTTGCTTTAGTGATTCATTTTTCATCTTCCTCACAATTAGACTCAAATATCTGGGCTGACTTTCTAAATTTGAGTCTCTTAAGGTTGTAAATTCTGTAGCCATAGAACAAAAGTGACATGGAAACACAAGGTAACACAATTGCATCTTTGAATGAAAACATATATATGTTGTCTGGGCCCCGTTACCATTTTACAACTCTTACATAAAGAAATCAGCAAATGTTTATAAAATAGAATTCTGATGAATCTTTTGTTCTTCCCTAACCTTTATGTTTTTCTGCTGCAGTTTTATCTCAGTAAGAGTTATGGTCATAACTTACTTATTCAGAAGTATTATGCTTGTTTTCCTCACAAAGATTTTCTTAACAGAAAGTTTCTTTACGTAATATTTGGAAAAATTTGAATACTCTATGAAGGAGAATGCAATAGAGGTATGAGTACAGAAAATTATCATGAGCAAATTAAGATGAGTGTGAAAACTAAATAAAAATTTTAAAAATTAACTGTAAGCTAGTTTGCAGTTAGCAAAGCATCAGAGAAGAATCTCTGTGGAGAAATTGTAAATATTATTTTAAGGGAAGGAAGTCCCATATGACACGGTTGTTTTTTGTTCAATAAGGCCCAGCTGTTCTATCCAGTTCTTTGTCATAGCTAATGGAAAAAGCTCATTCTGATCATTTTCTAAAATTCCTACTCTAACTATGTACTCACAAAAGTGAAGAAATATAGTTTCCTGAAATAGAGGTCTGTGCAGACTTTTTTATATTCATATTGGCAATTTTTTTTTTTTTTTTTTTGAGATGGTGTTTTGCTCTGTCGCCCAGGCTGGAGTGCAGTGGCCAGATCTCAGCTCGCTGCAAGCTCCGCCTCCCGGGTTCATGCCATTCTCCCGCCTCAGCCTCCCGAGTAGCTGGGACTACAGGCGCCCACCACGTCGCCCGGCTAGTTTTTTGTATTTTTTTTTAGTAGAGACGGGGTTTCACCGTGTTGGCCAGGATGATCTCGATCTCCTGACCTCGTGATCCACCCATCTGTATTTGCAATTTTAAAAATGATGATCAATTGACTAAATGCCCAACAAAGATTTAGACATTGTTAATAAGGATCTCAATATATATACTGATTTCTCTGCTTAGAAGTTCATCTTTCAAATTATGCAAAATATATACTCTACTGCAGAAAAATTAATACTAGTATTGTTTCTTTGTGAAATATGGCAAGCAAAATAAAACAAAAATCCATGTATTTCTAAATATTATACTTTCTTATGGCCACACCTCACTACTTTTTTTGTGTGAGCTGAAATGACTTTCATAATTTTATGAAAGGTTATTAAGGGGCAGAAACTGGAACAAAAACCTTGAGAAGACTCCCGTTTAAAAAATATTTTTCAGTATTTTTTAATATTGATTTTGTTCTGAAACCAATTGCTTAAAAATTCTGAATCAACTGGATGTTTTTCAATTGGGTAGAGTGCAGACCCCTTTAACAGATCAAAAAAGACATAACTCTTTGAAAACGTTTTAAAGGCTGGGCACGGCAGCTCTCACCTGTAATCCCAGCACTTTGGGAGGCCGAGGTGGATGGATCATGAGGTCAGAAATTTGAGAGCAGACTGACCAACATGGTAAAAACCCGGCTCTACTAAAAATACAAAAATTAGCCAGGCGTGGTGGCGCATGCCTGTAATCCCAGCTACTCAGGAGACTGAGGCAGGAGGATCACTTGAACCCAGAAGGTGGAGGTTGCAGTGAGCTGAGATCACGCCACTGCGCTCCAGCCTGGGCAACAGAGTGAGATTCCATTTAAAAAACAAAACAAAACAAAAAAACTTTTAAAATGTTTTCATTGACACATAATAATTATACGTATGTATGGAGTACAGTGTGTTTTGATACATGTATATATTGTGTAAAAATCAAATCAGGTCAATTTAGCGTATCTATAAATTATACATTTATAATTTCCTTGTGTTGAGAACTTTCAAAATTCTCTCTTTTGGCTATTTTAAAACATACAATTATGGTATCATTATCCATAGTCATCCTACTGTGTAACAGAACACTGGAACTTATCCCTCCTGTCTCACTGTAACTCTGCACCCATGGACCAGTCCCCGTTCCCCTTCCCCTCTCCCCTCCTCAGCCTCTGTTCTACTCTACTTCATGAGAACAACTTCCTTAGATGCCACATATGAGTGAGATCATGTGACATTTGTCTTTCTGGGCCTGGTTTATTTCATTTAACACAATGTCCTCTAAGTTCATCCATGTTTCTGTAGATAACAGGATTTCACCCATTTTTAATGGCTGAATGGTATCTCATTGTGTATATATACCATGTCTTCTTTACTCATTCATCCATTGGTGCACAGATACTTAGGTTGATTCCCTATCTTGACTGTTGTGAATAGTGTCGCAATAAACATGGAGGTACAGGTATCTCTCACACTGATTGTCCTTCCTTTGGATCTATAGCCAGTAGGTGGGATTGCTGGATCATGTGGTAATTCTGTTTTTAATTATTTGAGGAAACTTCATCCCGTTTTCTATAATGGATGTACTAATTTATATTCCCACTAACAGTTTCCCTTTCTCCACATCTCCACCAGCGCTTGTTAATTTTGTCTTATTGAGAATAGTCATTCTAACAGGTGTAAGATGGCATTTCACTGTGGTGTTCATTTGCATTTTGCCGATGATTAGTGATGTTGCGCATTTTTTCATAAAACTGTTGTCCATTTGTGTGTCTTCTTTTGAGAAGTATCTTTTTGGGTCTTCGCTCATTTTTAAATTGGATTATTTGGGGTTTTTTGCTGTTGAGTTGATAATGCAGACATAAATCCATGCACTTACAGCCTACTGGTTTTCGACAAAAGTGCCAAGAACATACAATGGATAAAGGACAGTGTATTCAATAAATTATTCTGCAAAAAATCAACTCATAATGGATTAAAGACTTAAATATAAGATATGAAACAATAAAACTACTAGAAGAAAGCACAGGGGAAATGCTACATGACATTGGTCTGGGCAAGGGTTTGTTTTTGTTTTGGATACAGACCCCAAAAGCATAGGCAACAAAAGCAAAAGGAGATAAATGGAATTACATACATCAAAGTAAGACATAACCCTTTGCCTGTTCTTTTTCAATGGCCTAAACAGGTTCCATTTTCTTTTCACTTCCTGCAGTAACCTCATGGTTTACACCAATATTGTTGCTTTTACTTGATCTTTATAACCAGTAATTTTCCTCCTTCGGTTTTTCCAAAACTTTCTTTCCTCATATTCTTACCTTGCTGCAGAACTTTCAAAGATATCTATCCAACTTCTTGCAGCAGGGTCAACTGCATATTGTTTCTACTTTTCTTAATGCTCTTACATTTGAAAATGTGTTTTGCATATTTTTTCTGTATCTTTGCTCAGACTATATATTGTAGCATAAACTTTAAGAGCATGAAAGATCTGTGTTTAAATTCCTATTCTTCCACAGGACAAATGACTTAACAGTCATTTAACAGCCTCTGCTGCTTATCTGTAAAACTGGAAATTATTGATACAAACAATATGTTGTGGGGACTCATGCAGATGATGCATATAAAGTCCTTAGGACAGAGGCTGGGGCCTAAGAAGTTTTTCTCGAGTAGTAGCTTCTATATGCCCTTTAGTCTCCCTACCCCACCCCAACTGCTTTTAAAATCCTACTCATCTTTCAAAACAAGTTCATTTCCCACATTCTCTGTGACCCTTTATGTGATCAGTTATTAGTGCCACTCATTTGGCTTGTACGTTGTCTTTCCCTGGGTGTAGTATCATCCCCCCAGTGAAATCGCAAAGAAGAACATGTCCTGTCCTTTAACACTGTGTCTTGCACATTTTGTGTTGATTAATAGATTAAAGTGATACTTGTCATAACAGTTTTTCAGGGTTGTCCAAGCAGAGAATATGGATGACAACAGGCTGCCCAAACAGCTGTTACAGGATGAGGTTAAGTGCAGTGACCACAGGAGGTTTGTACAAACTACCTCAGAAAATGGAGCACAGCGACAGAATGCTGGGCGCTCACCACGTCTGGCAGATTACAGTGCTGTGCAGCAAGCAGAAATGGGACATCTCGTTTTAAACAAAGACTTTGGGTAGATTATGAGATTCAAGAGCAGAACTGTAGACAGAAACAAGCCTTACTTACAAATAGCAACCGCAGCTGCAAAGGAAAAGATCAATCTTTATGAGAACCTATTGTAGGAAGGCATGCAGGTTACAAATCCATTTCTAGTGACATTTACACCCCCAAAGAGCTCTGGCATTAGTAATGTTATCATCCACTAGGATTATAATATAGTGTGCAATGATAGCCTGTTATGATCTGTCGCAACTGGAAAAACTAAGTTTTATTTTTAGAGCAGTCCAGTAAAAATGTTATACTCTCTGGGAGCACCAGCCTGGGCAATATAGAAAAACCCATCTCTAGAAAAAATACAAAAATTAACCCAGCATGTTGGTGCATGCCTATTGTCCTAAATACTAGGGAGGCTGAACTGGAAGGATCACAAGCCAGGGAGGTTGAGGCTGCACTGAGCCATGAGTGTGCCACTGCACTCCAGCCTGGGTGACAGAGTGAGACTCTGTCTCAAAAACAAAATTAAATATAACTGTTATCTCTGCTTTTACATTTATGTTAGCTTTTCTCAGCATTCTTTTTTTTTTTTTTTTTTTTTTTTTTTTTTGGGGTTGCTTTCCAGATTTTGGTAATTTTTTTTTTTTTTTTTTTTTTTTTTTTTTTGAAGGGGGATGCTTTCCAGATTGAGGAAAACTTTTTTTGTTTTTTCCCTTATTCATTGTAGAATAAGTAGGGATGATTAATTATTTAGAAACTGCATTGTACGGTGGGAAAAAAAGCACCTTAATGCTGAAATTCAGAGGGAATTGGATTCAAATCATAGCTTTGTTTCTTACTCTGTATTCTTGGTAAACCTCTCTGTGAATCCCCACAGGAAGTTTTCAGTGCTATGTGAAAAATGCTCAGAATTATGCCTAACCTATATGAGGCACTCAAGAAAGGTAGCTATTATTATATGTGACTAATAAGAAATTGGGTAATTTTGCAGCCAGTCATATTGTTTAAAAGGCTGGCACAAGTTACAATTTCCTGTGATTGTCTTAGAAACCACAGCTTTCTAAATAGGAATGGGTACGATTTCAGGTCAAGTACCTTATTTGTTCAACTTGCATCTATCTGATTCTGCATGATATAGTTGGCTGATCGGAACAGTCACGGGGAAAGAAGCTAATTTAATGAATAAATATGTTTTGGAATTTGGTTTTACAACACCAGAGTCTTGCAAAAAAATGCAAATAAATTGTTTCCTGTCTTTGGGATTAGGTGAGAATAACCCAATTTGAAGGATCAGGTTTTCATTACCTGATGAATGAATCCTGCTAGGAGTTCTGAATTTCATGTTCGATCAAGACTGACAATGATGAAATAAGCAGAAAAAGCCCAGGCAAAGAGAAAAATAAATAGTGAAAGCCTGAGATAAAGTATCAAGAAGGTCTATGAACAGTATCGCCCATGGACAGTGGTGTTACAAATCATGGTTTATTTCTCTGACAGGATATCTGAAAATTAAAAATCAATGAATCTTAGAGTAAATACTGACTTTGAGTTATCTGTGACATGTTTCATTAGAAATCTTTGGTTGGAAGCAACATAAACCAAATTTGTTCACTTCAACAGGGAAAAGGGGAATGTATTTTAAGGATAAAGGGGTGTCTCACAGAACCTCAGTGCAACAGGGCAGTCTGGCTCCTGGACCCACAAAAAGTTTGTCTTTCTCTCTCTCTTTGTAGGTCATCTTCATCCTTTCACTCTTGGTTTTGACAAATCATCTTCATTAGTTACTCAGTTCATCTACAAAAAAAGGTCATAGCTCTAGATTTTGCATCTTCTCTTGCCAAGAGACCAGCCCTCACTGTAATTGAAACCTTCCAGTCCCAATTCCAAACTCTCAGAGATGAAACCCCAAAATGTTCGCTGCATATACTGAGCAGCTTATTGTATTTGGGAATCAAATGATAATGCTGAAATAAATGCTCATGACAGTGTCTTACAAAGAGTCATTCATTTTCAAGCATGTCACACAATGGTCCAAAATCCAATGCTCATTGAGATATCACTAAGATTATCATTATACATGACACAAAACTTTCTATTGATAATATCATTTTGTATTGAATATTGTGTTATCAGATACTTAAGGCAACTGAGTCATCATCTTGATGTCTTCTTTATACGGAAAAGCATTCAGATTAAATTCAGAGGTAAGAAATAGAAAATGTAGAGGGAGAGGAGGGGTATTCAAATAACTTTTATAGCTCTAAGCTACTCAAATGTGAACACAAAAGTGGATAAAACTCTGAATGAAAAAGATGAAGGATTCTTTGGTAACTTTAACAAACTCAGATGTGAACACAAAGGTGGATAAAACTCTGAATGAAAAAGATGAAGGATTCTTTGGTAGCTTTTACAAACTCAAAGAGCTGAGCCTAACAAGGAATTTGTTTTGTTAACTAGTAGATACATATACATTATCTCCACTCCCCTTTTAGTCACTAGTTAATGTATTTTGAATGCCTGTCAAAAAATTATATTCAAAGATGTAAACGTGTGGATATAAGAGCTAGAGTTAACTTTTCAAATTGTGTCACAGTGTTCTGATGAGACTAGAGATAGGAGAAACTTAGTAAAAAGAAATAATTAGTTTTGTAAGAAAATAAAAATCTACAAGTTTCTTCTGGGAAATTTAGGTTTGTAATGATAAATAAGTTCTACAATCCTTCAATTATTGAACATAAATACCTCCAAAAAAGAAATGTGCCTGCAGACCTGCTATAATCCTTTTTTTATGTATATCCTTTAATAATAAAATTTAACAACCAAAAATCCACTTGTTATTCTAATAATCCACTGACTTAGCAATCTTGTTGACATAATGTGATGCAAAAATAAAATTTTCTCTTCCATTTTCAATGGGATACATTATAGTTTTATTCAGATAGTTGTCTAGTTCTAGTTTTCCACCTAACATTAAAGACACTTGACCTGTACTTCTTTTTAGGTTATTTTATTTTGAACTAATTGATAAACTATCTGTATTCCTTAATCACTTATTTTTTAAAGTACAGTTTTGTGACGGATTGTTTTTAATAACTGTTTACAGACAGATCTATGGTTGGAATCTTCCTTTATCAAGTAATACTTGGATACTACTAAAATTTTTAAATTCTATTAACATTTGTAGGTGAAGAAGTGGACAGAGATTAATAATTAGTTTAAGGATACCCAGCAAGACAGAGGTGCCACCAGACCAAGTCAGGTCTTTGAAGTTGTGACTCTATTTAGTAGTTTCTTCAGACTAATAAAACCAGGTAAATTTACTTGCCTTCAAAAATCAGCATCAAAATTAAGAAACAATTTGCTGTTTACTCATATTAGTTATACGGTTTTTGTCTTAGTAACTGTCACTACCTATATTGTATATGTATTTATTAACTTCTTGTCTTTTCCACTAGAATGAAATTTATGCAAAGGCAAGCACCCGAGTGTCTTGTTTGCCTGTCTATTGGTGTGACAGGAATTCCTTCTTAAATGTAAGTTTATGGGAATTAGGATGTCTTTACTGCCTTACAGAAAAATCAAAAATATACTAAAATCTTTGATAGGCGACAGGAAGTGGCTATAGAGAATAAAAATATAAATTAAAAAGAGAGAGACAGAGTGAATCTTATGGCCCAAGAAGATTTTCCCCATAAAAATTAGCCAGTTAAAAGTTTTATCACAGCAGTTTTGTAGCCACATAGATTACTGCCTAAAGGTAAAGGCAGATTAACCAAGTATGAACAACAGTTCAACCAATAACTCAGATTAAAAGAGAAAGGAATAAATTGCAGGCTGCATAAATGCTCTCAGTATGTCAAGGTCAGATAAGGACAAGGGTCTGAATAGAGATGATTTTCAAAGTCTGTGAATAGTTGTGATACTATGTGATTAGAGCACAAATGAGTCCACCTACTGTATTTCGGAAATGACAGGTCATGTTCTGACTAAACTGCAGAATTCCCAGATGATTTGGTATATAAATCTCCCAAAGCCAGTGCAAAATCAAGCAACTAGAGTGGCAGGGGTTTCCCTTCGTGTTTGTAGCATTTACACTTGTTTGTGTTTGCAGTAATACTACAATGATGATGACTTAGATGGTGATCCTAATTCTCTCCTTCCAAGACCTTGTCAGTGGCTGATAGGTGGGGAAGGAGTAACAAATGCTGCCTCAAATTTGACTTACCTAACTCATTTTCTTATATGGCTGGCTCCAGAGAATGTGACCCTCTCAGAAATTCTCTCCTGCTATTCTCAGACTTTATTCCTCCACTTCTTTCTACTCCAGCTTTCTTACTGTTTCTTGAACAATTCAACCTTTTCCTGCCTTGCCTTTGTGCATCCTAGTCCCATCGCCTGAGATGTTCTCTTTGCTGAGACCACTAGCTGGCCCATTCCATCTTGTCCTCCTAGTATCTGCTTAAATATCACCTGGCTAGAGGAGCCTTCCTGATGCTGCTATGTAAGATAGATGACCCACTCCCTTCTCATCACTCTCTAATCTCCTCTCTTGCTTGGGTGTTTGTCTTAGCAATTGTCATTACCTATATTGTATATATATTTATTAACTTTCTGGCTTTTATGCTAGAGTAAAAGTTATGCAAAGGCAAGCACCTGAGCGTCTTGTTTACCTATTTCCAGAGCCCATAACTGTGCCTAGCATACAATCAATATCTTCCAAATAAATGAGTGATCCTTGTGGTTTTGGCAAAATATACAGGTACAGACAACTTCAAGTTCTCTAGGAGCCCTCTGCAAAGTAAATGCTTGAATCATACAAAAACACACTCTGTTCAAAGTAAAACATAAAGTATAATATTGATCCTGATCAGAAAGCCTATTATTGAAAGTTTAACCAGGATGAGTTATATCATTTTCATGAAATATTATATAAACTCGTTAAGTGAAGAAAATAAGAAAAACATGAAGAACAAAATGAAAGGCAGGATATAGCACTGCACATATTAGTATCACACACACATACATAAAGGGTAACTATTAAAAAAAAGAAAAATCTCAAGGGAAATTACTCTAGAAAAAGAAACGCGGAAACTGTGAGTAACAAATGGGAATTTCCAGCCAAGCCAGTTATCGGAATAAAAGTTCATTGTTATCCTTCTATCTGATCAAGCCCTGTCTGAAGTGGCTGACCCTCTAGAGCAGGTCCTAGTTATTGACACCAGCCCCTTTGATTTGACCCATGATTGGATGCTCAGATATATTGAATGGAAGCAGAAGGATTTTAGGAAAAAAAAAATCGTAAAGTCAAATTTCTTAACCTTTGGTTTAGAAGCAACTATAAAGTTACTTTCACACTGTCATTCTGATGCTTTCCAGTTTTCACTTTCCAAAAAAATATTTTTGGATTTATATATAATTTCTCTCCCTCCTCTTCCTTCTCCCTCCCTGCCTCCCTCCTCTGCTCTCAGGTTCCATCCAATCAACAATGTAGATTCCTCCACCTCCCTGCTCCTACCCACCCCCGGGCCAGGGTACTGTAGCTTTTGTTGAACTTTCTATGGGTTAGTTTTGAGAGGAATTCAGGGAAAGAATCAATGACAAAACTCTAAGAATTTATAGCTCGTATGTGTGTGTGTGTGTGTCTTTGTGGGTGTGTGATATGGTTTGACTGTTCCCACCCAAATCTAATCTTGAATTGTAGTTCCCACAATTCCCATGTGTCATGGGAGGGACCTGGTGGGAGGTAATTGAATCATGGGGGTGGGTCTTTCCTATGCTGTTCTTGTGATAGTGAATAAGTCTCACAAGATCTAATGGTTTTATAAAGGGGAGTTTCCCTGCACAAGCTCTCTTTGTCTTGCCAACCACCATGTGAGAAGTCCCTTTGCTTTTTCTTCATCTTCTGCCATGATTGTGAAGCCTCCCCAGCCACATGGAATTGTGAGTCCACTAAACCTCTTTCCTTTATAAATTACCTAGCCTCAGGTATATCTTTATTAGCAGCATGAGAATTAACACAATGTGTGTCTGTGTGTATGTGTGTGTGTGTGTGTGTGTGTGTGTGTGTGTGTGTGTGTATTTTGAGATTTATTGCAGTGGAGGGAGTGATTGAGGGATAGATCCAGTGAAATGTTTACCTCACCTCTAGGGGAATCACCTGGGATATTTTTATCCATGGCTTATCACCACTGGCCCAGATACTAGATTGGCTTCATTGGCTAATTCAATGTGGTGGTCCAAAACAGCCCAGTCAATGGAAGATATAAAATACCTCAAAGTTCTAGAATATGTGTGAAACATCAGGAGAGGGAGGGATTCAGCCTCCCAAAAGCCTTGCCCTCCACCCTTAACCGTTAAATACGTCACCAACCCTGACAGTATCAGTAAATTCTAATGAATTATTCAGAATATTTATTTGTTCTCAGGTAAGATAAGCTCGGTTTCACAGACAGTATGGAAGCCCCAAAGGAACCCCTATAGTACTATAGATCACAGTTCTCATAACCGAGAGCAATATATCAATTACCAGCTGCTGCAATTCAGCACTGCGCTGTATCCTAAAATACTGCATGTACTCAAACCTGGCTTTCTTTGAAAGCAGAATCCAATATTGTCTCTGAGAGATGATTTAATAGAGAGTGTGAATATGCTCTATTTCAAACTCAAATATCTTTTTAACTTTTAATGAAAAGTATAAAGAAGTGGTAGGTGGGAAATCTTAATTAAATTCTATACAAAGAGGAACAGAGTTTAGAGAGGCATTCACAGGCAAAGTCATAATGATCAGAAAAGAGATCTGATGGAATTTCTTTACTGGAGACTCTATTTGTCAAGCTCAGGTCTCATATACGTATCTGCCAGATCTAACAAGATCCACATGAGATAGCCACACCTTAAGAAAATGGAAGAACTGACCAAGGAAAGAGATTAAGTCACAATTCAGGTCCACAGAAACTTTATAGAACATAGCTACCATGAATAGAGATAATTGACTGTGTGTGTATATGTGTGTGTGTGTCTATTTCCTTAAATCTTTTTCCTTGGTCAATCACAAGGATATATAATCATAATTACAAGGATGTGAGGCATGATATTGAGATATGAACAGGGACAACAGCAGCCTAGAAGCACTGCCTGGCAATGTTGGGAAGACTTCCTGCTAAGGCTTGAAGGATGCCATGCAACTCAACCAAAAAAAAAGGAAAGGGTAGACATGGGCTTAGTTATTACAAAGTTCTAGATTGAGATCAAGATTTACTAACTATTTGACCTTGGGCATATTGCTTAACCATTACGACTGTTTCCCCACTTGTAAAATGGAAGTGATAACATGTATCTTTCAGTGTTGTTATAAAAATTCAATGAGGAGCTTGTAAGTTAATGGAGTAAATATCTGCCTTATCAACTGGTTGGTTAATGATAGAAGCGATATAAGTGGTTACTTATATTAACTAATAGGTTTGGGTCACATGAGAACAGTATGCAGAAAGGCATAGTGATGTGAAGTGTAATGTACAAGTGATTTCATACAGCTGAGTGCAGAGAGTAGTTGAGGGAGTGATGGGAGATACTGCAGGAAGAGAAACATCATCCAAGTAACAGAGACTAAGACTTAGCCTGTGACACTAAGCATGAGAGCTTTATCCTGTAGCACAGAGAGAGCCCATGAAGGATTTGTTTGTTAATTACAATGGGATCATTCTTAAGCTTGCATTAAAACTCATTCTGAAAATATATGGGTATGTGAAAATATTCTACCATTATTCTTTACCATATCAGAAGCACTTTTCCTCCAATTAGTTCAAACTAGTGATATTTTGCTTAGAATGTTTATAGCCAAGCATTTACACATTGGTTTCTTTCAAAATTACTTTCTTTCCAGCTCTGAATACTCTCGTGATTCCAGAAGATAAAATACAGTTAATGGCCTTTTCTGTTTTCTCCAAAAACATATTTTTAATTCTTGTTAATGATAGGGTGTATTAGTTTCCTACAGCTGCTGTACCAAGTTATCACAAATTGGGTGGCTCAAAACAAGACAAATTCTATTCTCCTGCAGTTCTAGAGGCCAGAAGTCCGAAATAAAAATGTTGTCAGGGCTGTTTGCTTCTGGAGGCGCTGACAGAGAATCTAAGTCCCTACCTGCTGGTGACGTTGGGTAATCCTTGCCTTTCTTTGGCTTTGTAGCTGTATCACTTTAATCTCTACCTCAGTCCTCACAGAACCTTCTTCCCCACGTGTCTCTGTGTCTATTCTTCTCCTTTCTCCTATAAGGACACCAGTCATTGTATGACCTCATTCTGAGATCCTTCATTTATTGACTTCAGCAAAGACCTTCTGTCTAAGTAAAGTCATGTTCACAGATGTCAGGGGTTTAGGACTTGGACATATCATTTTGGGGGACACTATTCAACCTACATAGAGAATGAATTAAAACATGATTAAGAATCTCTTATTACATGTTTCAGTTATCCTGCTGTATGTCTGCTGTATGTCTCTGCTCTGTTGAAAAGGCCAAAGGCGAGGAATGTTCCAGAAGATGGTGTTTGTTGAACAGCCCTTGGTCTCACTCCCTTTGCACAGAGGCCTTGGCTTTATTATGCCCCACAAGGGAAAAGATTAGCTTCACCTGAGAAAGGATGTTGGTGGTCCCTTCTATGCAAAATACAGCAAGAGAACCACATCCTTTACAAATCCTGGGCCAATTTGAGAACACCTTCACTCTCACGATGTTGGTTTTTTGTTTTTTTGTTTTGTTTTGTTTTTTTCTATAATGTTTTTGGAACTCCACCTTTAAATTTAGGCATTTTCTCCCATAGCATTTGCTTTTTGTCTGGAAATGGGAATTCCAATTTCTGCTACTGAAGGTTTCCAGTATTTCCTCTTTAACAAAATTTCATGTGGGAATTAAATTATTGTGCCTTTTCTTCTTTCCTCTGTTTTTCTTTCTTTCTTTCTTTCTTTTTTTTTTTTTGGAATGTGTAAGGTGGAGTTATTATTTTTACACTGGTAAAGAAGGGTAATGGCAACAACCGTTGGTCATTCAGATGACTCACTATTGAAGGATTAACACTCATTTTGAAGCTTCAAGTTGTTTTAAGTATGGACTGAGTACCCTGCCCCCTCCTCCCAGGTAGAAGAGACAAACAAACAAAAATTTAGTTGACTGCTGACAGGGTTCACTCCACTGTTTCTCCGTTGTCTACTTTAAGCTCCCCAAACCTTCCATTTCTAGATATTTTTTCTTTATTCTATGAATACCAATTGGCTGTGTTGTCCAGTTTTACACTTAATCTCACTGTTTTATTTTATTATTGATCTATATTGTAAGTAAAATTTGTATCCTTTCTCATAAACTCTTAAACTTCTGAAAATCAGAAATGGCATTGATCTTTTAACTAAGTTTATTCTTACTACACTCTGTGGGAGCTATTCACGAAGCTTTTATTGAATCCATTGAAGTTAAAGATGCAAATTTATTTGAAATTTTCTCATCAGTCTTATTCCCAAATAAAGCATTGACCTCTGTGTTATTAGAATGCCATTTTATAACATCTGCTAATTAGGATCACGCCTCTCCTTTATTTATTCTACTTAACTAATAAACAGCAAGAAGAATATAGTTGTCCAGGAGAGGAGGAAATAAACAGGATGTAAATGAGTAAACATTCAATGCTGGAGAAGTCAGATAAGAGAAAAAAAATAAGGACTGGGAGAATTTATGAGATTAGAGGAGAAATTCCATAACTCAATAGAGAAAGTCAGCTATGTTCAACCTATACTGAAGCAATGTGTTAATAATTCAAAAATTTGAAATTTTCAAGACGCTTTTTAACCACAAAGAACTTGGGTCCCCCAACCTCAATTTCCAAGCATATTCTCAGTATTGAACATTTTCACTTAAATCTCTTTTTGATCTTCCAAACTCATCATGTCACAAACTGAAATAATCTTCCCTTTCAATGCAGACCTTCCTGATGATGCTGGTAAAGGTACTCTATATTTTCTTCGCCTCCTATGATTTCAATCTTGGAATTTCCCTCGGCTGTTCTCTCTCTTTCTCTGCCAAACTAGTGAAGAGTCATTAGCTGTCATTTATTGACTTTCAGATCTTATGTCACTAGAATTTTCTATAAGCTATTTTGTTTAATTCTTGTGATAACTCTATGTAGTACATACTAATATCCCCAGAGAAGTTATGAAACTCACCCAGAGCACAAGTGGTGCTATAAATGTACCAAAAGTGCCTTTGAGAGAATGAACATTGTGGGACACTGCACGAAGGCCATGATAGGTACTCTTTTCCCTGTACATGTTAGCATTTATCACACCTTCACTGCCTTGCCAGCCCCCCTGTGCCATTTACCAAAACATGCTTTGTCAGCAAATCGTTATCTAAAACTGAAGGGTCGAAAAACAGTGCAATGAAACCCATTATTTTATTTACTATGAATGAGAACACTATTTATATTTACATAGTGGCAGTGTTCCATTGGAAAAAAATTCTCCGTGACTCAGTATCAGGAATGGCTGTATTCAGAGCAACCAGCTGGATCTTATTTAATGGATATCATGAATCCTATTGCTCATAATGCTTCTTCCTGTTTTGTCTGTTAGGAATCTCAGAACCACCTCTTTGACCTGAATCTAACAGTTGAATTGTACCCAATGGCATACCTTCTGAGGTTCCCTTACCACCTTCTTATTTTTCTCTTGGCTGCCCCCCCACTTAAGCCATATTGCTCTGTTTTTCTGAATTTGAATGGAGGACCTCACTGCACAGATTGGATTTAGCTTTGTGAGTGGCTGCAGAGGAGCCAGAAGCGTCCTGGAAGTGCTGGGAAAAGAGCTCCCCTTAGGTGAGCCATGACACAGGTGACTAGAAGAAGCCAGGCCAAGATGCCGTCTCACTGCTGTCTTCTGTGGACCTCTCTAGGAAATGTTTTCCCTGGGAGTCCTTCCCTAGAAGCCCAGCATCACGGTGAGTAGGCAAGCCTTCAGAGGGACCTGCTCAGCTTCTTGCTGGCTCACTTTGACACAGTAGTCAGTGCAGTGAAGTGTCACATCACATTCTTTGCTTACTTCTGTGTCTCATTTCTCCTTGATTCCTCAGTCTCCTTGCTTCGGGTTATCTCTCTGAAATAAAATGTTAGCACCTTGATCCATGTTTCAGGCTCTGCTTCCTGGAAGACTTGGACTAAGACAAATGTAAAAGTGTTTGTTACAGGCATAAATCTGCACTTCTTGCTGCTTTTTGGTTGGTGGCTTGGTGTTAAGGGTAGTAGCGACCACCTTTATTGATCACTGAATTGGAACTACATTGCCAAGAGTTTGTGTTTGGCAGAAACTTTCCTTCATATGTCTTTCTCAAGAGAAAACTGACAGTAAGTGCAATTCCAGTGTCATCCCCCAAACTCCAACATTGTGACCCTTGTGAAATCATTGGTACTGTAGGAATGCCAGAAAGCACAAAAGAGCAACTGCCTGTAGCCTGCTGTTAATATAGTTGAAATAACTTGTCAGACTTCCACTATGAAAGCAGATTTTTTTTTCTGCTGGCAGAAACTAGAAGAGGTGCCATAAAATCAGAAATAAGCTGTGAAATGCACTTTAATTTAATACGCAACTGTGTTGTTCTATTGACCTAGCACTCTGAAAAACAAGCAGTGTTGTCTTTTGAAGGATCATAAAACTGCAATGAGGATTTCTTTGTGGCATGGGGGAGAGGAGGGGTGGGTTTATTTTATTATTATTATTTTGTTGCAAAATAAAAGAGACAGTTCTCTGTGACCTCAGTCAGAAATAAATCTTAAAACAGAATGTTAGTGATTTTGATGGTATTTCCATCTTAGCCATCCTAACCATAAACTAGTTGCAGCTTTATGTGTATCATAAGCTCCCTTTTTGCCCCAAATGTGTTTTCCTTGTAGTTTTTCTAATGATTTTCTTCCATAATAAGTTAACAAGACATCTCTTTCATAAACAAATGTGTGTGTTTGACATAAGAAAGGCTTTACTTCCATCTCAGAGGACTCTTTTTGGTCAAAGCAGAATAAGGCTTTGTACTGAGTCTTCTTCCCAAAGACTATTTTAATTTTATTACTTTTTTAATATTCAAAAACAAGTCATGGCAGGGGAATAATCGGCTCATTTTTAAGTGAGGCCAATTTTTCTTCTTATTTCTCATTCACTCTTATGAAAACTCAGTCAGAAATTGAAAAGAAAAAAGTTAGAGACTATCTACAAAGCAACATAGAGCAGCCGCAGTGTGGAAAAACCCAGCACTATTTTTTTCAAGTTTCAAATCCTGTCACACACACACAAAAAGCATTGTATGGAGTTCTATTTTCGTGAATTATAAGTCTTTTGGATGCACCATGAAATCTAATATAAGCTGGTAAAGAGAATTCACCTTGACCTTGTCTCCTAAGGTACCATTTTGAGGAGAGACTGCTGAGCTTAGTGAAGAAATGATGGGATGGGGAGGTCTGTTCAGGCCTGAGGGCATTTGTAGCAAAGAGAACCCGAGAGAGTTGTTAGTTCTGACTCCATGACCCTGTGATCCGACTTTGTTTCAGACCCACACATTGAAAGCTTGAGAAGCAGTGAGTCTGGCTTTGGAGTGAAAGATCTGGGTACACCCCCAGGCACATGACAACCCTGAGACATGTCACATCGTAAATCTGCCTAAGTATCCATTTTCTCAGCTGTTACAAAACAAAAATATTCTGCCGGGTGTGGTGGCTCACACCTGTACTCCCAGCACTTTGGGGGGCCGAGGTGGGCAGATCACAAGGTCAGGAGTTCGAGACCAGCCTGTCCAATATGGTGAAACCCCATCTCTACTAAAAATAGAAAAATTAGCTGGGCGTTGTGGCACATGCCTATAGTCCCAGCTACTTGGGAGGCTGAGGCAGAGGTTGCGGTGAGCTGAGATCGTACCACTGGACTTCAGCCTGAGTGATGGAGGCTCCGTCTCAAAAAAAAAAAAAGAAAAAAATTCTCATCTAACTCATGATGTACTTGGAGATTGACAAGATGACCAGTGTAGCTGATAGGCCATCATAAGTTCATAGGATGCTGGTGGATATTTTGTCTTATTTTTTATCAGTGTGTTTTCAGCACCTAATATGTAGCATGACTTCAAGATTTATTTATCAAACATTTTAAAGGACTTAGGATTACCCTGGACTGACCTATGTGCCAGGCAATTTTCTATTATTACTGGGAATATTCAAGCACTATTTTGTTCAGGATTTGATTAGTTTCTTAGGGATGATCAAAGAGGGCAGTTTTAAAACTCCTTCAGAGCTGGCTCAAAGTCACTGCTAGCAATTAAAAGAAGGCTAAAAAAAAAAAAAAAAAAAAAAAAATTGGGACGCTGATCCTCTTTATTCTCCTGGACATTAAAACGTGCCTCAACTTGTATCCTCCAATGTCCCACGTTAAAGTTTAGCCGATAAGAGAGAGTTCCAGTGCTAAAACACAGTTTGGAAGTTACTCGTCTCAACCACATCCATGTTGTACCAACTGATGACCCTCTCAGAAACAACACCCTCAGTTTTTGGATATCTGTAGTGTTCAGCTCTGTCAACAGGGCTTAAGAAGGGACTGTAGCACCTGAGAACATCTGGAGAATCTGGACACCATCTCCATTAGCCTGATTCAGTAGCTGTTCCCATCACACGTATCTATTTCAAAATCTGCATTGGGAGAGGGACCATCTTTCAACTGCTCCAAGTTATGGTCCATTTGCCACCCATTTGTAAAAGAAAGTGCTTGTCTTCATGAATCCTGAAGTATACACACTCAGTGGTCTGTGATATGGTTTGGATATATATCCCATCCAAATCTCAAGCTGAAATGTGATTCCCAGTGTTGGAGATGAAAACTGATGGGAGGTGATTGGATTATGAGGACAGATCCTTCATGAATGGCTTAGCACCATCCCCTGGTGACGAGTGAGTTCTTGGTCAGTTCGTTCACGTGAGATCTGGTTGTCTAAAAGAATCTGGTACCTCCTCCCCCTCTCTCTTCCCTTGCTCTTGCCATGTGGCCTTTCGTCATGACTGTAAACTCCCTGAGATCTGACCGGAAGCTGAGCACATGTTGGTGCCACGTCTGTGCAACCTGCAGAGCCGTGAACCATTAAACCTCTTTGCTTTATAAATTACACAGTCTCAGATATTTCTTTATAGCAGCACAAGAAAGACCTAATGCAGTCTGTTGTTAAGGAAGGATGGGATTAGGCACTTCTATGGCAATCCTAGCCAAGTGCCTTTTCAATCTATATAAAACACTGCTTCTATGGCACTGCTGACAGCTTCATTCAGTAAATTAGGACATGGTTCACTAATGTGGGTCTTACCACATTACACCATGTTCCTAAATCTCCTTTAAAATTATAAAGTTTTCTTTGGCCTGCCTCCTTTCATAAAAATGTCAGACACATCAGATTCTTCAGACATTTGTTTGGAGTAAAGAGTATCAGAATCTTAGGAAATGGGTCTCTGAAAGGAATCATTAATGAATGCTTTGATTAATGAATCTGGGAGTTTAGAAGTGATAGCAAAAAAACTGTCCTTGCCTTATTTTTTATACTATAAACTTAAAATGCTGATATTCCTGTGTCCATGTTTAACTTCGCTGCACTTGGTCATGTTTCTTCTCATTTCTGTTTTCCATGTTCAGATTTTGTTTTTCATGACCACAGGTCAGGAATAAAAGGAAAAAGAAAATAGAAGGCCAAGGAAGATGTAGCTTATTATTAAGAGTCAGTGACTTGGGCTCTTTTCTTGCTGTGCAGAGACTTGTTTAGAAGCCTCTAACCTAGATGCACACTCACTGCGCAAGCTTCCTTTCTTTGTCTCCTCTGTTTCCTTTTTCAGCATTTATGCCCTGTTGCATCTCTCTCTACAGATTTTACAACAGCCTCTCCCATAATCATCTACAGTCAACATTCCCTCTGTGGTCCCTGGTAATTTCCTACTCATCCACCCACTGACCTTTCCTTAGCCTTTGTCCTCCTTGACCCTTCCTTAGTTTTAACTACTCCCTAATTTCTTCAAGTCTAATCTTTGCTTGGTTTTTATCTCACAGTTATGTCCTCATTCTTCAGCAATCACTCTAATTCTTTTCTCTCTCTCTTTTTTACTTGTTTCTGTTCTATTTTCATGCCTTCAAATGAGAGCATCCCCCAAGGTCCTGTCCACTTTTCTCTCCATTCTTTCCCTCTGTAGTCTCATCCAATTTCTGTGGCTTTAACTGTCATCTCCCTATAAATGACTCACCTTACCCTAAATTACGTCCTCATTTCTAACCTCTCTTTAGCTTCATTCTAATATTCTGAATTTCACAATAGGAATGTCTACTTGAAGTTTTCCCTAATATCTCAAGTTTAACAAGTTCAAAACTAAACTCATTATATTTCCCCTATACTGTTCTTCCTTCTGAATTTGGATTTCTTTTAATGAGTCCCCCATCCTCTAAGAAGCCTTGAATCGCCTCTGATTCAATCAGCCTTGTTTGTCACACTCTGTTTGTAGTCCAGGGCCATTCTAACAACGTCTTCACAGTCTCACTTACTAATCCTCCTTCATCTTCCCCAGTGCCAGCCCCCTAGTTCAAGCTCCTATTCCCTCACTAGTCCCCCTGTCAATTTTCTCTGCTCTCCACTGCATTCTGTCCACCGCTATCTATATCAATCTTCCTTACAGACCTAAGTGCTTGTGGCAATCCCTTGCTCTGAAATCTTCAGTGTTTTTTTCTTCTCACCTAGCAAAGTAGAAACTCTTTCATTAGCCTTAGGTCCCTCCACGTTCTACATCCAACTATAGTTAAAGACTCTTGTGGTCTTTAATTATCAATAGTTTCCAATGCTGCCCACAATTCAAATACAACACCATAAGCCATTCTCCAAGGATGCCCTGCCTTTTGCTTTACACTGAACTTCTGCTCATCAGTTGTCTCTATTAGTCCTGCCAGAAAACCCTAGTTCTCCACCTATTTACATTTTTTAAAAGTCACTCTAGTCATGCTGAAATGGGAGAGTTCCCTGACCCCTCTTACAGGACATGTGAAAGGGGTATGGCTCAAACTCTTAAGGGAGGATGAACATGCAGACAGATGCAGGAGTCGGGCCAAGTGCTTTTCAGCCCCACAGTAGTGTCTAGGGGTGGATGTCTGTGGCTCTTGAAGCCCCACTGGGCATGTTACAGTGCTCCTGTAGCTCTGCTGTCTGCTGACGGCTTAAGTGTTAACCAGCTCAGTGCCCTCTTGGCACCCAGGTTCTTGTCCGACATCCAGGAAGAATCGGGTCACACAGACAAAATGGAGGATGGTAAATGTAGGGGATTTTATTGCCAGGTGGAGGCTCTCAGCTGGATGAATGGGGAGCTAGAAAGGGGATGGAGTGGGAAGATGACCCTCCCCTGGATTTCAGCCATACTGTGGCCGATCTTCTCTCTGACCTTCCCCAGCCGAATTCCTCTCAATATTCAGATCCTCCTCTTCTCTCCTTCTCTGTTGCACTGCTCTTCTGTTCCTCTGCTCTTCTGCTTGTCAGCTCATGGAGTCTGGGGCTTGGGGTTTATATGGGTACAGGATACAGGGACGTGGTAGGCCAACAGTGTTTGGTTTTGCACCCAAACACTTGGTTGCGAAAACAGGCATGCCTGTTTTCATTTAGAGCCATGTACATTACCAGGTTTCCAGGCTTGGGGTGTGAAAACAGGAATGCCTGTTCCCATTTAGGGCCACAGGTTTCCAGGCTTGAGGGTGGAGCCTTTGCTGGGGAACTGCCCTCTTCTGACCAGTATTTCCCTGTCTCCTGTCTACATCAATATGCTAAGTGCCTGTGGGAGAAAAAAAAAAAATCTTCCTTGAGGGATATAGAATACTCAATAGATATTTGTTACGTAGAATTCAAATGAATACAATTGGCCTAAGAAAATATTTTGAACTTGCATGTTGAATCACATCAGAGGGATCAAGAAAGAAAAAGAAAAAAAATGAAGAAGAAAGAGGGTCGTGATAGTGAAAGGGTGTAGGAAAGAGATGGAGTATTAACTTTTATTTGATGAATGTGAAATTTCATCTTTAGCATCTTGACCCAATAAACAAATGCCTCCTTGATTCTATCTCATTAGGGAGGCTACCATGGAAAAGCCTGGAACTCTCTCTGGTGGTTTCAGAGTGTCACAAAAGGCTGTGTCCTCTTAATAATGGAAACAAACATAAATAGCAAGATTCAAATAAGCGTATGGAGTGAGCTCTCTGTTGTTGAATTTAGTACTTGAGGACTTAAGATTATGAAAGAAAAGGACAGTTGTTCCTTTTTCATATTAAATAATTACACCACATATCTCAATCAGGATTTCTCAAACTTGACACTGTTATCATTTTGGGGGAGATAATTGTGGGGGGATTGCCTGTGCCTTGTAAGGTGTTCAGCTATGTTCCTAGTCTCTATCCACCAGATGCCAGTAACAGCCTTACTCCTTTTCCTCCCAGCTATGCCAAATAAAAATGTCTCTAGACATTGTGAGATGTCCCCTGAGTAGCAAAATCTAAATTTACATAAATATACATATGGCTAAAATGCATATAATTTTCCTGAAGCAGTGAATACAGCCATGCTAACATATTTTCCCATGGAAAAGCAACTAACTCTTTTTTGGGTTCTCATTCCAAAACTCCTCCTGTTTATATTCCTTTGGGCTAAGCTTCTAATCAATTTGCATTCTGTAAAATTATGCATAATTCTGTGACATCCATAATAGTTGATGGCTATGAAACAGACAAGACTCGCAGACACCATTCAAAACCACCTCTTATAATGAATATACAAATACGGAAGGAAAGAACTCAATGATCCAAACTGTGATAACTCTTGATTGGGGTCTGGTGAACAATTCAGCCATAAACATCTTCTTGTTATGACAGACCAGACAGATGCAAAGAAAAAAAAAGACATCATGCTAAAAGACATGACTAGAACTAGGTTTCCTTTTGAATAGCCTCTCACATTAACTGCTCTGTGTACCAGAAGCTTCTTTTTTGTTGTGTTTTCATTTTGCCTTTATGCAAACACAATACCAGGCTACAAATGCACTTAATTATTTTCAATGGTAGTAGCGTTATCATTTGTAATACTCTCCTAAGGGATAGAATGAATCTAAAATGTGAAATAAATTTCACGTAGAGTCATAGAGAGACAGTAATTGTTCGAGAAAAAGGGCAGTTGTTTCCTCCTCATATCCACCTGCTGAGTGACAGATGATTTGGTGACTGGGTAAAACTTTGATTCTCATTTTACAAAATCCCAATCTTACAGGTTACCAAAATCCCTTGGAGAGGTTACTACTTTTGTTCAGTTACAGAAAAGTAAAGCAAAAAAAAAAAAAAAAAAAAAAAAAAAAAACTTCACTACCATTCTAGGTACCTGTCCATTTTTTAAAACAATCAATAGCCACTTTCCCCAGTCTTAGCAGACGTAATACCTTTTCTCGTGGCAGTCAAATTTCTAGAATTTGAGTCTTAATTTGCTCTTTTTGCATAACTTATCCAAAGAAACCAATCTCAGTTTTGATTAAGGCAATAAAATATATTTTTGCTATTCAGATAAAGGATTTGTTGAAATAACCCGTGGTGGAATGGTCAGTGGCAGCTGTGCTAGTCTGGAAGGTAAGGCTGTTACATGTACTTTACACAATTACTGTCAGTATTGGATATGTGTCAAAGTTATTTAAACTCAACTTCCTTATTTAGCATGTATTTATTACAGAGCAAGGCTAATTTATTACTCATGATCTATCCTCCTTACTTATTATTCAGCTTCTTATTTGTGTATAAAGTGATGTAGCTTCAAATTTGCGAATCCACACAAAGTGACATTGTGCAGTGCAACAGCAGTGTGCCCGAGGCCTCATTTCATTTTCTACTTTCTGCATTGCTGATTAGTCTACTGGCAACTTTCTAAATTACAGGGTCTGTGAACTCCTAAGTTATGATGGTTCTTTGGATGTTAATTATCCCCATTCATATACCGTCTTTATTATACATTTGATATACAGTATGTATGGCTATCCTTTGTATTCTGAGAGAATGCCACTAATGGCAATTCCCAGCTCTGTGGCTGCTGGTGCCAAAAACAGTGGTATGTGCCTGGTAGCCCCTCTGTCACATGCCCAGGACATTCAGGAGTGGACAGCACGTAGCCTGCATGGAGCTATTACAATCGTCTGCATTTTCTCCTCCATCAAAGCCACCAAGTTTATGGTGTTTTAACAAACATTTTATGCTAAGGAAAAGGAAACCAAATGCTTTTTTTCCCCTTCAAGTTCTGTTATGGATTTAGGGGGGGAAAAAAGCATTATTATAAATCCTGAACCTGACTTCGATTCTTCTTTCAACCCTCTATTCATTAACAAGGAAGCAATTGATACCAGTTTCTTTTGAATTCAGAGTTCAGGATAACAGCTTTTATTCTGAAGTATAAATACCTTCTTTGACTCTGGTTAATTGATACATTAGAGTGATGGTTTTCTTTTATCTTTTTTCTTTCTTTTTTTTTTTTTTTTTTTTTTGATAACAAATTACCCAAAAAGTAGAATAAGGATACCTATGCTTTTCCTTCTGAATTGACCTCCTCAGATCTTGAGTCACATTTGTTAAGTTATGATGTCCAGGTTGTTTTATGTTAATTTGCTTTTTAATTGACACCAAAAATTTGTATACATGTGTCATATACATGATATTTTGAAATGTATATGTACTATGAAATGGCTACATTGAGCTCACTAATATATTATTACATCACAGTGGCCAGTTTGGATTACTTTAAGAGGTCTGTGAAAAACACGAAAAGAGTTTGAAGTAGAGAAACAAAGATGTAAAAGCCAACATATTTAAAAGGTTATCATTTATTACACATTTATTACGCACAGCACAGTGCTACTGTGCATTTTACCTACTTTGTCTCACACTAACCCTCCCAACAAACACATAAGTTAGGCATCATTACCCCCAATTTTATAAGGGCAGGAACTGAAGATCATTGAGATTTATAAACTCACTGAAAGCCATAGTTTTAAGCAGCAGAGTTGAAATTCAAATAGAGGTCAGAGGTCTCCTTAACTCCAAAGCCTTTTCTATTTTTTTTTTTTAATCCTAGTGTAGAGAAGTACGGATGATGATTTAAGAATGACCTTTAAATATAAAATGTGTTATTTTGTAAAAGTCTGCAACTACATATTCTTTTTATTCCTGGGAATAGAAGAAGAGAGATAAAAAGAATGAATCTATTTGTACCATGAAAAATTTGAGTTGGTTATAAGAAGTACTTTCTTGATAAAAGTTGTATGTAAAACTGGCCTTCCCTTGAAATGGAGAAGTTCAAGCAGAATAGATTCCACGTTGGGCCTTAAATTGTAGCGTAAATCCACATTTACCAGTATTTAGGGCAGAGATAAAAGCCTAATCTAGTAATCTATTGCTGTGTAACAAACTATCCCAAAATTCTGTGACATAAGACAACAACCATAATATTCTGTGACATAAGACAACAACCAAAAATATTCTGTCCTATGTGATGCGCTGTATGAAATAGATAAATGTTTCTAAAGTATGTGAGAAGTGAACTCTCTCACTATTATGCTCATGAGTCTCTGTGCCTGGAATTTGGGCATCGCACAGCTGTGAAGACTTGTCTTTACTTCCTCATGTCTGAGGCCTCAGCCAGGGTGGCTTGAATGTCTGGAGATGGGCAGAATGGCTCAGTTGAGGTACTGTTTCTAGGGCTTCTTTCTGGCTGTTGGCTGAGTTCCTTGGATCGTCTCCACATGCTGTCTTTGGGGACTGAAATGGGCAAGATGGCTTCCTTACTCACATGTCTGTCCTCTCGGCTGAGATGGCTGGATCAGTTGAAAGATGCCAGTCATCTCTTACTCTTTCTCTAGTTCTCTGCATAGCCTCATCATGTGGGTGTCTTGGACATCTTCACAGTATGTAGATATCGGAGTAGCTGAACTTGTTACATAGTGACTGACTGCCAGCAAGCATTCCAATAGAGCAAGGTGGAAGCCTTACTGATTCCAGTAACCTAGTCTCAGTAGTCACACAGTGTCATTTCCATTGCATTCTTTTGGTCACACAGATGAGCCCAGATGCAGTGCGGAAGGGGCCTAGATAGGGAAGACATGGCTTATTGCAGGCTATTTTTGGAGACCAGATACAACAAACCACATAGAGTTCTAGGGCTGAAAGACAAACAAGTAGCTGGTTAAATATGCTCTACACATAAACCATTTATCTAAGGGAGAAAAAGAATATGCTAGAAATAAACAAATAGTCTTCTTGGCCACCAAGGACAGTTTTGTATATGGATTAAAGGTAATGTGCCCCCATAATGTTCTAACGTCTCCCTAGGCAGGAAAAATGTCAGAAGTCTCAAGCGAATTACATATTAAAAATTTGTATTTTCCCATATGTATGGGTAAAAAATTGCTTAGGGCTATAACTTGTAGCTTTCAATTTGCATCTTCATTGCACCAGGGAAGGCTGCTGTGTGACACATATGTTTGACTATCCTAGCTGAAAACAAAGTAGTCTGGGTTTAATTCTATTGGCAAGAGACCAGCTTTTCATAATTTTAGCCTAGTGAATTGTTATGGGCTATAATTCAAATGTAATGATCTGACTCATTGAAATGATAAGATCCCAGCTTTAGGCAGGTATATTGTTTCTCCTCCTAAGAAAGTCAATTATTTTAGACATCGGGTACCCCTCAACTTTTCTTTGAATAGAAGACAGATACTGTCAACTGGTCCTAGCTAGGGCAAATGTTTGAGTCATCAGAGCTTATGCGAACATGTGTAGTTCTGTATTTGAATCTAGTGAGCCCATTGCTAATGATGGCGTACAGTTCAGAGATTTCACTGTTGACAAAGACCATATGTTCCCCTAGCAGTTTCCTGTGTAATGTTCTATTTACTGTATATTCAGCTGAGGATCTGAACAGCTTCACCTGGAGCAAAATATTCTGTCCACAGGCTGTTCTATGTGATGTGTTCTATGAAATAGATAAATGTTTCTGAAGTAAGTGAGAAGTGAACTGTCTCACTAAGACAGCCTTGAATGAAGTAACTTTGCTGCTAAGATATAGTATCTTAGCCTGTGGAGACTAGGAGAGAATTTCATTGAGTCTCAAAATAAACAAAACAAATGAAAAGCTAAGACTAATTTTAAAGTTAATCAAATGTCTTCTGTGAAAAGATAAAGGCTACGAATAATGACTTTGTTTTCTTCTATTTATTCATGGTCAGGAAGGATATATTTTCCTTCCTTAATAGCATCTTGCTGTCAAACCTCTTGAGGTTAACTTGGTTATAGAGTCTTTTACTTGGAAAGGAGAGTAGTTAAATCTGACCAATTTAATTAATCAGAAAATACGGAAACAACAGGACAGGTTCCCATGGTGGTTTGCTTCCTTATCCCTCTGTTTTGACCATTCAATACCAAAGATATGCAGAGTTCAATGGCGGTAGTGGTTAAGAGAACACATCCTTAAAAAGTATTCATCAGGGTGAGATTCTGGATCTACTGCATAGTAAAATACAACTTTGCCAAGTTACTTAATCTCTCTTAACTTCAGTTCCTTCTTTGTGGAAAAAAAAAAAGAATGGGGGCATGATAACAGCATTATATACTTCCTTAGATAGCTGTGAAGATTAAATGGTATGATTCATTCAAGAATTTAACACAATTCCTGTTATAAAAGCACTGAATAAGAATGAGCTCCTATTAAAACCATTAGCATATTTTTTCTTACTTATAAATGAACTGAGTCTTATTCAAACTTATAATTACTAGACTAAACTGAAAATCGAGAGGATGAAAGTCAGAATCCAGGTGTGTCATAAAGTAAATTATGTTAGAGTACTTTGAGATGATACAGGTCTGATTTTTTTTCCCCCCATAATAATGAAGTATGGGCAATTAGTGGGATTTGTCTCCTTTATCGATTTCCTGCACACTCTTACAGTTAAAGATCTGACTTTCAAGTTCCCTGTGGAATCAGCAGCACAAATTCCCGTGGTGGCTAGTTCAGTTTCATGCCACTACAGAGTAAACTTAGGATAAACTGGATAATGGGGGTATAGGTGGATAAGCATCAAGATTACCACAACTGTATACCCTGAATAATTAACCTGTATTGTAAAATAAAATGTTGTTTCTTGGTTTTCTTGAAAGAGCAATGTGAGAATGAAATTATTTATTTTCAACTACAATCCATGTCTTAGGGTTTTTTGAGTTGTTTTAATGAAAATATATGTAAAGCATAGCTCTTTCTATGTAGCTTATATAGCAATTCATATGTAAAGTGTAGCTATCCTTTTCAGTTATAGCAACATAATATAATATTTACAGAGATGCGGTAGGATGAAACGTTATGTTTCAATTAGTTCATGAGCTTAGAAGACAATGGTTTAGGTTTAAACACTCTTAGCCACAGAAGTAAGGAAAATAAGGGGAAAAGACCTTCAAGCCTTCATGTGCTTCCGACTGACAAGGCCTCTAAATAACTGGAGTTGCCCCAAACAGTGCATTTTCATCCTTCACTTAACTGAAGCCAGTAGATACTCATTTTCTAGAACTTGGTTCTGAGACATCACTAAGGTCCAAAGAAAGATTATTCTGTACCAGTCACAACGAGGTAGACAGGTGATAAATAAGAAATGGAGATTCATTTTGCCTCTGACTGTTTCATTTTGCCTGATTGTTTCAAAAAGGGTTCTCTTCATTGAAATATCCCGAGAGAGGGCTTTCTGTTTGATCCCTGTGTGTTACACACATACACACACACATCTATATAGTAGGTGTGTGTGTATATAGGAAAAAATGGATATTTAAAGTACAAGTACTAGAAACAGTAGAATGTGTTTCCACCTTATCCGGGGTGTTACCTTTTCAGTGCCAGCAAAGCTTTCACAAGGGAGAAAACATGTATGCTTTGGAGTGTGCTTGTCATTGACAATCTCATCACCCCTGGATACTTCAAAAAGTTATGTCAGATCTTCACTGTCTATAAGGGTTTTGCTTTCATGATTCAGATCTGGCCCTTTCACTGCTTGCCTTTCAGGTCAAAAGCCAGAAAGTCATCCTCTCCAGAAGTCTGATTAGCACTTGAACTTCAGGAGATTTATGGCCACAAGGCTTGATTTTTAAAGCAGTTTTATCCAAGTACAGATCATTTATTCTCTGGACAGTGGTATTTATCTTCCACCTTTTCCATACATTTTGTGCCAAAAATACACAACTTAGCTTTTGTTTTTTGTTGTTTTTGAGAGTACATTTATTTAAGAATGTTAATACCATCATCCTCAAGTGGAGTACATCATCAGCTTAATCAGTTTAATGTGAATTTTTTAAAAATCTCTAACATTTTATACAAAATTAAAGAATCCTGACAATATACTAATTGTACTCTGAGTTTATGACCTCTATTTTAAAACTTGGGGTCTACTATTTCCCCTACATTTATTATGTCTATTATAAAACAAGCAGTTTTCGCAAGTATAGAAATTACAATGGGAATTAGACCTTCTTGCCCTGAAGGAGTTCAGGGTCTAGTTCAGCACTGTCCCATAGAAATATAATGTAGGCCATATACATAATTTTAAAATGTTTAATAGTCCCATTAAACAAAGTAAAAAAAATTAATTTAAATAATGTATTTTTAATTCAATGCATTTAAAGGAAGGAAGGAAGGTAGGAAGGAAGGAAGGAGAGAGAGAAAAGAAAAGAAAATTTAAACAAAAACGGTATAGTTCAACAAGTATGGCACAATCTTGATCATTGTCAAATACTGAAGGTAAATATACAGAGATTCATTGTACCACTTTTTCCTTTTGTTGATGTTTTCAAACTTTTTTAATTTAAAAAAATAGAGTTTTTTTTTTTTAAATGCCAAGACAAAACGCACACTACTTCTTGAACCCAGAGATTCTATTCTAATTCATTTGGGAAAGTTCCTAGGGACTGGAACATTGCTATTTTTAAAAGCTGCTGGGATCGTTCTATTATATAGCCACTGTTAACAGGTATAAGCAAGTACTGATGCTGACAGGACAGGAGTCTGGAGAGGAAGGTTTTTAAAGGTTATTGGAAACCAAAGGTTTTTTTTGTTTGTTTGTTTGTTTGGAGACAGAGTTTTACTCTGTCACCCATGCTGGAGTGCAGTGGTGCGATCTCAGCTCACTGCGGCCTCTGCCTCCCAGGTTCAAGTTATTCTCCTGCCTCAGCCTCCCGAGTAGTTGGGACTACAGGCACCTGCCACCACACCCGGCTAATTTTGTACTTTTTTTTTTATTTTTAGGGGTTTCACCATGTTGGCCAGGCTAGTCTCAAACTCCTGACTTCAAGTTATCCACCCACCTTGGCCTCCCAATGTTCTGGGATTACAGGGATGTGCCATTGCACCCAGCCTGAAAACAAGGTTTTTATTATAATTTTTTTTTATTATTTTTTTTTTTTTTTTTTTTTTTTGAGTCGGAATCTCGCTCTGTCACCCAGGCTGGAGTGCAGTGGCGAGATCTCTGATTGCTGCAAGCTCCGCCTCCCGGGTTCACGCCATTTTCCTGCCTCAGCCTCCTGGGTAGCTGGGACTACAGGTGCCAAGACACCACGCCCTGCCCATTTTTTGTATTGTTAGTAGAGACGGGGTTACACCGTGTTAGCCAGGATAGTCTTGATCACCTGGCCTCGTGATCCGCCCGCCCCGGCCTCCCAAAGTGCTGGGATTATAGGCCTGAGCCGCCGCGCCCTGCCCCAAGGGTTTTACAATACAGTACAATAGGACTGTATACACATATTACCAAAAAAACCACTCTAGCGGGGCATGGAGAATAGGTGACTGATGGGCAAATTGAAAGCAGGGAAGTCACTCTAGGAGACTGAGAAGAAATGATAGAGTCTGAACTCACACAAGGAATGGACAGATTTAAGATGGGCACAGAGTATATGTATTAGTCCATTTGTGGACTACTATAAAGAAATTCCTGAGACTGGGTAATTTATAAAGAAAAGTGGTTTAATTGGTTCACAATTCTATGGGCTATACAGGAAGCGTGATGCTGGCATCTGGTTGGCTTCTGGGGGGCCCTCAGGAAACTTTACAATAGTGGTGGAAGGTGAAGGGAAAGCAAGCAGATCTTATACGGCTGGAGCAACGTGCACGGAGAGGTGCTACACACTCTTAAAACAACCAGATCTCGCAAGCACTCACTCAGTATCACTAGGGCAGCACCAAGGGTATGGTGCTAACTCATTCATGAGAACTCAGTTCCAATGATCAAGTCACCTCCAACCAGGCCCCACCTCTAACACTGGGGATTACAATTCAGTATGAGATGTGATGAGGGCACAAATCCAAACCATATCATAATAACTAGCTATGAGGTAGAACATAATGAAATTGTTCAGATTTGCAGTCAGGGTGGGAGACTGGTGATCAGAAACCAGAGGAAAGAGATTTTCATGACAACTGGATTTGGGCAATTGGATAAAGGGATGGAGGTAACATTCATTAAAATAGCGAATACAGGCAGATTTTCAGGGAGCACAGAAGGAAGGCATGGATTCAGTTCTGAATAGCATAGTTAGAGGCTACACGGGGGAAAAAATGTAAAAGATCAGAAGGCGGCCCGGCGTAGTGGCTCACACCTGTAATCCTGGCACTTTGAGAGGCCGAGACGGGTGGATCACCTGAGGTCAGGAGTTCGAGATCAGACTGACCAACATGGTGAAACTGCGTCTCTACTAAAAATACAAAAATTAGCCGGATGTGGTGGTGGGCGCCTGTAATCCCAGCTACTCAGGAGGCTGAGGCGGAAGAGTCGCTTGAACCTGGGAAGCATAGGTTGCAGTGAGCCAAGATCACACCACTACATTCCAGCCTGTGCAACAGAGCGAGACTGTCTCAGAAAAAAAAAAAAAAAAAGAAGAAGAAAAAAAGATCAGGAGATATTCGGAGTAACCAGACACTGTACTCAATGGTTTCTTCTGTGCTGTCTCCGGAATCTTCACTGCAGCCCTCTGAGGAAGCTTCTATAATTATGTCCATCTGATTTAAAGTAGCTGAGTATATTGCTCAGGAGCACACAGCTAGTAGGTGCGGGATCGAGGACGTGGAGCTACAGCTGTCCAACTCCAAAGCCTTAATCATCATGTTATAGAACCATCATAAACATACTTCTGATAAAAATACCTTTGCATAATGAGAACATTTACATTGAATATGATATTACTTCATTCAAGGATTTATTCATGACTTTGTCAGTATTTTAATTGTCTGGCAAACAGGACACATAGGTCAGATTAATCTGCTGCTTAATCATAATGCTAAAAAGAGTGCTGATTGCAAGCCTAAATTTTGTTACTTAGATTTTTTTCAAAGAAATTTTGTGCAGATGGATTTTCCCAAAAGTTTAAAAATGAATAGGCTAGTCAAAATAATTAGCACCAATGGTAACACAGCTGCTTAAGGACACTGGTCTGCAGTGAAAGAATATTTATTCTATTTTCTCTCTCCAAATCTCCAAGAATCTCTCTTCCAGATTGATGGGGAAATCACCAGAATCCTCTCCTCCGGTGTCACTAACAGTTGAGATAAAAAAAGGAAGATTATCTTTAGCATTACTTTTTTACAAGTATTTTTCTACCTAGAAATGGATGTCTGTTTCCAGATGCCCTCCCAAAAGAGTGTTATCTATGTTCTACATCTTCAAGTAGTCAAAATTAAATAAATATTGTATTATACCTGAGTGTTGGGAAAGTAAGTGAAACATCTCATGGTGGGTGGGAAAAACCCAGATTTTGCAGTAAAATGGCCCTAGTTTTAAATCTTTGTTCCACCCTTACTGGCTCTGGGACCATGGGCCCAGTTACTTAAAGTTTCTGGTTTTCAGTCACCTAATCATGGACATAGGAATCAGAAATCCTGACAGAACTGTGATGAAATTTGGCCACACCCTGTATTTATTTTCTAGTGCCACTATAACAAATGACCATAAACTTTTTTTTTTTTTCTTTTTTTTTTTTTTTTTTTTGATTATACTTTAAGTTCTAGGGTACATGTGCATAACGTGCAGGTTACATATGTATACATGTGCCATGTTGGTGTGCTGCACCCATCAACTCGTCAGCACCCATCAATTCATCATTTATATCAGGTATAACTCCCCAATGCAATCCCTCCCCCCTCCCCCCTCCCCATGATAGGCCCCAGTGTGTGATGTTCCCCTTCCCGAGTCCAAGTGAGCTCATTGTTCAGTTCCCACCTATGAGTGAGAACATGCGGTGTTTGGTTTTCTCTTCTTGTGATAATTTGCTAAGAATGATGGTTTCCAGCTGCATCCATGTCTCTACAAAGGACGCAAACTCATCCTTTTTTATGGCTGCATAGTATTCCATGGTGTATATGTGCCACATTTTCTTAATCCAGTCTGTCACTGATGGACATTTGGGTTGATTCCAAGTCTTTGCTATTGTGAATAGTGCCGCAATAAACATACGTGTGCATGTGTATTTGTAGTAGCATAATTTATAATCCTTTGGGTATATACCCAGTAGTGGGATGGCTGGGTCATACGGTACATCTAGTTCTAGGTCCTTGAGGAATCGCCATACTGTTTTCCATAATGGTTGAACTAGTTTACAATCCCACCAACAGTGTAAAAGTGTTCCTATTTCTCCACATCCCCTCCAACACCTGTTGTTTCCTGATTTTTTAATGATTGCCATTCTAACTGGTGTGAGATGGTATCTCATTGTGGTTTTGATTTGCATTTCTCTGATGGCCAGTGATGATGAGCATTTTTTCATGTGTCTGTTGGCTGTATGAATGTCTTCTTTTGAGAAATGTCTGTTCATATCCTTTGCCCACTTTTGGATGGGGTTGTTTGTTTTTTTCTTGTATATTTGTTTGAGTTCTTTGTAGATTCTGGAAATGAGCCCTTTGTCAGATGAGTAGATTGCAAAAATTTTCTCCCATTCTGTAGGTTGCCTGTTCACTCTGATGGTAGTTTCTTTTGCTGTGCAGAAGCTCTTTAGTTTAATGAGATCCCATTTGTCAATTTTGGCTTTTGCTGCCGTTGCTTTTGGTGTTTTAGACATGAAGTCCTTGCCCATGCCTATGTCCTGAATGGTACTACCTAGATTTTCTTCTAGGGTTTTGATGGTATTAGGTCTAACATTTAAGTCTCTAATCCATCTTGAATTAATCTTCGTATAAGGAGTAAGGAAAGGATCCAGTTTCAGCTTTCTACTTATGGCTAGCCAATTTTCCCAGCACCATTTATTAAATAGGGAATCCTTTCCCCATTTCTTGTTTTTCTCAGGTTTGTCAAAGATCAGATGGTTGTAGATGTGTGGCATTATTTCTGAAGGCTCCGTTCTGTTCCATTGGTCTATATCTCTGTTTTGGTACCAGTACCATGCTGTTTTGGTTACTGTAGCCTTATAGTATAGTTTGAAGTCAGGTAGCGTGATGCCTCCGGCTTTGTCCTTTTGACTTAGGATTGTCTTGGCAATACGGGCTCTTTTTTGGTTCCATATGAACTTTAAAGCAGTTTTTTCCAATTCGGTGAAGAAACTCATTGGTAGCTTGATGGGGATGGCATTGAATCTATAAATAACCTTGGGCAGTATAGCCATTTTCACAATATTGATTCTGCCTATCCATGAGCATGGTATGTTCTTCCATTTGTTTGTGTCCTCTTTGATTTCACTGAGCAGTGGTTTGTAGTTCTCCTTGAAGAGGTCCTTTACATCCCTTGTAAGTTGGATTCCTAGGTATTTTATTCTCTTTGAAGCAATTGTGAATGGAAGTTCATTCCTGATTTGGCTCTCTGCTTGTCTGTTACTGGTGTATAAGAATGCTTGTGATTTTTGCACATTAATTTTGTATCCTGAGACTTTGCTGAAGTTGCTTATCAGCTTAAGAAGATTTTGGGCTGAGACGATGGGGTTTTCTAAATACACAATCATGTCATCTGCAAACAGGGACAATTTGACTTCCTCTTTTCCTAACTGAATACCCTTGATTTCTTTCTCTTGCCTGATTGCCCTAGCCAGAACTTCCAACACTATGTTGAATAGGAGTGGTGAGAGAGGGCATCCCTGTCTTGTGCCAGTTTTCAAAGGGAACTTTTCCAGTTTTTGCCCATTCAGTAGGATATTAGCTGTGGGTTTGTCATAAATAGCTCTTATTATTTTGAGGTACGTGACCATAAACTTAAACTAATGGCTTTAAACAACCCAGATGTATTTTCTTTGAGTTTAGGTCAGAAGTCCAAAATGAGTCTTACTGGGCTAAAGTCAAGGTGTTAAGTGGGCTGGTTTTTTTTTTTTTTTTTTTTTTTTTTTTGGTTTTGTTCTTCGTTTTTTCTGGAGTTTCTAAAGGAAAATTGGTTTTCTTGCCTTTCACAGCTTCTGGAGGCCACTTACAATCCTTGACTCATGGCCCCTTCCTCTCATCACTCTTTCCTCTTGCTTCTGTTGTCATATCTCCTACTAGAAGGTACTCAGTGCACTTTTGTACATGGTACAGGGAGGCAGTTAATTTAAAGCAGTGGTTCTCAGCCAGAGATGATTTTGCTTCCCAGGGGCTATTTAGAAATCTCTGGAGACATTTTTGGGTTGTGCTTTACACCTTTGAATGATGAGGTCCTACTGCATCTACTTAGTAGAGGCCAAGAATTCTGCTAAACATTCGCCAATGCTGGGATAGGCTCCTACAACAGACAATTACCCATCACTAAGTGATAGTAGTTACAAGGTTGAGAAACTCCAGCATAAATGTTAGGATTACTTACCCCAGAATCCAACGGCCTAGCTTTAAACCGGGTTCCACTGCTGATTAAAGTGGCCTCAGAAAGGTAATACCATCTTTCTGGGCCTCAGAGTTTGTTTTGCTTCCATTTGTTTATTCATCTGGAAATAGGAATAATAATAGTAACTATCATATCAGACTATTGTGAGGATTAAATGAGATAATGTATATAAATCCCTTAGAAAAATGGTTGGCATATATTCAGTACTGTTCTTGTTAGTACTGTTATTGTCACTCAGCAAATAATAATTAATTTTGTCTGTGCCTTTCTAAATGCCTTTCAAAATATAAACTTTTCTTAGTGTTTTCTAAGTAGAGTACGTTTAAATCCAAGAGTAGACCAAATTATTTTACCAACCATTGTTTAGAAAATCAAGATTTTTGGGAGGCTGAGGCAGGAGAATGGCGTAAACCCGGGGGGCGGAGCTTGCAGTGAGCTGAGATCCGGCCACTGCACTCCAGCCTGGGCGACAGAGCGAGACTCCGTCTCAAAAAAAAAAAAAAAAAAAAAAAAGAAAATCAAGATTTTTGCAGAATTTTAATGCCAGCTAATGAGACGTCTAAACCCCAGCCTCCTCCATGGAATCTGTCTTCTTTCATAAAATTTCACTTGGACCTCAGAAAAGGGCTTTCAAGGAAAGAGCTTCACATCCCACACACATATCTCAGGTAATCAAACAATGGCAACACCACTTAGCTCAATGCACTTCTAGCTATCATAATATTCCCTGCGACTTTGGTGGATACACATAAATTAACAAGCTATTCAAGTCACTAGTTTTGTCATGGTGAGATGTATTTTTTTTTTTTTTTTTTTTTTTTTGTGAACACACTGGTGTGGTTTTTAGAAAATATATATGCAAGGCTATGCTATATAATATATAATAGCCTTATGCTATTCAATTTGATAACCATTTGCCACAGGTAGCTGTTGATCATTTGAAATATGGCTGTTTTGAATGGAGGTGGGCTGCTAAGTATAAGTTATAGGCCAAATTCTGAAGACTTAGTATGGAATAAAGAATATAAGGTATCAGGCCGGGCACGGTGGCTCACGCCTGTAATCCCAGCACTGTGGGAGGCCGAGGCGGGTGGATCACGAGGTCAGGAGATTGAGACCATCCTGGCTAACACAGTGAAACCCCATCTCTACTAAAAATGCAAAAAATTAGCCATGCGTAGTGGCGGGCGCCTGTAGTCCCAGCTACTTGGGAGGCTGAGGCAGGAGAATGGCATGAGCCCAGGAGGCGGAGCTTGCAGTGAGCCCAGATCGCGCCCCTGCACTCCGGTGTGGGCAACAGAGCGAGACTACATCTCAAAAAAAAAAAAAAAAAAAGAATATAAGGTATCTCAATATTTTTCTATGACTACATAGTGAAATGATGATATTTTGAATATATCGGGTTGAATAAAAGGTATTATTAAAATCAAAGTCACCTATTTTTTTCCTCTCCTTTCATTTTCATTTATTGAGGTAAAATCCCTATAACAAAAACTGACCACTTGACACTGTGCAATTCTATGGCATTCAGTACATTTTCAGTGTTGCAACCACCACCTCTACCTAGTCTGAAAGATTTTCATTGCCGCAACAGGAAACTGCATTTCATTGAGCAGTCACTCCCCTTCCCCTTATCCCATCCAGCCTGAAACAAAGTTCAGTCTGCATTGTGTCTTTTTCAATTTCCATCATCCGAATGTTTCATATAAATTTATTCATACAATATGTGACCTTTATGTTTGACTTTGTTAGCTAAGCTTCATATATTTTTACATTTATATTGTAGCACATATCAGTACTTCATTCTTTATGGGTGAATAATATTGCAACATATGGACATACCACATTCGTTGGTGGACATCTGCAGTGTTTTTACCTTTTAGTTGTTAATACAGCCTCTATGAACATTTGTGTACATGTGTTGTTGCTATTTTTTTAATTTTAGATTTGGGTGGTACATTTGCATGTTTGTTACATGGGAATATTACATAATGGTAAGGATTGAACTGCAAGAATACCCATCACCCCAATATTGAACATTGTACCCAAAAGATAATTTTTCAACCCTTAGCCCCCTCTTATCCACCCCACTTTTGGAGTCCCCATTGTCTATTCTTTCCATCTTTATATAGGTACTCATTTTTTAGTTCTCACTTATAAATGAGAACATGAAATATTTGATTTTCTGTTACTCAATTTACTTGAGATAATGGCCATCAGCTCCATCAATGTTGCTCAAAGGACATGCTTTTATTCTTTTTTATGGCTGCATAATATTCCATGGTGTATATGTACCACATTTTCTTTATCAATCAATCATGATGGACACTTAGGTTGGTTCCATGGCTTTGCTATTGTGAATAGTTCTGTGATGAACATATGAGTGCAGGAAATTTCACCTATTTCTTTTTAATTTTTTAATATGAAGCTATTATAAAGTTTAAAAGTACATATGCAATGCACATTATATTTCTATTGGAGAGCACTATTCTTTTTTTTTTTTTTTTGAGACAGAGTCTCGCTCTGTCGCCCAAACTGGAGTGCAGTGGCTGAATCTCAGCTCACTGCAAGCTCCGCCTTTCGGGTTCACGCCATTCTCCTGCCTCAGCCTCCCGAGTAGCTGGGACTATAGGCTCCCGCCACCTCGCCCGGCTAGTTTTTTGTATTTTTTTAGTAGAGACAGGGTTTCACCGAGTTAGCCAGGATGGTCTCCATCTCCTGACCTTGTGATCCGCCCGTCTCAGCCTCCCAAAGTGCTGGGATTACAGGCTTGAGCCACCGCGCCCGGCCGGAGAGCACTATTCTAAACTTTGTTCTGTTTTGACATTCTGAGGCAGACTGTGAACCAGCCTGTCCTAAATGAGCAGAGCATGCCAACATACATGAGAAGAATTACAAAGAAATTAATATAAAGAGATTTCAGATCCCTCAGGCAGTGTTTGTCAAAGGTAGTTTTTGGACCATCTGCTTCAGTCACTTGCGGTGCTTGTGAAGAATGCAGATTCCTGGGTTCCATTCCAGCTGTAACTATGCAGTCTCTGTGCCCAGGACTCTGGATTTAGCTTCCGTCTTGATATTTATTTGCATTAAATTTTGAGAATCAATGATAAATTTAACAATATTAAAGGAAGAAAAAAGATCAGACAACAATGATACACAGACACAAACAACAGTAAAATACCTAATGTAATATACATGCTATCACTCACCACTACACATAAGAACCAAAGCACTTGGCATCAGTGAGTGTTATGTTTGGATTGTAGAAAAACAATATCATTCAATGTTGCAATATCATTCGCTTCCATATTATGTCATAATACTTGGTAGCTTTCTGAAATGACAAGTCATTTTATTCAGAAGATAACATGGAATTTAGCCATCTCTTTGTTTACCCTAAGTTATCCATATACCAATCTGCAAGAAAATATAGTTATATGTTTGTGAAGTGTCCCTTTGAAAATATAAATTTTCTTTTCTTTTTTTTTTTTTTTTGGAGACAGAGTCTCGCTCTGTCGCCCAGGCTGGAGTGCAGTGGCCGGATCTCAGCTCACTGCAAGCTCTGCCTCCCGGGTTTACGCCATTCTCCTGCCTCAGCCTCCCGAGTAGCTGGGACTACAGGCGCCCGCCACCTCGCCGGCTAATGTTTTGTATTTTTAGTAGAGACGGGGTTTCACCGTGTTAGCCAGGATGGTCTCGATCTCCTGACCTCATGATCTGCCCGTCTCGGCCTCCCAAAGTGCTGGGATTACAGGCTTGAGCCACCGCGCCCGGCCTGAAAATATAAATTTTCTTGGGGGAAAGGGAGTGTGTGTGTGTGTGTGTGTGTGTGTGTGTGTGTGTGTGTGTAAACATACACATCTATAT
>NC_045455.1:19900602-20008562 GCF_002776525.5 Piliocolobus tephrosceles | reverse complement strand
TGTGTGTGTGTGTGTGTGTGTGTGTGTGTAAACATACACATCTATATGCATACACATATATATGCATGTGTATATATATTTTTTATTATTGAATTAGCTAAATAAACTCCATGTTAGAAATTCAAAGAAATCATTTGTGTGATAAGTAAGGTTGCTTATTACTGAGATACTATGATTATAGCAGTTTTATGACATTTTAATTACATTATGCACCTACTCAAATATTGATTCTGAACATTAATTGAGTTACTTGAGAAACATTTCATGGAATGGAAAATAAAAATGAAATGGCTTATTTACTTATCCCAATGCATTAAAGATGAAACTCAGTAGGGAAACTCATAAGAAAAAATGAGAACCTTACTCAGAAATCTCATTCAATAGAAACCACGGGTGGGTTTTCAGATTCTATAAATTATCTTCAGTGATAGAATAACATGTAGTTATGCTGACAAGACAATGCTTAAATTGCAATATGTATGACCTAATGTATATTATGGTCTGCTACTTCTTGCAGCATCCTAAGTTTAGAAACCCATCAGATATTTTGTGGTTCCTAGGTGGACGAAATGCCTCTTAATTCCATTCAAAGCCAGTGCTGTTTGTCAAGTCCAGCAACCGATAGAAAGAATGGGCAATAAGGTAGTAGAGAAAGCAGAAGCAGAGAGAAAGGAAGGCATTTGCCTTGGTTAGCCAGAGACTGACACTGAATTGATGTGACAGCTCCACACTGTGCTATTGCATATGTTTTCTGTCCCAGTGATTTCTTTCCTGTTACAAATTACATGGGATGGTGACTTTGCTAAAACCTAGGTGTCAAATTGTTGTACACTTCGTATAAACTTATTTTTAAATTATTCTCCAAAATATCCAAGATTCAAGTTAGTAGCCCAGGTTGAAATGAAAATTTCAAGGGATAGCCAAGTGTTCATTTTATACAAGAACAGCCTTTAAACAAGCACAGTCAGCTGTATAGTGGCAATGGACTTTTGTCAGTTTTCAAATTAGTCATATCATTAGACACACGGGGAAATGTCTTCTGGGACAAAACTGGGACATCTCTGAATTAGCTCTATATTTATCTACAGTCAGAAATTATAACCTTAAAAATACATTCAGAGAAGTTTCCACCTACATTTAGTACTTTCAAAAGTTGAGAAATCTTTGTATATTATTACTTCTTATTTTATTTTTATTTTTATTTTTATTTTTTTTGAGATGGAGTCCTGTTCTATTGCCCGAGCTGGAGTGCAGTGGCTTGATCTTGGCTCACTGCAACCTCTGCCTCCCGGATTCAAGCGGTTTTCCTGCCTCATCCTCTTGAGCATCTGGGATGACAGGCATGTGCCACTGTGCCTGGCTAATTTTTGTTTTGTTAGTAGAGATGGGGTTTCACCATGTTGGTCAGGCTGGTCTGGAGCTCCTGACCTCAAGTGAACCTTCCACCTTGTCCTCCCAAAGTGCCGGGATTACAGGCATGAGCACCGTGCCTGGCTATTACTACCTTTTAGTGTAACTTCTAAGAAAGAGTAATTGATAGAAATACTTCCAGCAATCAATACTAAACAATTTCCAATAAATCACTTTTAATTTTCAAATACATAATTGCCTTAAAAAAGAAATTATAATACCCTTAATTAGTTTGACCCCTAATTAGTTGATCAAAAATACCTCTTATGATCTTAATATTGGGAAGCAACTCTTTAAGACAGTTTTCTTGGCAATGCAAGTTTATTCTAAATGCTGATGAATACTGTAATACCTTCTAAAAATTAGTAGCAAGCATAGCCAATTTTTCCTGATAATAGTCAAACAAAACTCTGGAACAAAAGCAAACCTAATATGATGCTGAATTCACAAATTCATTTTTAAATGTTAGTTAACTCTAGTCCATAAATAATATACTTAAGCATTAAAGCCTAAAATATTACTTAAATTCAACTAGTTTCATTTCAGTTTAACTTGAACTTCAATGATTCTTTCTTAATTTGTGGAAGTAAGGTTGAAATGCTAGAGTGGGCTATTTCATCAATTAATGTTCATAGATTGTTAAGGCTTTAGAGACCCTACCATGTTATTCTAACAATTAATTGTTTAAAACATCAAATATATTGGGATAGCTGAGAAATGGTATGAAGAATATAAAATTTCAATGCAAAGATATTTCAGACACAATAAAAAGACACAAATAAAAGAGAGAAATTTAGAAAGACATCAGAAAATTGAATGACAAAGAAAATCTTCCTTGATGTTCTAAGAGCTTTTGGAGGTTATAAAGGTGACAGATTCTAAATTAGAAGCATTCAACTCACACATTAAAAGAATTGGAACAGGATTTTCTTGCAGGAAAAGAAGAAACATCGGGACTTATGAAAAGAGATCTTGCTGTTGAGTCCTCACCAAGTTGTAATTAAAAATGAAGGTGCAGGGCTGGATGCGGTGGCTCACTTTGGGAGGCTGAGGTAGGCAGATCATGAAGTCAAGAGATGGAGACCATCCAGGCCAACATGGTGAAACCCTATCTCTACTAAAAATACAAAAATTGGCTAGGCATGGTGACACATGCCTGTAGTCCCAACTACTTGGGAGACTGAGGCAGGAAAATGGCTTGAACCCGGGAGGTGGGGGTTGCAGTGAGCTGAGATCATGCCACTGGACTCTGGCCTGGTGATGGACGGAGACTCTGTCTCAAAAAAAAAAAAAATGAAGGAGCAGTTGAACATGTCTGAAAACATTAGATTCTGTATGTATTGGACATGCCTGAATAGTTTAGATTGTCCAAAAAGAGAAATTCTTCTTTAATGTTTTGAGAAAAATATTTGCCAAATGTATATTGGGAATAAGTTTAAAAAATATGTAAAATTATTTAATATAAAACTAGAATTTCGGCTTCCTGTATTGTATCTCACTTGTTTGCATTTACATAGGAGAAGAATATGCCTTCTTTATTCAAAGAAAGGCTTAGAGTTACGTTTTTTCTTCCCCCCAGTTATTTATCTTAGTTCATATTAGCTGAAATGATGGATGAGCCACAGAAAAGCAAGAACACTAAAATTTTTTTGAGATGGAGTCACACTATGTTGCCCAGGCTGGTCTTGAGCTCCTCAGCTCAAAGAATCCTACTGTTTCAGTCTCCTGAAGTGCTAGGATTACAGGCATGAGTCACTGCGCCCAACCAGAACACCAGCATTTTAAGGGCACTAAACACTCTTTCTTTTTTTTAAATGACTGTTTAATGAGCAAATATATACTGCTAAATGTATTATACACATTTTCATATTTAATCTTCACAAAATCTAGAAGCTTTTTTTTACAGAGAGAGAAACCAAGGCACAGAGGCGAAAAGTTACTTAATAGAACTCAGGTAGATAAATGTCATAGCTGTGGATGCAATATGTCTGAATGCTCATTCTAATTTTCTTTTTTATGTAGATTAGGTTATATGCATAACTTATTATGAAAAATAGTTGAAGAAAGTAAGTCTTTAATCCTTACTCTGAGCTCCCAAACCACGTTATTTCAACCTGTTTTGACCCTTATTTTCTACCTTGCATCATTATTTGCACACTTTTCTTACATCCTTGTTATACTTTAAAATTCTCCTTAGTAATTAGTAGTTTCTTGACTTTGTTCCTTTTAATGCATCTGTTTTTAATTTAATAGAAGCCATTACTTTTTTATAACTATGAAAATTAGGGCTATTAAGTTGCCTTCACAATGCTGTCTAGAATTTTGTAAAGTTTGTAAAAGAGAAGACCTCTTCTTTGTAACCTCTACAGAGAAGGTATTAGATCTAGTGTGGCAGAAAGGATGGAAGGATGGATGGATGGATAGATGGATGGATGGATGGATGGATGGATGGATGAATGGATGGGTGGATATCAGACATAATGAATCACATCTCAACTGATTAAGGCCTCTAGGTATAAATACCAGGTACAAGAAATAAATGGCATGAAAAAGGAGTGAGTGAAGGAACTGTTATAGATTTAAAGAGACCCAGTAGATACACCAAACAACTGGAATGTGTGAACGTTGTTTGTATCCTGATTTGAACAGGTGAACTGTAAAAGTATACTTATGAGAAAAAGGATAATTAATGAGAATATTGGGAGTTTGTTTTAACTTTTAGGTAGAATAAAAGTGTTGTGGGTTATGTTTTTTAAAGAGTCCTTATCTCATCGACACACACTAAAATGTTTATGGAGGAAATAAGAAGATGCCTGAGATTTGCTTCAAAGTAATTGATCATGGCAGGAGGGGTGGCAAATAGGAAAACATGAATGGCTTTATATTAATAATTGCTGAAGCTGAATGATAGCTGTACGTTCTCCCTTTTTTCTCTAGATGTTTGTAATTTTCTAAAATCAAAAGTAAAAAAAAAAGTTTTTGGCACATAATTGGTATTGCATTAACAATTTCTTTCCTTTCCTTCTCATAAAACTTAAGCATTAAATATGGGCAACAGGCTTTAAAAGATGTGCTCCAACATAAATGTCTGTCATACTTGTTATGATGAACCCATTGAGTATTTAAGACAGGCTGTAGAAAACTTCTGTTCTATCCAATAGTAAAAAACCTTTGAGCAGCGATATAAAATAGAAATCACCACCTTTAAATTGAATTGTGTGATAAGTAAATAGAAACTGAAGAGCATATTTTAAAGAACACTGGCTAGTAGATGCAGCAGATTTTTTTTCTCATTAGTAAAATGCTGGACCTGGTACAAGTGACTGATTATATGAGGTGATCTCTATGACATCGCTCATAACTCAAAAATTGACTGATATTTCATATCCACTAGCCCTCCATATAAATTCATCAGAGGATGGCAATTGTGGCATGTGATTAAGCAGCAAGCCAATTGCATGACATGTTGACCATGGCAGTGCAGTACGTACTGCTCCCAAGATAAACTTTGACACACTAGTCAGTAGGGGATTTTATTTATATTTTCAAAACCTTGTATAAAACATAGAATAGTTGACTGACTTGTGAAGCAGTCAAGATATCAACTTCTTCCACATGAACGAACCAAGGCACACATTTGTGCAGATTCTTTGACCGTCCTTAGAGAGACATGATACGCCAATCATCCCAACACTAATAAGACTATCCAAGAACTAGTATACTTATCAAAATAGATACTTATATAGACTTATTTTGTAGGACACTGTCTCAAGTCTCCAGAGCATTATCCTAGAGAAAAGGCATTATATCCTTAGCTTGGTAGTATCCAGCACCTGAAAACATAGATTTAAATTAGTCTTTTAAAATATACATAACTTTCCTATGGTGCAAAATGAAGGTAATATCAATTTTGACTCTTGTTATTTGTAGAGTTTTCTTTAGAGGTACCTGGTGTACAGAAACCTCTCACACAACACCAACTGTGTTGGTCCAGCCTTATGCAGGGAAGGTATTCCAGTACTACGTAAGAAAAATTTTATCTAAACATGAACCTGATCTAATACCCTGATTCATGGTAGTAGAAAATATTTCACACAGAGTAATATGCTAACTGAATTAGTTATCTATTGCTTCGTAACAGATTACTTTGAAACTTAGCAGCTTAAAGCAACACACATCTGTTTTCTCAAGGGTTGGGTGAGTCAGGAATCTAGGTAAAAGTTAGCTTCGAGCCTTGCCTCAGGACATCTCACAGCAAAGCAGTCAAGGTGTCATCTAGGTCACAAGGATCTACTGTGGTAGGATCTGCTTCCAACCTCACTTCCGGGTTGTTGGCGGAACTCCGTTCCTCATGGGCTCTTGTCCTGAGGGCCTCAGGTCCCCATCGGCTGTGGATTGGAGGCCTCCTGTAGTTTCCTATCACAAGAACTTCTCTATAGGGCAGTTCAGAATACATCAGGTACCTTCCACAGAGCAAGTGAGCAAGAGAAGGTGAGCAAAAGAGAAACCACAGCCTCGTGTTTTTTTGTTTTTGCTTTTGCTTTTTTCTGAGCCAAGGTCTCGCTCTGTCATCCAGGCTGGAGTGCAGTGGTACAAACATGGCTCACCGCAGACTCGACCTCCCAGGCTCTGGTGATCCTCCCACCTCAGCCTCCTGAGTAGTTGGGACTACAGGCGCCTACCACCATGCCTGGCTAATTTTTTATAGAGAGAAGGTTTTGCCATGTTGACCAGGTTGGTCTCAAACTCCTGGGCTCAAGCGATCCACCCACCTCGGCCTCCCAAAGGAGTGGGATTACAGGTGTGAGCCACCACACCTGGCCCCCAGTGTCTTTTAATCTGGTCATGAAAGTGGCATTCCATCACTTTTGCCATAGTCTATTCATTAGAGGCCAGTCCAGCTCATTCTCAAGAGGAGGGATTACACAGGGAGGGGAACCAGTGTCAGAAGGTGCAGATCTTTAGGGGTCTACATACTGACAACTACAATAATAGTATATTCAAACTTCTTGACAAATGTTGCATTAAATTAGCTGTATAGGGATATAACTAGATTCAGATGCTAACAGAAGGCTATTCTGTGTTGCTCAGATTTTTCTCTTGTTCATTCGGCTCCCCCAGTTGGGATTGCCTTGCTCCATTCCATTTGTCCAAGGTGCACAAATATCTACCCCTCTTTCCAAACTCAACTCAAGCATATGGCCTCTATAAGATGGAGCTGACCTCTTTGCCTTCGTGGTACCCCCATAACACTCTGCTGCAGGCTTTTCAATAGCACTTTATTGCACATATCCTCAGTGTCTCTCCATTCAACTGACAGATTGTAAGCACCTTAAGGCAAGGACAATCATTAGATACTGTTGCATGAATGAATTATACATTATCTCTCAATTGCTCTTCAATTCTATGTACAGTATACTGAATTATAGTATAGTATACTATGTATACTAAATCTCATCTTTGAGGGGGAGTAGGATCTAAAGTACATAAATAAGGTGATAACCGCTTAGAGTCAAAATCAAAGTGTCTTAACCCAGTGAGATGCATACCCAAGAGAAGACTCTCAAAACCAACAACACACTGATGGCAGAACTAGAAATGTATATCCCTCATCTCACTCTCACTCTGGTGCTTAACTTTATTAAGTGGAATCACTTGCATCCCAATTCTGGAGTCCCTTATAGGATTGACTGAGGTCTCATTGCAGCCATACAGTGCAGCAGTTCAGCTCTGCCCTCTGCTCAATCTCATTTATCTACTCTCTCACACCCCAATAAACCTTATGCACACAATTTCTGCCTCACAGTCTGTTTCAAACAAACAAAAAAATCCAATGTGAAGATGCCTACTTGCTCTCAAACACAAGTTTCAAAATCCTTTTTAAATTTTCTTCACCCTCCTGGGTCTCTTCAGTCCTGTTTCTCACTACCTGTTCTACTCTCCTACACTAAAAAAGCAAAAGCCCCAAGAAATGGGCAGGCACTCGCTCTTTCTAAGGATGATTTAGAGGGAATAGCTGAGGACAAGCTGGGAAGGAGGCAAGGCTCTAATCTCTTCTCTGTTAATAATTGCTGTTTCTGTCATAGTACTATGGTTTGATTAAAATGTATTTTATGAATGGTGCATGATTTTTTTTCCCTCAGAATGGCAGAGTCAGTCACAGATCCCACACCTGAACTCTCCCACCACTCACTCAGCATCCCCTCTCTGGGGGGTTCTGTGAAGCACCTGCTAGTGCTACATGCTTCTCCAATAGCCAGGCAGTACAGTGGCAGTTTACTGGGTGAAATGCCTTTTTATAAAGGGCTTCTATAATTGCAGTCAAGTCTATATAAGCTGAAACAAATTCCAGTTTCTTCTAGCACCTTGGTAATTTGAAGAAAGACCTAATTTAAACGTAAGATACCTACCTGTTATTTTGCTTGTTTTATAGCCACTAGGCAGTTCGAAAAGAAATCCCAGTCACATGTATACTCCATCTATAAAAAGGTTTTATAAATATGATGTTTACTTTGTTCTTATATTTCAAGGAATTTATTAGTTGCAATATATCCTGCTGTTTATCATATTTGTTTACTCATGGTTATATTCTTTGCATGTTTGATTATGGGCACATCTTCAGCAGGGCTGAATAGTAGGTGTATTGGAATTGGGAATATTCCTGCAGAAAGGGTTTGTGTTGGCCTCCACCAGTCTCCTCAAAGTTATCATTGATGGGGACACTTATATGTTAATTTCTTGGCATGTGTGTTGGGGTGGGGAGGGGATTTTCCTTTGACCACATAAGCGATGTAAATTTGCGTCCCAAACTCAGGTGCAAGAAGAACCAAGACGATTATTTTCGGGGGAATCAGGCTTGTTTGTCTTTTCCTACTCAGAGACTAGGTCTCCCCTGTGCCAGTGGGTTGATTTTTTTTTCCTAATCCATATTTCACAGAGTCCAGTGGTGTGCTAGTAAATGTTTAACAACCAACCCTTTGAATATGAAAGTATGTATATATGTCCAAACATAGGTTTATTATAAATCTTACTGACACAAAGGATTATATAGTACACCTGTTACTACTAATAATATAATGTAAAATACTCTATTTGCAGTTTAATATAGTCGATTGATTGTCATAGAATGTATTTGTGGATATAAAAGGAGACTTTACCCAACTGAGAATTCAGAGCTTGTGGTTGCAAGGGAGTCAGCCATCATCGCTTGTATTTAGCAGACTCAAAGTCAGGCAGGGCAGAAGGAAAGCTTTATAATTAAAAAATGGTGGGAAGCACAGGAATGCTCCAACTGGAAGTTGTTGGCAAGGGGAAGTGCAGGCAGGCTAACTAGAATCAGGACACCTTACATGGTGAGATTGGACAGTGTATTTTGGCTTTCCCTGGTTCCTCCTGAATTGGAAGCAGAGACAACTGAAAAAAAAAGATAGGGAAGCTGAAAGACATTGACCAAGTTCTGACTGTTTTGCTGCAGAGGTTGCAGTTTGGCTTCCTGGACTCCCTGTTGCAGAAGTTGTGGATGAGAGTTCTATTGTCATAAATGACTTGGCCACTGCCCATTTGTATATTTAGTCCCACATTTTCACTGATTGTTGCTGAACTCTTATATCTGTAGCCTATCTGTGGTTGTAATTGACAAATGAATGTAGTTCCAACATGAGTGTTGGTTGATATTTTTGTTTTTGTTAATGGGTAGCAACAAGATGTTGAAATTTCGTTTGTTCACCAATGATGTCAGTCACTACTGAATTGCATAACAGATTTCAAAATACTCAACTTTTTTTCTTTGCTACTCACAATATAACTACAGACATGCCACACACTAAAGTGAATCCGCATTAGTAACAAAATTTCCATCATTTTCTTAAGTCTATGTAATCAAAACAATTAATGAAGTCTTGTAGCATTTGCCAATCTCCACAGTATAATAATTCTATCATGACCAATTTCTAGCTAACAGTGTGACATTAATGAACATGAAGTTGGGAAGCAATGTGCAAAAGAATAATAGCATTATGTAGTATTTCTACAATAGAGATACAATTCACACAGACAACCTCAAAAACATAGGTAATGGTAAAGTGTAACAAATAATTGGGAAGTCGTAAGTTTTGAGCATTTGTTAGTTTATTTTTGGACACATGAGGTCTTGCTGTGTTGCCCAGACTAGTCTTCAACTCCTGGGCTCAAGCAATCCTCCTGCCTCGGCCTCCAAAAGTGCTGAGATTACAGACATGAGCCACTGCTGTCACCCCAAACTTTACTTTTAATATGACTTATTTAATTCAAAATTTACCTAATTTTAAATAATGACTCGATTTAACAACAAGCTTACAAAATTCATGAAAATTTAACAATTGGTATAAAGTGGTATAAGGACACACAGTTTGCATCCATAAATAAATTCTTAATGCCTCAGTCTTCTGGTTTTTGAGAATTTGAGTATGAATTTTTATTCCACTTCACACAGGCCAAGGCCTCATCTCTCTTCCTAGAGAGACTGTTAAAATCCCAAACTCTTAAATACGAGACTATCAACCCCGAGCTCATCCATTCTGCTGGGAAGCTAGGGCATCAGTCTGAGTGCTGGCTTTTAGTTTCAACTTGGGTTTTGGCTCCTGTGTATTTTCCTTACTTTTTTCCAGCTTATTATGCATTTAAGTGAGTGTTTCTAAAACACTCACCTAGTACTTCTAAATGTTTTCTCATGGGGAGGTTTTAAGATATCTGGTCATAATATTAGAATGAAAGGTTCTTGTCTTGTGTTAGCACTCTGTAGAAATTTCTGACCTTGAATCTGACTCTGTATAAAGAAGTTTTCCTGACTTTCAAAATTCAGCTTTTTAAGACTTGGTAATAACCAAGTTCAGTTTGTTTTATGCATGAAAACTTGTGGTTCTTCAGTGATTCTTATACTTTTTGGCCTTCAAGAAGTATGCTTTGATTGCAACAAAAGAGGACTAGTCCTTCCTAGATGTGCCGGCAGTAAGAAGCATGCTGTTAAGTGCAGGGCTGCCTGCTGGATGCTTGATGTATGAGTCTTCAATGTGTAGATTTCAGAAGATGTGTAAAGGCAAGACAGTGGCACATTCTTCCAAACTACAGCATGAAAGAGTTGCTCCCTAACTTAGAACATTCACATAAATTCATGAAAGAAAATGTGATAAACTGAAGTAGGACAAACCATCCATAGGACAAAAAACAAAGAGGTGAATGGTAATGTTTCACTGATTTCTGAAATAGTCCTCTAACTATACAAACAAACAAGATGAAACCAGAGTGTACTGTGAAAAACAGTTGATGGATAGATATGCAACTTACAACATGCAATTTTAAAATTTACCAACATGAGCAGCAATATGTTGACCTAAAAAAAAATTGAATGATGCCTGAATTGAATGATGCCTAATTTCCCAAAGTTGCTGTGCCATGTAAAGGCTGTAGAGGAGGAAGTACACATACTAATAAACACAATCAAAGACATATATGGGAATTAACACTGCTTTACATCAAGATCGACTCCCTATACAAAAGTCGTTTCTTTTTTTTTTTTTTCCTCTTTAACCCTTTTTTTTTCCTCTTTTACCCCCTTTTTTTTTTTTTTTTTTTTTTTTTTTTTTGCCACCACAATCAGAAGTTTCTGTTACAGTACTGGCTCTGTTATTTTTATAGATTGTGGTAAATTCTTTTGAGAATTAGCTGGCTCTTAAAAGAATCTCTTTGTTTCAGCAGAAAATATAGTCTGAGCACGTAAGCCTCTGTGATAGAAGGGCAGATGCTCCTGTGGCTGTTTTTCACTTTTCAATTTCCCTTTTTGTTTTTCAATTTAAGTGACATACTTAATTTTACTACCCTCATTATTTGGGAACATTATTATATCCTGTGTTGTAACTTGCAGGATACTCTTCCAATAATAATGTATTTCCCATAAATCTAAGAAACAATAAAGTCACTCATCAGTTACATAATTTTAACTTGTCCAGTCCAGAATTAGCTTTGTCTTGGAGTGGTAACAACAGACACTTTTCTCCTTACCAAAATAAGTATTTAACTGTCAACTGTGTATTAAAAGAGCCCTCCATTAAATGACTATATTCCTCCTGTCGTATTTTCTCCAATTCAAATACATATTCATGTAGTATAAATTTCATTTTGTGCAGGAATGACAGCCAGTTGTGTCAGGCTAGATTGATTTGATTGATTTGCTTAACAAACGTTTTCTTTCAGAAGATCCAATTATTCTTATAGGCCATCTTGGGGAATGCACGCTTGTTCTACAGCTTGATTCCTAGCTGTGGATTCATTTAATCATGTTTCACTATAAATTCATGAACTGTAGATAGTGGTGTCCGGGCAACTTTTTCTTAAATTATTAATAGATACATCCAATGTTAGGTATGGGTTTAAATTGTTGTCTCTGATACAAAGTATGTTTTATAGCAGAAATATGATTGAATGCATAATTTATTTAAGGTTTAGCCAAGATGCAGGAGGTGTTCCTTTCCAAATGCAAACACTCTGAAAATACTGCTAGATAAGTAAGCACTGTGCTTTAAGAGAGAGTGTGTGAGGCAATAAATGTCATCCCCAACTCAGATAAACAGTAAAATTATATTTATGTGATGATGGAGATGTTTTTGTGGCATCTAAGCACCTTTAAAACACAGCCAGGATTATTGATGAATATGCCCTTTACAGTCGCTTTGGTTTGCTTGTTTTTGGTCTGCTTTGTAGTGATCTTTGACAGATAAAATTGTTTTTCCATTAATCCCCCTTCATTTGCAATGTTCTTAAATCCCCATATGTTCTGATATTTCCAAAACAGTGAGTTGAGATATAAAACTTATCTGAGGAGATGACAGGGTTTTCCTCTTTATTTTCAACTGACATTTATTATTGATTGGGTACTTACCTCTTCTCCCAACTTTGGGAACCTTCTGCATTATTGGGAACCTCCTACATTTCCAGTAGTAAAGGCACTCTCCCTGGCTCAAAGTTAACACCTCCAAAATAGTCCTTAATTTGTTTTCATTTCAAAAAATGTTTGTTTTCTTAATCAATGAAAGATTTCAATAATATTCTGAGAAATTTTCTTAGTGCCTATAACCTGCAATTTAGATAGTGAAGCAATTTATGACTATCCACTTACGTTCTGTTTTGCCTGGCATAGACAATGACATTTCTCCTTGCAGGAGTGAATAGGTTTTGTGTTGGTTTGTGCTCATGGTGATAGTGAGTCTCTGTGCGTGTGTTTAATTGTGGTTGATAGTCCAACAAGAAATAACCAAATGAATACAGCTGATATTCAAGTGGCATAAAATCTGAGATTTTCAAGGACCCCCAAGTTTACAATAAATATATATATTATACATGAGAACAGATCAACAAAACTGAATTGAAATGGATGTGTTCCCCTTTAACCTGACTTAATCATTAGTCACAGGACATCCCATACCAGCCTGGCAGCTTGGTATATTTGAACTGGGTTCTACAAAATAAAAATGTCTAAGAAAGTATAATAGAGGTCACCAGGTGGAGGGAGAGGGCAATGGGGAATTGTTTTCATTATTTTTAAATATATATATATAATGTATATGTATATGTATTTTTTATTTATTTATTTATTTATTTATTTATTTATTTATTTATTTATTTATTTATTGTGAGACTGAGTCTCATTCTGTCACCCAGGCTGGAGAGCAGTGGTGCGATCATGGCTCACTGCAACCTCCACCTCTGGGCTCCCATGATCCTCTCACCTCAGCCTCCCAAGTGGCTGGAACTACAACTGCATGCCACCACTCCCGGCTGATTTTTGTATGTTTTGCAGAACCAGGTGTTTTGCTGTGTTATCCAGTCTGGTCTCCAACTCCTGAGCTCAAGTGGTCCACCCGCCTTGGCCTCCCAAAGTGGATTACAGACATGAGCTGCTGCACCCAGCCTGCTTTTTAATGAGTACAGAATTTCTCTCTGGAATGATGAAAATTTTCTGAAAATGTTAGAGGTGATGGTGGCATAACATTGTGGTTGCACTTAATGCCACTGAGTTGTACACCTAAAAATAGTTCAAATGGCAAATTTTATGTCATATATATTTTACCATGATAAAAATTAAATAAATAAGTGGATGTATTTAAATGTCCAAATTTCACTAAAAATTGAAGAACAACAACAAGCAGGAAATACTGAAAACATTAAAAGCCTAACTGCCAAGACTCTGCCTTATTTATGATATTAACTAGTGATATTTATATCTAACTTTTAGGAGAAAGGGTACCTGTTACTCTATTTCACTAAAAGCATAAACAAGTATAAAAGCTAAAGGAATAAGCTATTTTTTTCACCTACGAGGCATCTAGAGTTATAAAGGATACCTTTTTAAGAATTCTGCAGGTCCTTCTGACCAGTATATTTAGATGTCTAGACCTCAAAATTACTAGTGATGAGGATGATAAATTATGATACATTTATGCTAATCCCACTTGTCCTTAACGGTCACAATGGCTCCATCTGATTCTTTGTCTCCCAGTATTTTCCCTAACCTAGCGATTAAGTGATGATAGCAGAGGGTCATTCTGTTCATTTTGATTCATCTGCAGACATCTGTATTTTCATGATTCTGGCTTTTTCGTGGTTTCATCTGTGACCTTCTCTTGCCCTTGACAGAGTTGGTTGTGCATTCACAAATGAGTCTGAGGCCAGGAAAAAAGTTTTTTTATTGTCAAAGCTCTTAGGTGATGGACATTCACAAAGCAGAAACCACAAGTTCTAAAAAGCAATTTGTGTCTTCCATGGTGACCGGGAAGAGTTACATATCATTTCCTTCCACCCTGGCAGACACTGCGCTAGATATCTCCCCTCTTTAGAAGAATTTGCCCATCTTGGTAGTCTGAGGTAGCAAAGGATGAATTTGGAAAGGTCATGTTGTTTTTTCCATCAGTTTTCACAAATAATATTTTATCTTGTATTACATACAAGATACAGTCAAGTAAAATTTTAAATGTAACTTACATTTCTCAGGAAGATTATTTAGGTAGTAAGATGTCTATGTTCTTTCATGCCTCCCTCGCCGCCCACCAGCCTCTTACCTTCCTGGAAAATTATTTTCATCTCCAGTAAAAGGTGACATGTTACTTCCTGCTTGATGCCTTCCTCACCTTGCTCAGATCAGCTTAATCTGTTCAACTTACCAAGCAAGCATAATTATTATTATGTGATTTTAGTTCGGTTATTCTTTTCAGCTTTTGGAGCCCTCTAGAGCAGGTCTGTGGCCTAACTCAATTATGCCATCTTCCTGATTCTATGCCAATGTCATTTTTGCTTCAGTTCTCCAGTAAATCTTTTATTCCTGAGTGAATGAATAAATGATGAATGAATGAGTGCTTAACCAAATAAAAAATATCCAGGCCTATACATTTTATTTATTTTTCTGTTTCTATTTTGCTAATAACCAATAATGGCTTTGGAGTCAGAGAAGGGTTCAGTTTTAATTTCTATCACTTAGAAGAAGTTTCACTTTGGATAAATTACCCAACCCCTCTCAGCCTCAGTTTCTTCATCTGTATAGTAATGATTATAATAATGATGACAAAAAGATGAAAGTCAGGTGATTAACGTTAGGTAATAATCTCTCGACTAGAATTAATAGCGGCAGCAAAAATAGACATAAGCAAAATCTTGAATGTTTTTTGTAAGAGACCTTTCACCAGAGAAGTAACAGCCAGGAAGTTTCCTGGAGATCATTAGAAAGAAGGGATGAAACAGTGAACATGTTGCGTAGGCATTCTTCAACCTAAACTAGATGGGTTGTGTTTTAAAGGTTTGTTTCTGAGCCAATTGCCTTAGAGCTCAGAAATACATTCTTTCATACAAACAACATGCTAGTTGATGGCTCTGTTCTTAGCACAGCCTACAAAGTGTAGGTACCTTAGAAGATGCAGTAAATAAAGAAGTAATAGTACCATTTCAGTTATCATACCAACATCTTTCCAGAGGGCAGTGTATTCTGTGTTCATGATTTAAACTTCTAGGAACATAGGAAACATCTGGAGGGAGGAAGTTAGAGAAGAAAATGTGGCAATCAAACAGATCCAGAAAATAGAACTTACTGAAATCAGGTAAAAAAATGAAAATTAAATTTAAAAATAGGCTTGTATACCCATTTTCAAGATAATCATCAAAATTAACCAAAAATCTCAAAAATGAAACTTTAGGGATTATATTATATGGGAAATAACTGTATGAATATTATTATTAAAAAGAACTAAATTAAAATCCTGAGTTGATAGATAGGATCCCAGAATTGTGAAAAATGTGTATAACTTCTTGAGTTTTATTTTCCTTATAGGAAAATGAGAACAATAATACTGGAAGTAGTTGCCAAGAAGAATTATAATGCCCTAAGTTATTAGGAATGTCTTTCCTATATTATTTATCTTTTACTTTTGAACTCCAGCATCAGCTTGCATTCAAACACTTATATGTGTGTGTATGTATACATTTATGTATGTATGCATGTATGTGTGTGTATATATGTATGTATATCTATGTGTGTATAAATAGTATATATAGTATGTGTGTGTTTGTGCATATATATATCCACCTGTGTGTATGTATATGTGTGTGCATATGTGTGTGTGAGATGTGTGTGTATGTATGTGTGTGGAGATATATGTATACACACACACACACATACACACATATATATAATCCTTGAAACTTTGGTTAAAAGCATCTCTATTATTCAGTTTTTTCTTCTTATAGAATTCTCAAACTTTTCATATATTTTTCTTAAGCTGCTTCTTGCTCCCTGTCTCATCTTGCCCACGCTTAGATTGCTGTCAGATCATTCATTTTGCTAGCTTCCATTCATTTTGTTGCCTTCACTCTGTCTGTGCCACCTTCCCTCGTGGTTTTTGATTTTCAGAACTTTTGCTGAGGTGTCTTCACCTTTCTTTTCTTCCATGGTCTCCCTAAAACCCATCTACCACTGTGATTATGTTTCTACTTCTATTGAACATTCTCGCTTTAAGGTTTTATGGAGCTTTTAAAATCCTGCTTTGAATGTTATTTTTTCTTTTCTTTCCCCTTTTGACTCTTCAAATTGTCATCTTTATCATCCTGAATGGTTGCTTCCTACTTTCCCCTTCAGACTGGGGTTTTCAGTCCATCTTTAGTGGATTATTTAGTCTCAACTTATTTCATTCTTATTCGTTATTGTCCTGGTTTCATTTTTATTCATTATTGTCCTGGTGTCAGAATTGCCTCTCCATAAATAAGCCCTATTTCTCCTTTTGTAGAACAGTTTGTTTTTCTGTATTTGTTTCTCCACATCTTGTTCATTCTAGCAACTTTCTTTTTTTTTTTTTTTCTTCTCATTTGACTCCTCTTCCAACATTTGAAATCAAACATCAATTTATTTTATAAGTATTTCTTTTGAATTGTCATGCAACATTCTAAACTCAAATCAGAAAGTCAGAGAATTTTAGAGGTAGATGGAACCATAAGTATCACCTTGGTCAGACTGTATGTATTACCAAGAAGGAAAGTAACTGGAAAACATCTTCTCAATGCCCAGCTCATAAGTGTTATCTTCCCCCTGCACCCCAATGAAACTTTAGGTTGAGTCATATTCTGTATTGATTATCAGTTCTACCTGTAAAATATTGACTTTTTTCTCTTCAAAAATGGACTTATATATAGCATATATGGTTATCTGTAATTGCAGTAAATGATACATCACATAAAATTCACTGTTTTAAAGTGTACAATTCACTGACATCTGGTGCATTTATCATGTTGAGCAACCATCACTCTTAACTAATTCCAGAACATTTTTATCCCAAAAAGAAGCTCCTTGCCCAAGAAATCACTCCCTAGTCTTCCCTCACCCCTACCTCCTGGAAACCACCATTCTGCTTTCTGTCTCTAAGCATTCTGGATCTTTCTTCTAAATGGAATCATATAATACGTGGCCTGTTGTATCTGGCTTCTTCCAACACATATAGTTTTATAATCTGCTATTTACAACTTGCTAGGTATGGTTATATAACCTGAAAACATACATGTATATCAAAAGTATATATATAATTTTTTAAAAATAGTCTTCTACATACACAGTGCATCTTTCTTTCTTTCTTTCTTTCTTTTCTTTCTTTCTGTCTTTCTCTCTTTCTCTCTTTCTTTCTTTCTGTCTGTTTTTTTGTTTGTTTTTAGACAAGATCTCCTCTGTTACCCAGGCTGGAGTGTAGTGGCACAATCTTATAAGGCTCCATGCAACCTCTGCCTTCTAGGCTCAAGCGATCCTCCCACCTCAGCCTCCTGAGTAGCTGAGAGTAAATTAGTGTGCACCACCACACCCAGCTAATTTTTGTATTTTTTGTAGAGACGGGGTTTCACCATGTGTCCCAGGCTCACAATGCCTTTGTATATTCCCAAGTTTTACATGCTTTGTTTTTACCCATGCAAGTACTGTGACATTTTTCCTACAACTCAAACAACTTTCCTGGTTTTGAGTTTAATTCATGGATCACAAAGAGAAGCATGTCCCAGTTGTCATGCGGAAAACTTGCCTGCCTGTCAACAGACCTGCATTTTGGGAAGCTCGCAGCAGACACTCAGTCTCACTTGACAAAGATTCTTCATTCATTCTGGTTTTTGGCCTGCAGTCTCTAAGTAAATATAAGATATAGACTGATAGGAAGCTCTCCAAAGCTTCTCACTTACCCCAGGTTTAGTAACTCTATGTATGTCCACAACCAAAGGCCGTCTCCTTCAATACCCACCATCTTCTAGCATAGTGAGAACAAAGTTATTTGTCACACTTATGTTCTTGAGTTGTCCCCATGACGACCACTTTATTTTTCCATCTTGGTTGCCTCTTCCCTCCACCAATGACGTCTGCCCACTTTTGCAGACTTCTGCCTTAAAGTCCTGCACCACTGTCCTCTTTAACAGTGGAGGAAGGCCCCTTCTGTGCCACTGACCAAGGGATGAATGGTGGCAGGTCACACTTATTTTTATCCCTGCCCTACCCTTTATTGTATTTTTTGTTAATTCTACCACCACACCTTTCAACATCTTCTGGCCAGTGAAGTACAGAAGGAAGTTGGTTATTTGGGCATAACTCTTGAATGAACACACACACACACACACACACCTGCCAAACACAAATTTGTTAATTTTCAGTAATGATACAGTCTAGATCTATATGAAGGAAGCAGACTTTCCCCAAATGCATTACCATCTGCAGAGAGCATCAGCTTCGAAGAGAACAGAGTTCAATATTCATTATTATGCAGATTGGTATCAATCACACATGCTCATTAACAAACAACTAAGTTTACCTTCGGCCACCAAGAGTGTGCCCAAGAGACCACCTATAGGAAAAACAGAGTCATCTACTCATTGCTTTTCTGCCCTTAGCACAGAATCACATTTCTAGGCAACACTATACTACTTTCTGTGAGCAGAAGATGATTATACGGGCCGGGGGTGGTGGCTCAAGCCTGTAATCCCGGTACATTGGGAGGCCGAGATGGGCGGTTCACGAAGTCAGGAGATCGAGACCATCCTGGCTAACATGGTAAAACCCCGTCTCTATTAAAAAAAAAAAAAAAATACAAAAAACTAGCCGGGCGAGGTGGCGGACGCCTGTAGTCCCAGCTACTTGGGAGGCTGAGGCAGGAGAATGGCGTAAACCCGGGAGGCGGAGCTTGCAGTGAGCTGTGATCCAGCCACTGCACTCCAGCCTGGGCAACAGAGCAAGACTCCGTCTCAAAAAAAAAAAAAGATGATTATACGAGCATCTCCTACACAAGTAAGAGCTGTTCACAGGAATGCTGAGATGCTGGAGGAGGCTATTCTAGTAACATGTTCTTTGGATTCATCCCTATTTTAATTAACAGAGTCTTCACAATATTATTTTGTGTGGGGTAACTGTTTTACTCTTGCAAAGCAATAAACCTTACTTTAAAAGAATTTAACAGATATCTCTTTAAAAAAAAAAAAACTGCTTTAATCTTTTAACCTTCTTTCTTCTTTTTCTGCACCTTTATCCGGACAGAGAAGTTAGCACTAATTAATCTATTTTCTCCTCCCTCTCTTTTTTCCCGTGTGTGTGTCTTTCCTGCCTTCGTCTACCCCAGTGAATTTGTTCAGCGTTTTGGCTCACTCCTTCAGCTAACTACAGCTTTGCTACTACAGCCACCACTACTACAGCCATTCCTATCTCATCCTGGATTGTTGACAGAGATGAAAACATCTTGGTAAAGCAAATATACAGCTCCCCTTTCGCTGGCTCTCCAGGTCTCCCGTGTCTTTGGTTGACCTCCTGTAACTGCTATGAAACCCCACCCTTTTTCTTCTCTCACTGTCTCCACTGTGGCCCTGATAGCTTCTTTCACATTTGCAAACACAGTAGTCAGACTCTTGTGACAATTCTGCAAGCAAGGTACATAGTACATAACCTATCATACATAATGATTGTCTTTTATCTTGGTGGATTACTGATTGAAAAGATTGGGCTTGAGAACCCTGGTTTCCTACTTCCAAATATGATTCTTTTTCTTTCCTATTGCTAACAATATGGTGATACTTATCATGTCAAAGTTAAAACTACTCAGACTGTGTTACCACAGAAATCCACATTAAATCCAAACTATGACTACTTGTTTCCCTGGGCCAAAAGTCAGGAAGGATTTTCTCCAAAACAGAATTGTGGAATATTTGAGGATTAGTATGTGCAGGCACAGCCTGCTCTTTCCACTTTCGGCCCCAATCCTAAATGGAGATGACACCATCAATTAATCAAACAACACATATTTATTCAGCACATACCCTTCACTAAATGGAATTAAAGCTAAAAGAGCCACATTTTTCAAATGACGTGAAGGACAAAAATATCTCTGTGTTCAACGGGGCATGTTTGTTCTAAACAGATGGCTAGGCACCCGCTCCTATTTATCTGCATTTCATTGACTTTCTTTCCAAATGTATACTCTGCAGCCACAGCCTCCTTTGGAAATTTCCCTTATTTTAAAATGGTTAGAGAAAATCCTTCCACCACTTTGTTCTTTTCAGAATGACTTGTCTAGAATCTAGATAAAAACAGCCGCGAACAGGAGACAACTCTAAAACTATTATACGAACTACTGTATTTTCTTTCAAGGAATATCTATTGATATGGTATTCCCAAATTAGCCTAGGATCTAAACCCATTTGTAGGCAACCCGTGAAGGACAAAATGTCTGGGCCCTCAAGCATTAAGAATTGTAAATGGGATGAGAACAGTGGGTCTTCAGTGTTATTGCCCTAGTGCGTAACTATTTAGCTAGCTTATTATATGATCTGTAATAGTAAATAGCCATAAACTGTTTACTATTTAAATATTAATAGAAATAAACTATTTTTATGCTGCCCTCTGATGCTTTTATTGTTATTTTTAATTTCCAGTTATATTTTAGATATAGGGGGTACACGTACAGGTTTGTGACGTGGGTGTATTATATGCAGGTCATGAGCATTAGTACCAAATAAGTAGTGTTTGAACCCATGCTCCCTTCCTGTCCTCCCCCTCTACTGGTCAACAGTGTCTATTTTTCCCGTATTTATGTCCATGTGTGTCCAATGTTTGGCTCCCTCTTATAAGTGAGAACATGAGGTATTTGGCTTTCTGTTCCTGCATTAGTTGGCTTTGGATTATGGGCTCCAGGCTCCATCCATGTTGCCGCAAAGGACATTATCTCATTTTTTTAATGACTTCATAGTATTCCATGGTATATATGTACCACAATTTCTTTATTCAATTTGCCATAGATGGGCATCTAGGTTGTTTTGATGTCTTTGCTTTTGTGATAGTATGGTAATTAACATATGAGCGCAATATCTTTTTGGAATTATGATCTATTTTCCTTTGAGTATACACCCAGTCATGAAATTGGTATGTCAAATAGTAGCTATGTTTTATGTTCTTTGAGAAATCTCCAAACTGCTTTCCACAGGGGTTGAACTAATTTACATTCCCAACAGTAGTGTATAAGCACTCCCTTATCTGTGCAGCCTCAATTATATTTGAGTTTTTAATAATAGCCATTCTGACCAGTGTAAGATGGCATCTCACGGTGTTTTTGATTTGCATTTCTCTGATAATTGTGATGATGAGCATTTTTTCATATGTTTGTTGGCTGCTTGTATGTCTTCTTTTGAAAAGTGCCTGTTCATGTCCTTTGCCTAATTTTTAATAGGGTTATTTGATTTTTTTTGTGTTGATTTGTTTAAGTTCTTTATACAGTCTGGATACTAGACCTTTGTCTGATGCATACTTTACAAATATTTTCTCCCATTCTGTAGGGTGTCTGTTTACTCTGTTGGTAGTTTTATCTGGCTATCCAGAAGCTCTTTAATTTAGTTAGATCTTACTTGTCAATGTTTGTTTTTGTTGCCATTGCTTTGGAGGACTAGTCAAAAATTCTTTGCCAGGGTCAATGTCAAGAAGACTATTTTCTAGGTTTTCTTCTAAGATTTTTATAGTTTCAGGTCTTACATTTAAATCTGTGATCTATCTTGTGTTAATTTTTGTATATGGTGAAAGGTAAGAACCCAGTTTTTGCACATCGCTAGCCAGTTATTCCAGAACCATTTATTGAGCAGGGAGTACTTTCCCCATTGCTCGTTTCTGTCGGCCTTGTCAATGATCAGATGGTTATAGATGCTTGGCTTTATTTCTGAGCTTTCTATTCTGTCCCATTGGTCTATATGTCTGTTTTTACCAGTACCAGCTGTTTTGTTCACTATGTAGCCTTATAGCATAGTTCAAATTGGAGTAGTGTGGTGCCTCTGGCTTTGTTCTTTTTGCTTGGGGTTGCTTTGGCTATTTGGGCTCCTTTTTGGTTCCATATGAATTTTAGAATTTTTTTTTCTAATTCTGTAAAGAATTATGTTGGTAGTTTTATATTTAATCTGTAAATTGTTTTGGGCACTGAGGCCATTTTCATAATATTGATTCTTTCTATCCATGAGCATAGAATGTTTTTCCATGTATTTGTGTTGTCTCAGATTTCCATGTTATCATTCTCTTTGTAGAAATCTTTCACTTCTTTGGTTAGCTGTATTTCAAAGTAACTCAGTTTCTTTGTGGCTATTGTAAATGGGATTGTATTCTTGATTTTATTCTCAGCCTGGACATTATTGGTATATAGAAATGATACTGACTTTTGTACATTGATTTTGTATCCTGAAATCTGATTAAAATTATTTATCAGTTCTAGTAGCCTTTTGACAGCATCTTTAAGGTTTTCAGCTTTTCTAGGTATAAAATCATATTGTCAGCCAAAAGAGATAATTTGACTTTTTTTTCCTATTTGTATGGTTGTTTTTGTTTGTTTGTTTGTTTGTTTGTTTTCTGAGACGAAGTCTCACTCTGTCTCTCAGGCTGGAGTGCAGTGGTGTAATCTCGACTCACTGCAACTTCTGCCTCCCAAGTTCAAGCGATTCGCCTGCCTCATCCTCCCAAGTAGCTGGGATTATAGGCATGCGTCACCATGCTCAGCTAATTTTTGTATTTCTGGTAGAGATGTGGTTTCACTATGTTAACCAGGCTGGTCTCGAGCTCGTCACCTCAGGTGATCTGCCTGTCTCGACCTCCCAAAGCGCTGTGATTACAGACGTGAGCCACCATGCCTGGCCTGTTTGTATGATTTTTATTGTTTCTTCGTACCTGATTGTTCTGGGAAGCACTTCTAGTACTATGTCAAATAAGAGTAGTGCATAAATAAACTACTGAGCTAGTTTACCATCTGATCTAATATTCAGAAATAAATGCTCCTACCTTTGGATTCCTTTAATGGATAAAGCTATCCCTGGACCCTCTTAGTCTGTGCTAACTCACCTTAGCTGAGTAGGTGGCCTGTCACTATCCTGATGGACTACATCTCAGGGCTCAGCCAGAATCCTTCTTAGGAGCCAGGTACCATTCTAGTTATTTTATAGATATTAACTCATTTACTCTTCACAATAACCCTATGACCCAGTCTTATCTTTATTTTAGAAATGAGGAAACTAAAGCATACAAATTTTAACTAAACTGCTCATGCAGTTAGTAAGTGTCAAAGCTGGGGTTTAATTCCATATAATCCAATTTCCTTTCTGCCTCTAAAATGCCTTGTGTGTTACAGATTTTGTTTTTGCCTTTCTTACGTTATCTATTCTCATGAGGGAAAGAACGGCAAGTAATCTCCCACCCTCTGAGGCATGTTTCTGTGTAGACTCCACATCTTCTCGGGAGGGAGTAAGAAGGTGGGAAAAATAAATCACTGATGTCTTCAACTTTGAGCAACATGTCCTCCTTGCTGGTATTTCCTCAAGCTGTAGACGGTGGACTTTCTCCTCTTGTGGGCTTCTGTGGCCCTTAGTCTTTCTAGAGCAGAACTATATTAATATGGTAGATAGTCATGGACGAAATATACACCAAAACATTTTTACAAATTGAGCACTCAGTTACTGATTTGAACAAGTCTTCCAGGATAGGTTTGACTCTCTCATCTATATCATTCCCTGGAATCCTGCCCATAACCCATCACAGTCACTGATCTCCATAGGCAGCAGTGTGTTTTGCAATTGCAGAAAACCTCTCAATTCCTTCAGCACCACAATCAGAAAGTCCTATGACTTAGGACTTAGTCCTCTGCTAAAATGCTCATAGGATGGAGGATGGAAGATGGAAGAAGCATGGCAGAAGGGAGTTATCAGAGAGTGGGGAGTAGGGGCAGGAATGAACGCAACAGAAATGGCAGCCAGGATGCTGAGGTGTATAAGGTTCTCTTGTAGCCTGTCACTCCTTGGGGGGGCATCTCTAAACATTTAAAAATACTAAAACACTTCACACATTGGAGCCCAAGTTTTTTTCTATCTCATTTGATTTTCTTCAGTAGCCTTAGACTCCTAAGTCTCTGTGATGCTGAAGCCACTGCTGTATTCATGTGGATTATTTGACATCATGCAGAAAAATATAACCAGTTTGTTGCTGGATTTTGGTTTGTTTGTTTGTTTTTTGTTTTTTTTTTTTTTTTTTTTAAGACGGAGTCTTGCTCTGTCTCCCAGGCTGGAGTGCAGTGGCACGATCTCAGGCCACTGCAAGCTCCGCCTCCCGGGTTCACACCATTCTCCTGCCTCAGCCTCCCGAGTAGCTGGGACTACAGGCGCCCCCCAGCACGTCCGGCTAAATTGTTTGTACTTTTAGTAGAAACGGGGTTTCACCGTGTTAGCCAGGATGGTCTTGATCTCCTGACCTCGTGATCTGCCCGCCTCAGCCTCCCAAAGTGCTGGGATTATAGGCGTGAGCCACCGCGCCTGGCCTATTGCTGGAATTTTTAATCTTCCCAACTGGTTGGTTGTTTTCGCATCCTGTTGGGTGTCACTAGATGCCATTTAAAACCGATTACGTAAATCTAAATTTTAAGAGGAAATTTTGGAATCTAAAATGAGAACCTATAAATATCCCTTGAGTCTAAACTGGCTGGTCAAACTATAAAATAAACCTGTAATAAAATTCTGCACATGGAGCAACTAATCTCTAAATTTAAATAACTATGGCATTTACCTCTAGCCAGGTGTTTGGAAAGTAAATAATGCGAAGCAGTGATTGAGATAAAATATGGCTTTATGTGAAAAACAGTATTTTCAGCTTCCTCTTTTTATATTCAAGTTAAAAGTAGCCCACTGAACTTTTAAAAGTTGAAATATATTTCCGAAAGAAAAAAGATTCATTATTTATTGTTATATTGTTGACATACCAGAGTAACACAGAATAGCTTTCGAAATGCAGAGACCATCACAATTACTTTTAGTGATGAAGAGAAACATTAACATGCATTGATTTGGCCATGATGTCCCATACATTGTTCGTCATTAGTAAATGGTTTAAAGATAGAAGAGATGATGAACTTCTACTAAAATTTCAGAGGAGACTTGAAAGTTTAGTTTGATTGCAATGCAGCCAACTTCGTATGTTTTGGTGCTATTTTAAGTTGAAATTTCTCCCCTCCTTTTTTGTAACAATAAATTTAAATAGTAGTGGTTTTAGGCAATTGCCAAGGTGTTTATTTGTTCAGTTAGCCATTTCTACTAAAATCTTTGAGCCATACTAGCCTCACCTAGCTTGGAGCTAATATTAAGAGCAGCTGTAGTTGGTTGCTCTTTATTAAGACTCTCCTATTCTTGAGGCTGTTCACCAAACATGTTCAACACACATAAATCATTGCAAGTCCTCACAACAGCCCATTCGGGTCGATATTATCATCTCCATTTAACAATTGAAGAAACAAGTTCAGAAAAGTTAAGATCACATGGCTGGTGAGTATTTGAACCATATTGCTTGCCTGATAAAATGTAGTCCATTATTATAAGTCCCACATAACATGGTTGTAAATTCCATTTCACCTAAAATAGTAGCAGGGCTGACAGTCCAACTTCAGCAAAGTTCCTGTATACCATATTTCATCTTGAATAAGTAATAGCATCTTTTTAACCCTTAATCATCTGATAAGGTTCTTTTGTTGAAATTAATTCTTGATAAGAATGGTCTTGTGAAAGGATACAGAAAGACAGATGTTGTGAAAGTTACCAGAGATCATTTAATTCACTAACAGTAGTTAGCAAAAAAAAGAAAAAATATTTTCTTTCTCTAACCTGAATTCTGTCTTGCTCATACTACACCCAGTTCCTTACCCAGGGCTCCCACATTCTAAGCAGCCTTGAAATATCTGCCAACAGGCTGAATGCAGAAATGAATTAGTGCTTGAAGGAATAAACACATAAGCAAGCAACAATACCTATATATGTGTTAGTTATTCTTTTTTTTTTTTTTTTTTTTTGAGACGGAGTCTCGCTCTGTCGCCCAGGCTGGAGTGCAGTGGCGGATCTCAGCTCACTGCAAGCTCCGCCTCCTGGGTTCAGGCCATTCTCCTGCCTCAGCCTCCCGAGTGGCTGGGACTACAGGCGTCCGCCACCTCGCCCAGCTAGTTTTTTGTAGTTTTTAGTAGAGACGGGGTTTCACCAGGTTAGCCAGGATGGTCTCGATCTCCTGACCTCGTGATCCGCCTGTCTCGGCCTCCCAAAGTGCTGGGATTACAGGCTTGAGCCACCGCGCCCGGCCGTGTTAGTTATTCTTAAAGTTCTGTTACTTGATGACATGGATTAACATGTCCTTTGAAACTTGAATCCAGGTGGCAAAACCTAGAATAACAAGTTAGTCTGTTATACAGATGCTGTTTCTGTCACCCCAAGAAATACTATAAAGTGGTTTCGATGTATTATTATAAATTAAATATGATCACTTTTTTGCTCTTTGGACAGAAAATGACTAAAAGATGAAAGCGTGTAAGCACACACAGTGGTGTCCGATAAACCTTTGTTGGAGTGAGTGGAATATTTCACAGCAATGGCAATAGGTACTTGCAACCAAACTCTCAAATATTGTGTGACAGTTCCTCTGATTACCTCTATGTCATCATTAATTAAGATTTCTTGAAGCAAAATCCATCATGGAGAATTCGTAATACCTTTTGTATCTGAAATTTAATGGCATATTTTTTATGTGAAGCTGCCAGTCTCCTAAACTGTGTAGCATTTTTTAATGTCCTTTACTTTCTGCTTGGGTATTACTTTTACAACTGAATAATTGGCTATTTTTCTTGTAGATTTGTTCCCAATCCTCTAGATTTTCCAAGATCACTATGAGTATTATTAAGTAAGCAAAATCATGAACCGTGGAGAAAAGTGCTTTTACAAAAGGGTTTTCATGGTCTTGATGACCTTCCTTTTTTTTTTTTTCTGGAATGATCACACATATTTTAGCTACTGAACAAAATCTGCAAAGAAACTCTTTTACTTATTTGTGATTAGATTACCCAATAAAGTAGAAATGTGCAATGGTATAGGCTCTGATGGGAAAATTTTGTAAACACCAGGTGGAGAGGACACACAGGTGATGCAAACATCCACATTTTCAAATGTCAGCTGTTCTCAAGAGAGGAAGCTTAAATAAACATCATTTATAGTCTTAGCAGATGTTATCGATGCATAACACTTTAATTGTAGTTTTCCAATATCAGTGCTGTTAATAACAGTTCAGAGAAGATCTGAGTGCTTTGATTTTAATCAGTGGTCATTTAAAAAATAGCTCTGCCAAATGGCGTATGTTCATCTTTGAATCATCTCCGTTAGACAGATGGTATCTTTGGAATTGTTGTGACATTTCATTGTTGCTGGTGGCTGATGACTCATTGTAGGAAAATCCTTGTGTACACAATACGTGAAAGTAAGATTGTTTGGTGTTCTTTCCTACAGCTAATTTTCAAATGGAATTTCAACAGATGTGACAATTTTACCAAGATGTTGTCAAAATAAGAGCAACCCACTGACAAATGAAATCTGGCTCATGTTCAGCCCGTTGGTACCATTCCGGTTTGTTTCAAGTGTCAGGAGACTTTGTATCAATGTCAGCCCTGATAACCTGATCATTTCAGATGGCACACTGTCAATTTTTTCATCCTTCCTAATGACTCACTTTGCAATCGAGATGCAACACATCCTGGTTTTTCTTTTCTTCCACCTCCCCCCACTCACATATTACCAAAGAAACAATGTTTGTAACTGATCTTTAGTTGTTTGGAAATAAAATGAGATCATCTACTAGAAAGACTTTTAGAGGTCATGGAGAAAGATGATCCATGATGAAGGAACTCACAGGGTCCTAAGGAATTTCAGGTTTAGCTGTGCATGTTAAACTGATAACCTTGCATAGTTAAAAATGTAACTCCTAAGACAATTCAGAGTCATCGCATCCTTGACTAATGTGATAGAACTAACCCTGAGAAAATGAGGTCCACACGTGGTGATATCATCATTAGTTTAAGTGTAAAAAAGGCCATAAAAGGAGCCCATTATTATCAATGGCAACTGGATGAGCAATAATGTTAAAATACTGGGTTTCATTACAGTGAGCTGACACAACAGAATATTCAGAATCACTTAAAGTAGCCCAGCACAAAAGTCTTTAATGATGTATCATCTCCTAGGAGGGCTAATCAGAAACAGATAAAAGAGGGGAGACAATAACGCTTGTGCCCAGTAAATCCTATTTTAAAAGAATAATGGGATCAAGGTGTAATTTTGTTTTTAAGAAGTGGATAGTGTGTATGGTAAAATGTTGTAACTGTGTTTTCTCTGAATAGCATATTTTATTTCTGACCAGCCTTCCAGAACTATCCAGAGGGCAAAAGTGTGACTGAAAGCAATACAATGAAAATTCTGTTGTTTCTCCTATTTCTGAAGTGACTGGTGTTGTAATCATGTCGCATTATTCACCTACTAGAAAGAGAAAATAGCCTAAAGTTTTCCATTTCCATTATGGCTCCAGTAATTCTCATTCTGTTCCACTGACTTCTATGTGGGAATAAAAGATGTTATAGCATTCCACACACTGTGGAAAATAGCTTACACTCAAAGCCCTTATCAAGAGAAGAAAGTTTTAATACCATTGCTACCATATAAAAAGAGAGAGCAGTCATTTAAAAAAAATACTTTTCATTTCATGTTTAATAATTATCTCCTTAATTATTACGTTTTTGTAAATATATAAAGTTAGTAAGTATTTGGGAAACACTATGAGGTTTTTTTTTTTAATTTGTTTGTTTTTTGTTGTTGTTTTTCGCAAGGGAAGTTTGGTAGTTTAAAAATAACCACGAATACTTTGCAATTCATTCGGTCAAGAGGAGGAAACTGTTTCTCTGTCTTTTGTTTGGGTTGACCTTGTACCTTGCTTTGACCAGCAGGATATGGTAGATGTGCTGCCATGGGACTTCTGAGCTGAGGACTTGAGAAAGCTTGCAGCTTCTTTCTCTCTCACCCTCTTAAAACTGGGTCACCAAGAGGTAAACTGAACAGGCCTGCTGGAGAGGCCAGTAGAGAAGAACTGAGGTGTCCTCACTGCCAGTTCGTTATCTGCCAGATATGTGTAGACAGCCTACTTAGAATATGGAGCCCTTGTCAAGCCACCAGATGACAGCAGGCTCATAGGTGACCTCAGAGGAAAGCAGCAGAAAAACTGACCAGCTGAGCCCAGCCAAAATCTACAACTCCTGGAATTATGAATGAATACGGGATGACTGTTTGCAGCCACTACATTTTGTGACAATATTTTGGGCAGGAAAATATTCTGAAAAAGTACAGTGAAAAATCAGATCTGGCCTGGCCAGCCCTGTTCCCACAGCCCAGCACATCTATCGGCCCAATCTCCCCTGCTATGACAACAGGCCCGTTATGAAGGGAAAGAGCACCATGATCTTCTGACCTCAACTCTGTGCTGTCCTGTCTCCTGAGGAAAATTATTCCACTTAGGTCATAGACTGACTTAAATTACAAGCTGAGGGATCTCCTCCTGGGGCACCTTTGCTTGTATGATCCACCTTAATGCCAAATGATTCTGTCCTTTTTAGTGTCACTGGTTGCAGGCAAACCTGCTTAACTCAAATAAACTTGACATAATAGGAATAAGAATGTAACCATTGTGCAGCAAGCCAGTGATAGAACAGATCCTCTAAGATTGGAGTGGGTCCCCATCTCCTGCACTTGCCTAAAACAACATAAAAAAGTGAGCCAAGGTATATGTGTGTGACTGTATATTTCCTTTACAGGGTAGACTTTTCTTTTGCTTCATATGGGCTACCAGCCCTCTGCTTTTGAGTACACCTCTGATGGGTAACTCACTTATGCTTTTGATCTTCTGTGTATACTTTGCTGTGTTTGTTTCCTGGAACAAGAGCTAACAAAAGTATAAGCAACTTTACCCCAGCCAAAGTCACCAAGTTGGACAGTCTTTGTTGCCTAACCTAGAACAGATATTAAATTATTTGGAAGCAAAGGAGCCTTTACTGTCAGTTTTGTTTCCTTCTTCTTCTTCTCTTTTTTTTTTTTTTATTTGAGATGTGGTCTCATTGTCACCCAGGCTGGAGTATAGTGGCATAATCATGGCTCATTGCAGCCTCAACCTCCTGGACTCAAACAATCCTCCCACCTCAGCCTTCCAAGTAGCTGGGACTACAGGCACGTGCCACTATGCCTGGCTAACTTTGTAAATTTTTTTTGCAGTGATGGAGTCTTGCTATGTTACCCGGGCTCATCTCAAACTCCTAGGCTAAAGCAGTCCTCCTGCCTAGACCTCTCAAAGTGCTGAGACTATAGGTGTGAGCCACTGCACCTGACATGTTTCATTATTTTTTAAAGGTTCAGACTGAAGGTGATGTCACAGATTTAAACAGTCTCTCCCTAACCAAAATTTGGATGGTAAGGCAGAAGGAAGTGTGAGAAAGGGAAACGTGAGAGAACGTCTCCAAATGCAGAAAAGGATGATGATGAAAAATATTCACACATGTGGTGGTTTTGCTACTTATTTCTCCATTTCATTTACACAAGCATTTGTTGAGCAACTGCAGTGTGACAGTCACTTTGCTGGATGCTAAGGGGACTGAGATGAGTAAAGTGTGACATTTTCAGTCAGAAGTTTACAATCCATTGGTGAAGACAGACAATACAAGTGAATAATTATAATTCAGTGCTACGTATACTATGATTAAAGTATTTGCTATGATATTCAAAAGTAGTAGTTTCAATTTTGAATAATGAGAGAAAAGAACAGGCGCAACCTCTAAAACCTGTACTGTTTCCCAGCACCAAATATGCTTACATGTTGGAAATGATTTGTTTGCTGTACCTACATGCTCATGTTTGCTTAAAAAGACTGAAAATGCTGTGTATCTCTTTTTATTTACCATCCTCAAGCACACGTAGAAACTCAATAAATATTTGTGATTCCTGGTGCAACTAATGTTTCTGCTTCCCCTCACCTTCCTGAGTTATGCACCTGTAAAACGTCTTTCTGCTGTTCATTCTGCACTGTGCCTGTCATCGTTTGGACCTAGGAAGACTTCTATCTGATTATAACCAAGTGAGAGATGACGAATATCTAAGGAGAATTCTGGAGAAACCACTTAATGCATTAAATTGATTTTTCAGAAAAATAATGAATGACATGTGTTCTAGATTTTCTTATTCTCTTTACCAATGAGAATGCATTGTAAGCTCTCAGAACATAGATATCAGAACTTATTACTACCTCAAAGACTACACACATTGTAACCCTTTAATAACTGTTGGCAAATTGACTGAATAGATCTTCTATAAACATAATCTAATAGGTAATCCCCTGGGCATTGACTCAGTAAAATTAAATGTCATCTTTTCAGGCCTTTCTAGAAATGCTTATGAACATATGAGTAAAAACAAAGAATTAGGAGCTCTCATTTTAAAATAAAATTTGTAACTGAGTGTTTTCCTTTAATTCCCTCGAACTCAGATCTTTCAAAAGAACTTCAATTTACTTTCTGGTGTACTTAGTAAAATGCTCATTGTAAGAAGAACTGAAAGTATGTACCCAATTGATATGGAAGAAAGAGTAGTCCTTCAAGAGTGTCCGGCATTAATAAAACCAAAAATACTTAGAAAATAATTGCTTAATATATTTAAAATTTAATTTTAAAGAAAAATATAAAGTGTCGATGATTAAAGGTATTTAAAATTTATCCAAAGGCATTTCTATAATCACTTAATTCTGTTTCTAAGTAATTGGCTAACACAATTAGCTTAAAAAAGTTTTTAATATTCACAAATCAGTTCACTTGTGTTGTACTCATTTTTTTCTTTAATGGAATGCATTCTGTTAATATAAGACAATATTCAGAGAGTGCTTTCTTATTTGTAGCAAAATCATATTCTGAAGAAGCACATTCTTACATATTGGTACAAGCCACCTGAAATCAAAGACTTAGAGAAAAGTCACTTTTAATTCAATTAAAATAACCATACACTTTCATATCCTTTTTAAACAAAATTTCAAATTAAAAACCCTTATAGGTTTCCTTAGACTGGCTGTGGAATACATAAAAGTGATTCCTTTAGATCCTATTCTAATGCACAGGGATTATGAAAATTTCCATAGATCTCTTCTTAGTCCCATTTAATAGGAAATATATATTACATACATATTTATGGAAATAACAAATTAGAGTTTAATGTATGCTGTACTGTCAAGGATCAATATAGAACTATTTGGAATGACATGGGAACTAAGAGGCTTGAGAAATTTTTGATGCTTGACATTGGTATAATATTTGACTTAATTTTCCCCAGTCTCTCAGTACTTCTAGATTCCACAAAGATCCAGTCATCTTCTGAAGATAACGGTTTCTTACTAGGCAAAAACCCTTGGGATGTCTTGATGCTACATATTTAGAAGATGCTCAGAAGCATGAAGAATAATCTAGCACCAACCGAAGAGATAATAAAAATGTGATACACACTGTAGTCATCTTCCCAACTATGTTCTACTTCTCCCCAGTTTTATGGCAGCTGGGTAGTTTGAAAGGAGTTGATATCAACTGTGGGTTGATACTGACTGTATTGGTTCTATCAGCAAAGCCCATTCAGTTCAGCATAGAAAAATGCAGAGAGATATGATGGGGCTTTAGAAAAAGGTTCCCTTTTGTCCTGCAGCGAGAGCTACTAGAAGAGACCCTCACTATCCCTGGGAGTAGAGAAGGAAACCTAGGATCCCAACTGTGTGCTTAGCATCATGTAGAAAACTTAGGATGAAGTGTACCCCAGGATGCCTAAGCAGACAGAGAAAATGCATCCAGTTCCTTGGTGATATCATTGAACTGCAAAGCCAAGCAACCATGAAGCTATCCTTACCGCTGCAACTCCCTGTTACTCTGTGCTCCATTGTGCAGTTGAAGGCCTCCTGGCTAATACCATTAACAAACTAAGACTTTTTTTACACTGTTCAAGATTGAGGTAAAATATACATATAAAATATACTATCTTTACCCATTTTTAGTGTATACTTCAATGGTCATAAATACATTTACATCCTTTTTATTTTTCCTTCATCCTTCCCTCCCCTCTATGCTTCCCGGCCTCTGGTAGCCACCATTCTACTCTCTATCCTTATGAGATCCATCTTTTTAGCTCCCACATGTGAATGAGAGCATGTGGTATTTGGCTTCCTGTGCCTGGTTTATGTCACTTAACATAATGGCCTCCAGTTCCATCCATGTTACTGCAAATGACAGGATTTCATTTCTTACAGCTGAATGGTATTCCATTGTGTATGTGTACCACACATCACCAGGTGTAACTATGTTCATTCTCCAGCTGAGTTTAAGGGACTTGCTGAAATTCTGTATAGTCTGTGGCCATACCATGCTGAATGTGTCCAATCTCATCTGAAGTTCTGTAGAGTTGATTGAACCACATGTTGCAGCACAATTAAAAAAATAAAAATCTTAAGAGCCCTCTTAATATTTACTCTTTTGAATTTTTCCATAGAGTGTGTACCTAAACTAAATCTCTACGAATGACGATAAACTGGTGATCCTTGCAGCAGGGCTATTTTGTAGCCTGTATACTCGTGATTAACCTGTCATGAAGAAAATTTGGGGTGCCATAAATGAGTTCTACTTAAGGAATGAGTATGAAAAGACAAACAAAACCTGACTAACAAAAATTGAGAAGTAGCATTTTTATCCCATGAGGAAAGTTTAAAAGAAGGCCATAGATAGGGAGCGGTAATTGAGAGTTGCTCACTGAAGGAATTGCTTTTTCTGTTCTTCCTGAGGTGGCCAGCTGCATCTAAGATGTAATTATGCTTCTTACTGTTTATGTTTTTCCCCAGACTTACACCTCTGTCCTAGCAGAACATTCTCAGCTGGGCCAGAAGACCCTTCCATGCCCACTGTTGCTGCTGCTGGAAATCTAAGGTTAAATGAGTAAGGAGACACCCAATGATATGACACTGTGTTAGACCATGGAACCTCCGGTCACTCATGTTTATCACCCCATTAATTAGGTGCTAATTGCAAAAGCTCCTTAAAAGTAGTTTTCTGCCTTGCTCAGTGCCCTGACAACCCGATATTAGGATGAAACTCACATCAACACCAATGTCCTAGAGAAACAGGCCTAATATTTGTAATGTTCAGGTTACAGAGTTTAGCCTCAAAGGAAAGATGTGCAGAAGCTCAAGTTTTTATAGCAGGGTTAATACCCTCATTATATATTCAACATGCTTTTAAAAAGACAAGATACAACGTAACAAAATTATCTTTCCTACAAGGACTTGCATTTTGATAGTTATCTATTAATGTTATCCAGAATAAGTCATGTAATTTTTTTTAAAAAATGCTACTCAAAAGCAAATTAGATTTCTCATAAGACGACTTCTTTTAAAACATTTTTGCTATTTCAAATATAATAAATTATACCACACTGAGGATCAGTTTCATGAGGACATTCAACTTTAATAAATCACGTATTTCTGCCTGGTTTTGTTCAAAACAAATTATTTCATTTCCTTAAAGCCAAGACACTCACTCTTTTACTTTACATGACTCAGACATGGCTGAACATATTACAGAAATCTTCTAAAATAATTCATTATTGAATATGTAATTTATTGGTAAAATAACTAGAGAATACTTATATTCTCTGTACAATAGAAATGTGAAGGAAAGAACTATGTGTGGTGAACTTTGGAAGTTTCTTTTACCAATCTAAAATATTTTATTTTCCCTGAAAAACCATAGTCTAAGCTCAGGCAGATAAATTACAAATAAAATTTTGAAATACAACTTGTTTGAAATGTAGGGATTGCCAGTTATCTTGTTACACTCAATACATATTGCTGAATGCCCTCAAAAAATTAATTGATCATGGTTTTTATTTTGCACTTGGAACAAAAGGAAGCTCTCCCACATTAGTGATAAAAATCCATTGAAAATACATCTGTTGACTATAGATCAATGTGATGCTACAGACTGTCTTTTCCTTTAAGGAAAGTGTAACTTAAGATGGATAATTACTGCAACTCAGAAGGATAAAACACATGTAGCCAGTGTGGCTTTTGTCTTCTCCTCGTCAAGCTTACCCTTAGTGACAGGCTCGCAGAAGAGAGAAGCTAGAAACAAGAAAGGCCAGAACCAGAAGAAACCACTGAACTTTGGTACTGCTCCTTCCCCACAACCCCAAAGAATGATCACCAGCTCTAATGACCATGCCCCAAATTTCTTATCTTCAATTTTGACAGCGATGATGACTGACTTGACAAAGCTAGGCTTATGCTGGACAGCAGGAGTATCCAACCTCAGGCTAGTGGCAGCTTGGGGATTGGGAAGCTCAGCCTGGTTGCACGACCCTGATGTGCAGGACAGATCCATCCCTTAGGCGGAGAAGGCTGACAAAATCAGACGGGATGTCTGGAGTCCAGCCTGGACTGTAGAACCCTGGTCCTGGCCTACAAATGAAGCCACACAAAGGCTTGGTCCAATCCCATAGATTAAGCAAATGAAGCCTGGCAGCAAAATGGTAAACCCTCCCCAAGCACGCTTCATTTTGGATTGGCAAGATTTATTTGCCACCCGCTATCAAATGACTGAGCTGCTCACTAAAACTGGTTTATTGGCTCATGGCAAAGCCTGGTAGATTAAAGTCTTCAGTGACTGCCATCGAGCAATCGTAAGAAAAAGAACAGGGATTGACAGCCCTTGCATATATGGATTTTTCATTTGGCATTATTTAGTTTCTTTGGGGATGCTGTGTATGTCCCTAGAGATCTTTATAATAGAATATTCATTAGTAAGAAATGAATAAGGGGAAATCAATCATTTCTGGAGATGTTTTGTATCCTAATGTGCTTTCAGGTTCCCCCCACTCCCACCATGTAGGCTTTTCCATTGCTGTGTGTTGGAATGTGCAAACCTTCATGAGGTAATGTCTCTAAGAGCATGAATCCAGAGTAGACAGTTACTGTGAGTTCTCTCTTCTACTTTTTGAAGCTACTGAAGGCCCATGTTTGAAAAATAAAAATAGATTTTAGGAAGTTGTGTCCTACTGCATCATTTTCCTTCTAAATTAGAGAAAGGTATTCGAAATCTTGTGATGAGCCAAGAAAGGATAATAGGCCCCTTGACCCCAATGAGATGCAAATTCCAGGTGCTTGGCTGGAATCATTCACTAGCTAAAGGACTCTTCCAAAAAGCCTTGCATTTGTATCTCAGCAAAATGGAAAATTTCTGTAGATTGTGAAATATGGTCTCTCTCTCTCTCTCTCTCTCTTTCTCTCTTTCTCTGACTCTCTCTTCCTCTCTCAGTCAAATCTTCTAAGTGGAAGTCCACAATGTGAAGATTCTACTGCACTACAGGTATACATTGCTTAATGACAGGAATACCTTCTGAGAATGTGTCATTAGGTGATTTTGTCCTTGTGTAAACATCGTAGAGTGTGTTTACATTTACTCAAACCTAGATAGTATAGCCTACTACACACCTAGGCTACGTGGTATAACTTATTGCTCTTTGGCTGCAAACCTGTACAGCATGTGGCTATACTGAATAGTGTAGGCATTTGTAACACAGTGGTATTTATGTATCTAAACATGCCTAAACTTCAAAGGTACAGTAAAAATATGGTGTTAAAATCTTATGGGACCGCCATAATATATGCAGCCCATCATTGACCAAAACGTCCTTAGGCCGTACATGAACGTATTTCCATTATCATATTTGGTCTGCAATTTAAGTAAACTACTTCCAAGTGACAACAGGGTTAGAACTTTCTAGTCTTAATAATCAGATGCCCCTTGATACAGTTAATTAAGCCAGAAAAAAAGGCATGATCTCTCACCTAACACTGATTTATATAAAAAAAAAAAAAAAGAGAGAGAGAAAGAGAAGGATTTTTGTTTTGTAGTGAGACAACAAAGCATAGTCACTGTAGGATAAATTGATGAAAAGAACGTGTTTATTAAAAAGTTTGATGAAAATGGTAATATCTCTAAAGATTTGAGTGCCTTCCTCACTAATATTTACCCCATTTCAGTTATTTTATACCAAAGTTTCTTAACTGAGGACATAAAAGATCAACTTTTAGAGAGATGATTGATCCTCCCATCCAAAAGTACAGATGCATGTTTTACTGAGAAGGTCCTATAGTTTTTACGAGGTTCTCAAAGGGATACATGATCTAAAAAAGACAAAGAACTAGATTTGAAATGACTCTCCTGCCCCATCTGCCCCTCCTCACAGAAGTAGTTTCAGACAGAGTAGTACCGTTCTTTCAACTCAGCTCTCCCTGAAACTTTTTAGGCGTCTAGGTCAGGTTTGTTACTTGGCTCTGGAGTATTCTAGCTTTCAGAGGAGCTTTTCTTCTAATTGCTTAAACATCGTTTTCTCCTTTAGCTCCAAGGTCCTTGGCAGGCTCGTGGTTACCCAAGAGAAGTGTAACTTTCCCCAGTGCCTTCTTTTGGCAGGTCTCCCTGCCCCAACACACAGACAGTTTCTCTGAATTCCTGGTAATATACAAGCGTTACGCAGCAGCATGATGCCTTGAGAATTTTTGGTCCCTAGGCATTGTTAGTTTCATTAACATTTATTCTAAGGTCTTTCTGTGATTAAAAAATAATACCCACTTCTTACCTGCTACAAAAAACCTGGAATACAGAGAAAAGGTCAAAATAATATAACTGTTATCCAGAAATGCAGAAATGATGACTTTCAAGGATTTTTTCTTTTCATAATATCTTGCACACTACTATATTGTTATGTATACTTCCAGAATGTATTCACTTATTATCTATCGTTACACATATTAATGTCAATGATGATCTGTGTAACAAATCTTAATAATTAAGTTTTAAGCAAAACACAAAATATCTAGGTGGCACTGTGTAAAGTTTTATCCTCAGTATGGGCTATTTTATTTTTAATAGAAAAGATAATCCACCTCCTGCAAGTAATAGGATATTTGATTTTTTTTTTTTCTTGAATAGAAGTATAGTATTACTCAGTAGTACATAACTTTCTTAAAGGAAAACTATGTCTGAATAGGATGCATGGAAATGTTTCCTTTTACTCCATTTCCTTATTATTATTATTATTTTTTTGCCACATCCTATTTGGAATCTAAGCTATTATTAGACATTTACTATATCCTAAGGAATTTACATGCATTTTTCTCCTTTATTTTATGCAAAATCCTGTGATGTAAACGTTGCTTTTATCCTCACTTTATAGAAGAAGAAACTAAGGCTTAGGGGAAATATCTTATCCAAGGTCGGAAAGGCAGGAGGCAGAGTCAGGCATGTCCAGCTCTCTAACTTGGAGGCTTATGCTCTTACCTACAATGCTAGTGATTCCCAAAGTGTGGTCCCTGGACCAGCAGCGTCAGCATTGCCTAGGAATTGGTAGAAATGAAAACTCTCCTGGCCGTGTTGAATTGGAATAGGGCCCAATTATCATTACTTTAACAAGTCCGCCAGTTGTCTCTGATGCATGCAAAACTATAAGGATCACTTCTTTCTAATAGACTGCCTCCAAATTTTAAAAGGTAACTGATACAAAAATTTTTTACATCTATATTTTTTAAAAAGAAATGATATTAAACTCTTGCCAAAGGAGTATTATGTTAGGGTTTTATTGCTTAGTCTTTCAGAATTTTACTTTGGGGATTTCTTGAATTTTATGCATTAGAGATCATAATAATTGAAGTGAAATTGAGGGGTGGAGCATGGTGAGTGAGTGCTGGAAGCGCTTCCATACTTTCTTCAAGTTATTCATGAATGATGACCTGGGTTACGATTCAAGTGAACAGATGACTACAAAACAGATGCTGTTATGCAAATCAGACTTGCTGATTGTCAAGAGAAATGAAAATTATTTTAAAAACAGGTCCAATTTTTAGACATATTTTTTAAATAAATGAGTTCTTTATTGAAAACTGCAGCAGCTTAACAATCTTAGTTCTGTTGACCCAATGCAGATTTTGTTCCCCAAGACCTGCTGTCCTGATCCTGGTTTATATGTTTCATTTTTCCCCTTTACTCTGCATGTGACTGCTGATGCAGAGAAACCCATACATTTAGAATGCCATTTACATATTTCTCAAGTCCAGGGCATTTTGGTGTTAAATGTATTAGAGTTTTAAAAACGTAGGCGTGATTGGGTGTAATTTAATATAAATACGGCCAGCCTTAGTGTCCCTGGGTAGCCAAAACGCAATTTTTTAAATTAGTATTTGAAAGGGAAGGCCTCCCGTAGCCATCATAATCGTATTTTCACTGTATTTTTATTCCTTTCCAGATCTGACTGTCTTAAAATTTAATTACTGTTAGCAAGACCTTTATGGGAAGAATAGAAATATTCTTGTAATAGTGTTAGCATATTAAATGTAATTTTCAGGTGGTCCTCCTAGGATTCCAGCACTCCTCCATTGAGCCAATTTAGCTGCCTTTTTTCTGCCCTGACAGTTCACATGCATCCAACTCAGAAATAGATTCTTTCCCTGTCTCCTCTGATGCTTTTGGAACTTTGTTGCCCTAGTATATTAGAGTGTTCATTCATTTGTGATGAAACTATCCAATCTGATATGCATTTTAATGCTGTTCATATGCGTAATACTAAACATACTAATTATAGCCCTTCTATGTCTTAAGGTAGACTTTTATTAGTTTGTTGTTGTTATTTATCTTTAAACCCTGTTAATCATTTTTAATTTAATAGAGGAGGTTTTGAAAAAGAAATCAAACGTTGCTAGATAAGAACATAAAGGAAAAATATACATTTTTGCCTAAAAACCAAGGACCAATGACCAAAGAATTAATACGAGTGCCTAAAAAAATGTAATTGCGGCCAAATTTTAAAAGAAATGTGTAAAGGGATGTTACAGCTGCAGTCTGAAGAAATTTGAGAGATTGCTTCTTAAACTGCAGTTACTTGTCTGGGACAACGTAGCAGACAAGTGGCTGCAATTTAAGAAGCAATCTCTCAAATTTCTTGCTGCGACTAGAAGCTCAGGGCACCCCCCTCCCTTGGTGGGCCATCTCAGTTCTGGTGGGAGCAGCTGATTCTCATTGGCTCAAGTACTCTTAGGCAGCTTGTGGCACTTCTGACAGGAGAAGGACAGCCACCTGCAGGCTTTTGCTTGCCCCAAGAGGTTATTTGTCAGCCTGTATGCTCCTAATTACTTAGAATTAACATATCCATATTTCTATGCTTGGTCTTGATTGGGACGTTTATTCCCCAAATCAGAAACAGCATAAGAATATAAACAAGTGGTACTTCACAGTTTAATTATCTCTAATAGCATTTCTTCCTTTTTCTTGTAACAAATATAGAACATTCTGTTAAATTATAATAAGTGACAGCTCCTAGCCTGCAGTTGGTGGGATTTAAGTTTCCACTTTCGAAAACTGACACCCATAGATTTCAGCAGAGCTAAGTGCATGCTTTTTGTGCTCAGAGTTCAAATTGTTTTCATTATTCAGTTTTTAGCCTTTCCTTAAAAGCGAAGCTGTGCCCAAAACTTGCTGGCTGCTAACTCAGGACTAGACCACCTTTTCATTCCATTATTTTAAAAACATGACAGTAAATAATCCAAGGGGTCAAGTTCATTGCTGCATTTGCTTTCCTGTCAGAGAAAGAAACAGAGAGACAATCAAATGGGTTTCATTGCCAGATGACAGTATCAGCTAATGAATTTCCAATTATCATTGCATTTATGCTTTATTATTTAAATTTTCAGAAATGTGTGCTGTCATTTCAAGCCAAATTGGTTTTCTGTGATTTGCCAAGATGGCAAGGGTTGTGTGTGTGCATGTGTGTGTCTGTGTGTAGCTTTCTTTGTGGTTATTTCATTATATGTGCTGCTTTTTTCCTTTTGATTCATAACAGAACTTGTTGGAGTCAGCCAATACATGATATTAGCATGTTTAATGTAACAATCTCTTGAAGTGAATGATTGTGGTTCAGAATGGAAGGGAAATTCATAGCTAGACATATGCACATCCTTCCTGCCTTCTGCTTCAGCCTGACTTTCTCAGCATTGGTGCATACCCTTGTCCTTCCTAAGGACTGCTGTGACTTCTTTGATTTGTAAACAATTCCCTGAAATTGCAATAGGATACGTACTAAAAAGAAAGTCCATAGCTGTGAAAAAGAAGCATTACAAAATATATACAATTTACTGTTTGCTTTCTCCATGCATAATTAGTAAAATAGAAGGAAAGTAAAGAATGGAGAGCTTTGATTGCTGTCTAAAATATCTTATGCTGAAGAGAAATAGCCATAGAGTTGCTTTCAGATGACCTTAACACAGAGAGACTATTCTGGATTATCCAAGTGAACTCGATGTAATCACAGGAGTCCTTAAAAATGGAAGAAAATGGTAGACAAGAAGGTCAGATGATGTTATGTGAGAAAAACTTCACCAACTTTATTTGGTTTTGAAGATGGAGGAAGTGGGCATCAGCCAAGGAATGCAGGCAGCTTCTAGAAGCTGAAAAAACAATGAAGTGGATTTTCCACTAAAGCCTCCAGAGAGGAAGGCAGCTCTGCTGATACCTTGGTTTTAGCCCATTGAGATCTATGTTGGACTTCTTATCTCCAGATGAGATAGGTAATAAATTTGTTTTGCTTTATGCCACTGAAAAATGAATAGCCGAGATTTTATATATTCAGAAAGAACACCAGAACTTACCCATTTTAAGTAAGGAGAGGACATATTAAGTGGATTTATTTTCCATTTTAGTAGTTCTCAATACAGAATTTTGAAACACAGTCTCCAAATATAATCAATACTGAGACAGGGATATGCATAGGAAGATATACAAATGTATGAATATATGCATCTACATATACATATTACACACACACACACACACACGTATACATACATATTGTGTTTCTTTTCTTCTTCTTAGTCAATTTCTACTCTTTCTCCAGTAGCATCTTAGGTCTCATCCTTCAGTGTGAGGTTTTTTTCATGATTCTAGTCTACAAGGTTCACTCCCTTCTCTCAACTGAGGTTTTTCCTATAACCTCAAGTAATTCATAATCTCTCCTACAAAGGTAAGACTTCTTATTTATTTAAAATGCAGCTAAAATCACTTTGTGTGTTTAATTTCTACATATTACTGACTCCCTCACCAGATCATAAGTACTTTGAATACATGAACTAGTATTTCATTTCTTTATTTTGAGTGGTTATAAGTCAATACAGTGCCCTATGAATAATTGTGTTTAATACTGACACCATATTGATGAGAAGATGAACAGACTTCCTTTGTGAACCGGGAGATAAATCTAGAATACTAGAAAAGATACAGAATGTTACAGGAAGTACCCAAAACATACCAGCATTGAAATTGCAGATTAATGAATGACAATTCTAGGGCAGCACTATCCAATAGAACTTTCTGAGATGAGGGAAATATTCTGTATCTATACTCTTCAATGTGGTACTCACCAGCCACATGTAGCTATTGAGCATGGGGTATGACTGAATTTATTACTTTAATATGTCTACATACAAATACAGAAATTGAAAGTAAGCATTTAGAAGCTTTACAGCCACTTGATATTGACATAGCATTCAAATGTGGAATCAGTGAACTCACCTCATTAAACAAGGTACTTTGAGTATTATTAAACCTGCTCAATATCATCTGGCATATAGCAGTAGGGCCAAATATTGGTCCTTGGAAAACTGGAAAATTTGTAATAGCTGTCCTCGTATAGGATAGCTACAGATAGTTTAAAAAGTCCATGTATAGAGAACTAGAAATCAGAGGCCAAAATTATCGCCTATTCACCATAAATCAGCCAAGTTTTGTAGACCAGACCTTTCAGAAAGATATGATTTAAAAATACAAGCACTCTTATAAACTATAAACTCCAGTCTTCTCAATTTACAAATTAAAAAGAACAAGTACTAAGAAGGATGTGACATACTCAGCTACTTATATCAGAGCTTGAAGAACTTTCATTCTGGCTCTCAGGCAAGCTCTTTTTCCACTATGCTAAATGGATTTGGACCAAGAGAGATCTTACAATTCCCTCCCACATCAAATGGAAATCTGAGAACATTTACTTCAACACTTCCATAAAATCCACCATACAGTCAGCTTGTGCCTGTACCAACTGAGGCTTTTCTCCCCTTTTTAATGTGTTGTCATGTGATGAATTAAAAAAAAAATCAATGCAAACAAGATTTCCACATGGCTCAGTGCACATGGAAAAATGAATCAATGAAAACCACCCTTATACTAAACTTTTAGATTTGAACAAGGTATTGATTAGTTTTCTTTGTTTTGCTGAGCCATAAAAGGATGCTTTGTATTTTTATTTCTGTCTTTGAAGTGTTCCTAGATAGTGGGCAAAAATGGTAATAAATTGGTAACAACTTATGACTTCCTAAAAGGAGCACAGAAAGAATCCAGCAAAGCAGTATTCTCTGTATTGGAAATAGGGCAGGGCTTAGTACTGAATGTGTAAGGGATGGCATTGGCACTGCAGCCAGATCGCCTTTATAAGCAGGTGCTTTCAATTCCCAGCCACACCTTTCTCTGAAAGATTAGCTTGGGCCACAGGAGCTATCTGGCATAAGAAGTTACACCTCTTTTCCTTCCCCTCTTTCCAGGAGGTAGGGGCATTCTGCTGCCAAGAATGGACTGATAGGGGTTTCAGATCTCCTGTGTCTTTTGTGTGTTTGGATATGGGGGTACAAATATCTGGCCCCTTTGCCCAGAGGCAGGATTTACTGTGTGGTGCTCTGGAGCTCCTCCTTATAGGATAAGGCTGAAACCCTATCTGTGCTGGCCCCATCCCTTTCCTTTTTCTTCTTCCTCTCACTTACTTGCAGATTTCTCCTAAGAGCACAACCTCAATATAAATCACTTGCACAAGAATCCCCATCTCAGGGCTCTATTTTTAGAGAATGTGACCGACAGCAGTGTATGCCAACTGAAGACCTTAAAAAACTATTTTTCTATTACCTCAAATATTTTGTCCTCTGGCTTGATTCACATTCAGAATATTTAATTATCTTATTCTTCAAAAGGAGAAAACTAAGCGATATCTGAATTTTTAGATGCTTTTGAAAAGACTCTTATCTCCTAAGTTTGGACTCCTTATTATCTTTGATCACTGATTTCAGAGCAAAACTTCTGCTCTATTATAGAACATGTAGCTATTTCTGAGCATGTGTTAATTGCTATTTCTTTATGATGAGCCCATTGTAAAAGTTTTTTTTTGCAAGAACTTAAGAAATTTCAAGTACATAAGTAATGTCTTATGCAAATACAAAGTACTTCATAGTTTTAAATCTATGGAAAGTTTTAATTATGTTATTTGGTGAAAGAGTTAATCAAATGTTTGCCCTTTGGGGGCATGCAAGGGAGCCTGCTTTATTAATTTATGATAAATAAAAACTTGTATGAAATAACAAACTTGAGAAAATATAATTTTCAATTTTATATTCAAATTATATCAGTGGCTCGGAAAATGGAATTTATTAGGAAAAACGCTATAGCTGTTTGCATAATTTTCTGGTGCTGAAACATGAGGAAAATCTGGCTGCTCATTACTATATCCTGGTTTAACTTTGCTTTCAAATGCTCATTCACCAGCCTAAGCTTTCTTCTTTCCTCTATCTCTGTGGAGTTCTCATAAAATATGCACTTAAGCTAATGTAAAAATAACACATTCTCCCATTATGCTCCAAATCATTTCACAGTCTCATGTGTTTGTTAATAAATTCAGTTGTCAGTCATCTCCTTTGGTAGCTATTTCCATTAGAGATTTAGCTACCATTTACTGGTAGTGGAGTCCCTAAAATTCTAGTCACTATCTTCAATAATGTTTTATTTCTCTTTATTTTATTCATCCATGTGACCCAATTTCTTATTTCATCAAGAAATATCTAATAAATGATGTCTTTTTTCTTCTATTTCTTCCTGAAATCATAATAGCACTGCAGAACCTCTTCTTAGTTTGCAGAATTCCCAGAATAAAATTCTGTGGAATGCTCACTTTGGGTAAATACCACTGAGCAAGAAATTTTCTATGGTGTTGAATAAGAGCAGAATCATTTGTGATCATTTTTAACTTTCATTCTGTGCTGATGGGGCCTATGGTCTTTCTAATATCGAAACAGAACAAGACTTTCCCATGGAGAAAATATGAAATACACACTTTGTGGATGATAAAACAAATATTTATTGTTAGTCAACGTGATTCAAAAAATGCAGTCTCTGCATTCAAATGGATCATCAGAAAAGAGAAGACAAAAAGACCTAAGCAATCCTAATACAATGTGATTAGTCCCAGATGTCTGGACAGGATTCTCTGGAAGCAGAGAGGTGAGGAAAACTTGCCCATTTGCTGTTTGGAAGAGACTGAGGGAAAGGTCACGGAAGATTACTAGTTGAAGTGGTTTGTATACTTTAATTGAAAAGGCCAGTTTTAAAGATACCAACCCTAAATTATTTAATTCCCACATCTATCCTTACACTACTTAGGTATCTCTCTGTCAAGAATCAAACTTGTTCGAATTTTTTTTTCTCTTTCTAGCTACTTCTCTTCCATATCCACCAACTTACTAAGGATTAGGTAAAATCTACTACTGACAGGAAGCCCAAAAATAACAATGGCTTAAATAAGATGGAACAGATTTTCCCAGCTGGTGGGTCATAAAATGAACTGTTCATCAGAATCTGTAACACTAGCTTTTCCATCAGCATTGCCTCCCCTGCCAAATGGTGTTGAGTTGGGTTTGTACAAAGACAGTCCTTTCTGTTTCTAGGGTCAGACTGCAGCTCTACTTCCCACGGCTATACTCAAAAGATTATAAGATGGGCCATTCAGAATATTTATACCTATATTTGGGAAATCTAATTCCTACTAAAGTCTAAAGAGATCTATGTCAGTTCTAGGTGCTCTCTTTTGATGGGCTGGATTTGGCAAATGTACATTCTAGTCTGGGTTGAGGCTGGGGTTTTTGTCGTTGAAAAGGAAATAAAATCTGGGGCCTTTTGCAAACTTTGACCAGAATTTATGAGGGAATAAATATATATTTATAAGCAATGATTATGCATTAGCTGATGTTCAGAAAATTAAGAGAAGAGCAGAAAGGACTTTCACACAAAAGAAAAACTTGTGCAAAAACTGAACCTTGAGAATGTACACGTTAATCATAGTAAATGCAAATTCCCAGTGCAAGGAGGAAAAATCAACTTTGGACAATATTTATTACTGTAAATATGGATGTTTTTCTCCTGATCACCAAACTGGATCGTATATGTAATGTAGTTGATGCTGAGGGTTGATGACTGAGTGATCAGCTTTCTGGTATGTTGGAGAAAGCATGCATTTAGAACATAACACTGAGTTTATTAAATTCGTAGTATTTTTTAAAATTATTTTTTAGAGATGGGGTGTTACTGTGTTGATCAAGCTGGAGTGCAATGGTGCTATCACAGCTTACTGCAGCCTCCAACTCCTGGGCTCAAGTGATCCTCCCACATCATCCTCTTGAGTAGCTGAGACTGCAGACATAACCCCACTCCTACTGTAAGTTTGTAGTTTAATTAGTAGCAAAGGCATTCATAGGCCCTTAAAATTACAAAGCTATATACAATTGTTAAACAAGAAAAAGGAGAGATAGACAGACAGAGAACTATTCAAACCTCCAAACTTCCAATGTTGAACACCTCTGGATGTTTGTGGATACTGTAAGTTTTTCACCTTTTTGTTAAATAAAAAACAAACATCACTAACAAGGAAGATATTTCCAAAGAGTTCTGGACTGATTAGAAATCCAGAGAGTAGCTGATTCTTGCCTCATATGAACTAGAACAAGTTTGAGGAGCTAACACTAAATACAATTTTTCCTGAAATCACATACCTATTTTTTCATAAGAGAACAATTAAAGAAAAAAATTGAAAAGAAAAAAAAATGGTAATTTGCATCATTCTTTTGGAATTTTGAGAGTTGAATGTATTTATTTATTTATTTATTTATTTATTTATTTATTTATTTATTTATGCTAAAGAGTTGTCAGAAGACACTGTCCATTTTTTCAAACCCGGGAGCCTCCTGCAGCTCAAAATTATGCTGGCCTCCTGTGGCTCCCAGGATTCTGCTTGATCTTAGCTGTCCTGTTTTGATTCAGTAGCTCCCAGAACAATCCCAAATGCACATCATCACAGGGCTCTGAAAGTTCCATAATTAATGAGGAGGTGGGTGCTATTTTTCTTTCTCTACATGTTTGACATTATTCTGGGCATTGTTTGATGCATGAAGTAGGCTTTACATAAATAGTGAAAAAGCTGTTTTAGTTTATTGTCACTCAGTTTTTATCCTTGTAATAAAACAGTAATGCAGAATGAATGGCTCAAAACTGAAATGAAATGAAGGTGGCAAAGTAAAATAGTATCACAAAGGCTAGAAAATTCATTCACTTGGCATGATGTAATTATTAAATAAATTTTACAGAAACTTCTTTTTGCGGTGAAGAAATAGTCAAATTCAACTGTATCATAAGGCTTTCCTTAGATGACACATAAAGATACATGTGCCAAAAGTATGATCTACGTGAGTGAAGACTCTGAGCAGAGAAATTAAACGTGTAGCTTTTATTTTTGTTAAAGGATCCTCAAAGAGAATTTCACTGAAGCTAGGTGAATGTAGTAACATAGGAGAAAAAGTATTTCTAAACATGTGCAAACTAAAAGGCATACTTAGGAATCATCTGTACAAACTAAAGCAAAAAATCTAAGGTTTTCATCTTTGTATCATTATTTGAACATATAAATATTTTTAATGGGAGGAAACTATCTTAGATAACTGGCTCTGAATTCATTTGAATAATTATATATAGTTTTAAAAAGGGTTTCTTCATTTGAATAACTGAACTAACAATAAGTGAATCAAAACAAAATGTATTTTTCTTATGTAAACCAAGCCCCGCAGTGAGCACTACGGAGCTGATATGGTAACTCTGTAATCAGTGTGACCCAGGCTCTGTCTTACTGCTCTGCCATCCTGTAATGTGACGACCTGTGGGCCAGGTGTTTGAGTGGGCTTGTCCAGTACATCTTTCCAGCCAGAAGTAAAAAAAGACACCAAAAGGAGGTTGTCCAGCCTGGGCCACAAAGCGACACCACGTTGCTCTACAAAAATTAAAATTAAAAAAAATAGCAAGGTGTGGTAACACATAGTTTCAGCTACTCAGGAGGATCAGATGGGAGGATCCACTGAACCCAGGAATTCCAGGGCGCAGTGAGCCGTAATTGCTCCACTGCACTCCATCCTGAGTGGCGAAGCAAGATTTGGTCTCAAAAATAAAAATAAAAAAAGGAGGTTGCCCTTACCTTTAAATGCTCTTCTCAGAAATTGCATACTCACTTTCTGCTTATATAGAATCTGGAATGCAGACAGCCATGCCAGGCTACGCGAAATGTGTCTCTATTCTGAGTAGCCCAGGGCCAAACTAAAAATCAGGGCTTCTATTACCACGAAAGAATGGGGTTAGAAAGTGAGGACTACCCATTCTCTATGTCTCAGTTACTGTTGTTTCTTTTTCCCCAGTTGTGATATTTTCCCCTTTTATGCAAGTGACTGAATGTTTTTTAGTTTTATAAATAATAATACTTCTGTTACCAGATAGACACAGATCCTCATACGGTAAAAACATGAATTGATCCATTACTCAACCCAGTTTCACTTTAAAAAACAAAAATTTTAATGTTTTGTGACATAGTTTGAAGGATAATATTCTTTCTATCTTTTATTTACTTACACCTAGAGTTTTGTCAGAATTTAAGGCACATAACAACCTCTCTGACTTTCAGAGTTACTCACTCTATTTATTTATTCATTCTTTTATTTATCATTTAATGACATCTACTAAATTTGAGACACTCTCTTAGACATTAAGCTCTGTGATCTTACAGATAATTCCTCAAATACATTTCCAGGCCAATGAAGGACATTAACAAAAATTAAAGCTTGTGTGATAATTTCATTGGAAAGTTTAATCTAAACAAAGATGAAGCAGGGTCAGTGCAACCCTTAGGGTTGTTATGCAGAAGATAAGAAATAAAGAAAAAGAGGAAATAAAATAAAGATATTTGGGTAACTTTGGAATAACAGGAATTCAGATGTATTTCAGAATAGGGCCAAGAGAAGAAAAGTAAAGACTGTATATTATAAATATCCATTATCTACTTGTTTAAACAACTATTACACTTTGAATATTTTCCCTCTTATTATAATACTGGAACCAATGAATTGTGGAAAAATACAAAGAAGAGTATAAAGAATAAAATGATTACTATTCACCATTCTGTTACCCAGGAGAAAACCACTAACTACTGTTAATATTTTGTTATGTGTTATTTTAGTATTTTACATGCATTTACAGTTGTGTGTATTTTAGGAGTTAATATTTTACATGCTGTTTTGCAAGTCAACTATTCTTTTTGCAAATTATTCTTATGTTTTGCAAGTAACATAAGAAAATTCTGAAAATACAGTACTGATATTTTTGTCTTACAAAGCATTACTTAATGATTGCATTATATTTTACATGTGTCCATTTCATAATTTATCGAGTTCCGTATGGGAGAAACTGGGTATCATTGTGTCTAGAATACATGATGACATTTTTACTTTAAGTGATTTTAAATCAAACTTAACCCTCAGTTTTTTTCATTTGTGAAATCGGCTAATACCCTCTCTCATGAGAATATGATAAGGATCAAAAGCAGTGCCTAATGCATAATAAAGACTCAATATCTATTAACAAATTTCTTTGGACATAAGAATGTTTCTATTTTTGTGTTATCCTAAACAACTCATTGGACCAGAACATTGTTGGATAAGGTGAAAACTTTCATTGTGTTCAATTATACATCTGTGCATTCATTCCTTTATTCAAGGAATATTTATTAAGCATGTATTGTTTGCCAGATAATTTTAAATTTTACAGTGAGCCTCTTGTGCACTTAATAAGAACCAGTTATTAAAGTTTTGACTAAAATTTTTAACTGCAATTATAATGATGTCAACTAGTCAAATAAATGTTATTTAACACATCCAGTAAAGATTTTATGAAAGGATCAGATTCTAGAAAATGTGAAATAATTTTAAACTTGGCTGTGACTATGAAAATATTCTTTCTACAGATATTTCCTAATATTCAAATTCTTATTTTGATCATTTAGATGACTTAAGTGTCACTTTCCTATGAGTGTCAGGGCAAAGTGCAGTGGAGTAAAAGTGTCACTTTCAAAGCTATTTCTACATGATCACAGTGCTTTGGAGCTTAGACACTGTGCCCCATTCTTTTACTATTCCTAGTCATCTGTTTGAAAGCTCTGTCAAGAGAAAGGAATCAATATAGTACATTTATTATTTGCTTTATTGTTATTGTTTTTTGCATAAAGAGATAGGTTCCTTAGAAAATCTGCAAATGTCTGATCAGATCTCCAGGGTAGAATGTTTAATAATGAATAAAATGACCTCAGAGTGGAGGTTTCATCTACAAAGGGTCAAACACCTCCTTGCCTCTTGTTCTGCTACCTTGCCTAACCTCTCCCACACTGCAGAGGGATCTTTCTGAATCTCACATCCCTCTATGACTCTCTTTGGAGGATCCCATCTACTCCTTCTTCGCTAACTCTCTAGCTGATTCCAAAACGTGACTTGGCCTCAGAATTACCACAGGTGGTTTTTAAAGACACAGATCCCCAGACTCCTGCCAGAAACATTGAATCACAGTCATCATGTGTGGAGCTTGGGAATTGTTATTTCTAAAAAGTTTTCTAGGTGATTTTGATGTGGTACAAAGACTTAACGTTTGTAACGTCTTGGGCTATTGTCAGGGCCTGTGACCCTGACAGGTCTTCAAGCTATTGTCATGGCCTGAAAACTGCCTTCTTCTTCATCTGTTGTTATCCCCAGACCCTTTGTACCAGCTGCATTCCACCCTTAGTAATGAAAAATGGCACTTATCCAGTGTACCTTTCGGATAGGACTTCTACTATATAGAGAAGCACTATCTAAGTTAATATACTTAATGTATTACATTAAATGATTCTTATAATCTATTTTGGCTAGGATAACAAAGTAACCTAAACAGCTAGGAGGCTGGGAACAAGATCAAGGTGCGAGCACATTGTGTCTAGTGAAGGCTTTCTTCCATTTTAATAGATGGATTCTTTTTTCTGTGTCCTCATATGGTGGAAGGGGGAGCAAGCTATTTCTGGGGTCTCTTTTACAAGGGCACTAATCCCACTCATGAGATCCCCACCCCCATGACCTAATTGTCTCCCAAAGGCTCTACCTCCTAATATTAAGACCATTAAATTGAAGATTAGGTTTTAACATGGGGATTATAGGGGACACAAACATTCAGCCTATGGCAACAACATGCATACAATGTGTTAGAATCATGTCTGATGCATAGGGGAACATAAAGAATGTTAATGCTAAAATATGTTAAAGGTAAAAATAAATTGATAGAGATGGACAGAAAGATAGATAGATAATAGATCAATAATACATGTATTATTTTAGTTAATCCTCATAGCAACCCTGTGAAGTACATACCATTATTTTCCCCATTTTATAGAGAAGGAAACTAAAATCCTGTTCATACAATCGGGAAAAAAAGTGTAATCTAATGCTGGATATTTGTAATTCCATAAATGTCTAATGCCTTCTGTTACCTGGGCAATAAAGGTGAGAAATTCATGTGATGCCTTCTCTCGCCTAACTCCCTGACAAGTGTCTTTCTATGTAGTCCCTATTCACACCTCATAGGTTGTACATGCATGTTTTATCTGTCAGAATGACCCATAGTCATTTCTTGAGTGCAGGGACCGTGTGTTATTGATAAATGCATTGCCAGAACCTATATTGAGTCTGATACAGTGTTTGTGTTGAGTAATTGTTACATAATAAAAGGAGCAACTACTCTGAAAGCCACCGCTGCTCACCTGCTGGTAATTCGAACCCCAGGCATAGAACCTCAAGAAGAACTCGTGACCAGAGCAAGGAGATTCTCCAGCACTAGCCTCAGCCATTCACAATGACTTTCTAGAACACAGTTTTTAAAAGGATTCTAAGATAAAATCTGGGCTCAGTGCCAAAAAACTGTATCACCCACCTAACCTATGGTGTGCAGATGGGGGGAGATGAAGATATACGTGCTGTGCAACTGCCGTCCTTCTATGGTTAGTCTTTGAAAAGCAGCAAAAATGTCAGACTGGCATTTCGATTACTTCAGACAGAGCAACCTATGGTGATCATTAAATTGAATATTGGTCTTTCTTTAGGCTGTATTTATGAGGAGGCTTGGTTAAAGTAGAATCCAAGACTCTGATTTAGTCAAAGTTCCTTTGATATTTGGTGCCAGTCCTAAATGAAGTGGAATTTGAAGAATGCAAATACAAAGAGTCAGTTTTCCACAGAACTATATGTATATATATATATAGAGAGAGAGAGAGAGTTTTCCACAGAAATATATATATATATAATATATATATATTCTTTCTATGCAATATGTAAACAAATGATGTGAAAAAGTACAGGTGTAAATAAATGTAAGGCACACCTTTGAAAGGCACACACATATGACATGAATTTTTATATCATGGAAATGTACATTTTTGGTTTAAAATATACCAGGAAAAATGTGCAATGACACTGTTATTGACAAAATATGATAATATGTTTTATGCTCAAATGAATTCTAGCACTCATTTCATTAAAGAAGAACAAATTTGGATTATGTTATTCAGATCAAAATATAATTCTACCCTCATGATATTGAAAGGACAGTAATGTCTGCCTTATTTTTTTAATTTGCTTTGTTCTCTGCCCTTCATGTGCAGTGGAATTTGATATTTACACAGGAGCAAAGAAAGAAAAGTGCTATTTTTTGATGAAACACTGTGACTTTCAGGGCCTGCATGTGTGTGAATTAGGCCAAGCTTTTAGGGACACATCTAGGATAATGTCTCATGAGGATAAAATGTACAGTTGGGAGAAAAACATAGGATGTGAAATTTTGTGTAATGTCACAGAGGTACTATGTGCATATCTTTCATAAGTGGAGATGTGGCCTATGGTAACATCTTGTCAGTAAAGAAACCATAAATGGGCTTGGCACAGTGGCTCACACCGGTAGCCCCCGCGCTATGGGAGGCTGAAGTAGGAGGATTGCTTGAGGCTAAGAGATCCAGACAAGCCTGGGAAACATAGCAAGACCCATCTCTACAACAATTTTTTTTTTTTTTTTTAATTAGCCAAGTATGGTTGTGCATGCCTATTCCTAGCTACTTGGGAAGCTGAGGTAGGAGGATTCCCTGAGCCCAGGAATTTGAGGCTACAGTAAGCTATGATCATGTCACTGCACTCCAGCCTCGGTGATAGATCAAGACCCTGTCAAAAGAGAGGGAGAAAAACAAAAGAAAGAAAGGGAGAGGGGAGAGAGAGAGAGAGAGACAGAGAGGAACACTAAATAGGGAGGAAGAAGGAAGGAAGGAAGGAAGGAAGGAAGGAAGGAAGGAAGGAAGGAAAGAAGGAAGGAAGGAAGGAAAGAAAGAAAGAAGGAAAGAAGGTAGTTCTCAGTGCATGAGCATTTGTTATATTTTACTGATATTTTATAAAAGCTTATTACTTCATTGATTTTTTTCTTCTTTACTAAAATCAGAATGGACACAATAGAAAGATGAACACATTTCGTTGTGCATTCTCATCTGACTGACTAAGCATCCTTAAGAACTCAGTATAGAACAGTGAAAAAATTCCAGATCACTGTCACATTTCAGAATAAAAGGGAATTATATGATGAAATTATCAGAAAATATTTTAATTTTATTCACCCAGTTTAAGAAATATTTAAGAAATATGACTTAGGAAGAAAAAATAGACATTATTCTCCTGCTCTCTTTTAGAACAAATAACTCTAGAATACAAAGTTTATTATGTACGAGGTCACTGTACTTTATTTCTAATATCCTTAACTATTAATAAAGCATCATAACCATTGTTTTATCTACCACACTATTTTATCCTTTGTTTGAGAGTAGATGTTCAACAGATAAATTATGTTACAACTTTATGAAGCTTCTTCCAATTGTATATCAACAACTTTTTCCTTCCTTTTGAATTCCAAGCATGTCTTCTTACTTTCTGTTCACACTTGATTTATAGGAAGATCCATAAAGTATTTTTATGCAGTTCTGTAGTGGTAGTCAAGTTTTAGGGGCCGCTTCCAAGGATAGGGGCCGCTTCCAAGGATATGAGGTAATTGTCAAGGTACACAACTGTAGCCATCAGAGCACTTTTCACCACACAGGAAGTAGTAAAGAAGGAAGAGAAGGGTGATTACTGAGATGTGTTCTCAAGTTCTGTCAAGTGAAATTGCTTGGATAAATCACCGTTACCCATCACTTATGGGATAATGGATGTCTTAGTATGTGTAATGATATAACATCACTGTTTATAAATATTAAACTTAGAGTTGACATGTTTTTTTAATTTCATAAGTCTGAAGATTTTTAAAAAATTCTCTCTGTACGTAAGTCCTAGAGCTAGCTTTGTGTATTTCCATAAAACTATATATATATACATGTGGCATATACATAAACATGTAATAATACGTCATATTTATATAGTTTATATAGACACATCTTTATGGTATATTTACACATATACCCCACTTATATATGCATAGTTTACATAATTTATATATGTATAGTTTATATGCATATACATGTGTTTTTATGAATAGATTCATAAGTAAATGTATTTTTAGTTTACAGGGATATGTGTGTGTGTGTGTGTGTGTGTGTGTGTTATTTTTTTTTATAGATCCTGCATTAGATCAACATACTTAATTTTATAATGTTCATTATTAAAATTAGAATCTACTATATAAACAAGTTGAGAAAGAATGTACCTTTTCAGTGAAATAGAAGGGTAGAGCTGGTTCTTTCACATAGAGGTATAGCTCGTTTGATTAGGTCAATGTAATTAATTACTTTTTTGTAGAGGCAGGACTTTTTATATAACTTTACATAATATTCTACTTTTGGTTCTATATCCATCAAAGCGATTAGAGAAGTTTGTTGATTTCATATCCTAACAGAGTATTTTCCTTGCTTTTATTTTAGACCGATGGTTGCACTCAAGGTTAATTCAAGATATCAGGAAGATGTGACTGTGACAATATTTAGTGATGACAGGGGCAAATTAATGCAAGATCAGTGGCCTGGATATTGATTCTTATCATGAGATCTTGGTGAAATGAAGTCATTATTTAATTAGACTTTTAGTTATACTAATAAATGATTCCCAGAATAGACTGTCCTTAGCTCTGATGTTAGCAGTTCCATCATCAGTTATAAATTTAAAAGGACAGTGTATAGAAAATTTAGAGAAATGGTAGAATAGACACATAGGAAAATTATAAGTGTTAAGCTTCGTTTTCTGTGAAAGGAACACAAGTAGTTTGTTTCTAAACTCATCATTTCTCAGATCTCCTTGGTTAATATTAGCAGGCCTCGTTGAGAATTCTAGAAAATTATCATGAAGATGATCACATCTGATTTCTTTTTGGTGGAAACTACTTAGTAAAGTTAACTCTGGTTTTGGAGCAATTTCAGTAAGCCCTTAGAGCTAGGAAATGGTAGTTGATTAGATTTTTTCCCTACTCATAGCTTTCAAATGCTAAGTCTAAAGACTAATAATGAAATTTCTCACCTGCATTATGGCATAGAAAACAAGTCCTATGTATCTGTACAGCTACTTTTGCTATGTAAATAGATGTACTTGCATTCGATTCTTTTGTCATACCTATTTTTTAAAGTAATTAAAAGAAATTCTAACTCATGAACATTCTTATTTTTTCTTCTTTTTTTCTTTCTTTTTCCTGAGATGGAGTCTTGCTCTGTTGCCCAGGCTGAGAGTGCGGTGGCGCAATCTCGGCTCACTGTAACCTCCGCCTCCTGGGTTCAAGTGATTCTCCTGCCTCAGGCTCCCGAGTAGTTGGGATTACAGGCATGAACCTCCCGGGTAATTTTTATGTATTTTTACTACAAACAGAGTTTCACCACGTGGGCCAAGCTGGTCTCAAACTCCTGACCTCAAGTGATCCACCCACCTCAGCCTCCCAAAGTGCTGGGATTACAGGTGTGAATCAGTGCACCCAGACTCTTATTTTTTCAAAATAAACTATTTTCTCAAAATAAACTATTTTCTCCTTTACTCATGAAGTATAAAAGTAAGCATCTCATCTATTGAAATTTCTGGTTCAAATTTCATTTGCTTCTAAATCACTATTCCTATGCATTCTGTGAATTAGTGCTATGAAAATTTAGTTGGACACATATTTCTAAAATAATTCCTACTGTCCTTAAATCCAATTGAGCTATTACATGATTACTATAGTTTTATGAGGGAAAATTTCTTTTGGCTAAGTTGCCAACATTTTAAAAGTAACTCACTGTACAAAAAAGTACAAGAAAACCCCATATTGTATGTGGGAATATTAATTTTTTTCTAAATATTGAGTAAGTTCAAAGTAGATAAGTCACTTTATTTTGTTTCTCAGGTATCAAATGATGTGTTCTTTCTTTATTTTAATTAAAAGGCCACAGCAGCTTAGTACAGTGAAAACAAAATACTTATATTTACAAGTTATTGAAAAACTGAAGAAGGCTTTTATTTTAAGAATACTCACAGGAGAGAGGATTTTTCAAGTTAATATAAATGAATTATAATTTTTTCACAGAATAATGCAAGAATCACACTTGTGTTTTCCTGTTTACAAATTTAAAATTTGCATTTAAGTAAGGATGTGAATCCAATCTATGCAACTGTTTACTCTTGGTAAGGTTTATTGCTATGTCATGACCTCTTGCCCTGGGAATATAATTACATCTATAGGAATATTCTACCATTACAAAATTACAATATTGCCTCTTAGTTTTAATCTCAACTAATGAGTTTATTATTTCTGAATAGATTTCGTTCTTCAGAAATTATAACACTGTGGATTGATTTTTTGTCCATATAGAGCACATTTTTGGTTTTGCCTTGTTCATTCAATTCCCATTTATTTTCCCAAAACCAGGTTAGGAATTATTGCTCATTGCTTATTCTAAAAGAGAGACTTTGATCCTGTTTTCCTTCTTTCTTTAAGGCAGAGGAGATGGAAATTAGGATACGTTCCGTTAATAGCCCCACAAGCCAGGAAAGCACGGGTGAAAGCGTTGCAGCTGTGACTGAAGACAGTAGTTCTGTAAGACTGACTCCAGTGTTGTCTATTGCTGGTCTTTGAGTTCAAAGAAGAGAGTCTTTCTCACTTGTTTAGCTGTTTTTTGTTTCCCTAAACTTTCCTACAGGTTCATAGTTTTGGTGCAATATCCAGAACCATTTTTAAATGGGCACTCTTATTCATTTATTTCTTTATCTAATAAACTTTTATCAAACATATACTGTAAGTCAGTTTCTCCACTGTGTGCTGAGAATTCATAGTCTGTGCCCAGGCAAAACTAACATTTTAGTGGTTCTGTAGGGTAGGTCTACTTTTGCAAAGGTAAATAACCTGTGGGCTTTCAGCAGAAATGTCTTCTATATACCTGTTTTTGCCTGATTTCAGTTTGTTAGAACATGAGGTTGATATAATTTTTACTTACCAATTTTTAAAGTATTGCCATGATACACAAAATCATGGCCCCTGCATACCTTTCCTGTTTTGTCACTCACCTGGCATCTTTCACATAGCACCCTGTACTTCAACTTTTTTTTTTTTTTTTTTTTTTTTGAGACTGAGTCTCGCTCTGTCCCCCAGGCTGGAGTGCAGTGCTACAACCTCAGCTCAGTACAACTTCTGCCTCCCGAGTTTGAGCAATTCTCCTGGCACAGCCTCCCGAGTAGCTAGGATTGCAGGTGTGCACCACCACGCCCAGCTAATTTTTGTAGTTTTAGTAGAGACAGCATGTTTCCATGTTGTCCAGGCTGGTCTCGATCTTCTGACTCAAGTGATCTATCCACCTTGGCCTCCCAAAGTGCTGGGATAACAGGCATGAGCCCCCGCACCTGACAGCAACTATTCTTAATCACTTGCATTTTCCATCAAGTTCTGTTGCCTCATATCATCTGACCTTTCCCATACATGAAGTATGACTAACTTGATATATGTTAATATCAAGTTGTTAAATTGTTCTAGGTACCAGTGAACTTAAACTTCAGTAATGGTATCAGAAACTTATCACATAATCATACAAATATATTTTCAATTATAGTTACATAATGATGGTATAAGAATTCAAAATATTTTTCTCTGAAAAATATTTTATAAAGATACCTTCTGAATATGATTCATAAACCTCATAAAGATTACCTTGACAGTGGCACTGGGGATAGTAAGTGAATGTTTTTCTTGGGATTCATAATTCTACCCTAACAGAACAAATCTTAGGTAAAAATTGCCTCTTTGGAAACCTAGTGTGCCTATATTGTAGTCATTCCCAGAAAAGATGAGTGAAAAAGCCAATGAATGTGTTCCATTATGTTGAGATATCCTGAGAAAAATTGGATTGTTTTCAGAAGATAGTTAAGGAATAATTTTAATTTTATAATTTCCAATATGGTAATTTTAATCAATACATTGAAATTATCACTTGTTATTTTTCTGCCATTATTTACTGGAACCATTTATATTTGAAATCTAACACCTTTCCCTAATCCCTTTGAAGATGTAGTACACAAGTGAATAGTGTACCATTAAAACTGTAATTTCCTTTAAAAATTCTTGGAATAGTAGAATGGTGATTGTGTAATTAAAATTTCAAGGTACACAAAGAGCCTACTACAGAAAACACACTAAGACTGAATTATGAATGCAGGCCCCTTTGGGAAAAGCTTCTGATCATTTCAGCTACTTCATTGTGTGGTTTGCGTATTTACTCTGCAGAAAAGATCATTCCTTTATGTCACACACTGTCCTTGAGATTATCAAACTTGATTTCAGTACAACTTTTCGAACGATGTAATGGCCTTCTTTTGTAGGCAAGTACAGTGACATTCTAACATTGAGGCTTCGAATCCTTAGGTGCATGGACCCAGGAGAATATTTTTCTCAGTGGTTAGTGCTTTCTTGTCTACACTCACCTCTACTTTTTCAAAACATTTAATATTTGAAAAAAGCAAACTGCTCTGCTTATTAACTAAAACCACTCCGGGTCACAGTAGGAAGCTAATGTTATAGACAAAATAATGTTTCAGAATTCTGTAAAGTCCGTGGCAACTGGTCTGAGAGGACAACTTAAAATAATAAAACAGCATTCAAAGACCATGAGCTCATTTGGAAGCATGCTTTTACTCTTGAAATTGCATTTCTTTTTCTATGGTATTTATTTAGGTGGAAGTTTGTAGACTTGTCACTTTTCACAAAAATAGTTATACATATAGAATTGGGATTATAGGACTTCTAAATTAGTAGAAAATAACCTGGTTTCTGATCTTGGACTTGACCACTAACTTCTGAGTGAAATCATCTATCTGTTGGCAAACCACAATTACCTCATGAGTAAAATAATGGAATTGTCTTAGAGATGCGGTGTTTAAGCTGTGATCAGCAGACACCTACTTCTTAGCAGAGGATCAAGGTCAAGTAGCTTCACAAGGGAACTCCAAATTCCTACACCCATGTTATCCTGAACTCCTCCATTTTTCCCCTCTTTTTAAAAAGTTCTCTTTTTAAGTAACATCTTTTAGCAGTAGGTTTTGATGAATGAATAAGTGAATGAATGAATGTTTTTATTGTCTCTTAAATGCCATAGAAGACATCATTTTGAGCTACATCTGTGCCTTTCATGTACCAAAGACGCTAGAGTATATTTGCTACTCTCCTATTTTATGTATTAAATTGGTCCAAGTTCTTCTCTTTGGTAGTATTACTAGAAGAAATTGGACTTTCTTCCAAGCATCTTACCCCATTGGCTATGCAGCTACTTTACCCAATTAGTCCCAACATAAAATAATGACTTGGTTGGGGGAAACTGAGGGCTGCTCTACTCTTCGTATCCAGAGCCCTAAGGCTATGGTAGAAGACCTCCTCTCCAAACCAAAAGAAGAAGGGACTTTACCTCTTTTCTTATCCATTATCACATTAGCGTAAAAAGACATAACGTGTGTGTGTGTGTGTGTGCATGCACACGTGTGAAAGAAACCTAGGAATCTACCAAGATTGCAATAATTTTGATGAAAGAACGTGGGGCAATATTGTGGCTTTTTACCAATATAGTAGTGAAGAAAGAGGTGATAATTAAAATGAGTTGTTATGGGGGCGGAGCAAGATGGCCGAATAGGAACTGCTCCAGTCTCCATCTCCCAGCGCGAGCGACACAGAAGACCGGTGATTTCTGCATTTTCAACTGAGGTACTGGGGTCATCTCACTCGGGAGTGCCGGACAATCCGTGCGGGTCAGCTGCTGCAGCCTGACCAGCGAGAGCTGAAGCAGGGCGAGGCATCGCCTCACCTGTGAAGCACGATGGGGAAGGGAGTCTCTTTTCCTAGCCAGGGGAACTGAGACACACAACACCTGGAAAATCGGGTAACTCCCACCCCAATACTGCGCTATAACACCGGCACACCGGAGAATATACCCCACACCTGGCCGGGAGGGTCCCACGCCCACGGAGCCTCCCTCTTGCTAACACAGCAGTCTGTGGCAATCTAACCGCAAGGCAGCAGCGAGGCTGCGGGAGGGGCACCCGCCATCACTGAGGCTTAAGTAGGTAAATAAAGCCGCTGGGAAGCTGGAACTGGGTGGAGCTCACAGCAGCTCAAGGAAACCTGCCTGTCTCTGTAGACTCCGCCTCTGGGGACAGGGCTCAGCTAAAGGAGCAGAAGCCTGTGCAGACGCGAACGACTCTGTCTGACAGCTTTGAAGAGAGCAGTGGATCTCCCAACACGGAGGTTGAGATCTGAGAAGGGGCAGTCTGCCTGCTCAAGTGGGTCCCTGACCCCTGAGTAGCCTAACTGGGAGACATCCCCCACTAGGGGCAGTCTGACACCCCACACCTCACAGGGTGGAGTACACCCCTGAGACGAAGCTTCCAAAGCAAGAATCAGACAGGTGCACTCACTGTTCAGCAATATTCTGTCTTCTGCAACCTCTGCTGCTGATACCCAGGCAAACAGGGTCTGGAGTGGACCTCAAGCAATCTCCAACAGACCTATAGCTGAGGGTCCTGACTGTCAGAAGGAAAACTATCAAACAGGAAGGACATCTATACCAAAACCCCAGCAGTACGTCACCATCATCAAAGACCAGAGACAGATAAAACCACAAAGATGGGGAAAAAGCAGGGCAGAAAAGCTGGAAATTCAAAAAATAAGAGCGCATCTCCTCCTGCAAAGGAGCACAGCCCATCGCCAGCAACGGATCAAAGCTGGTCAGAGAATGATTTTGATGAGATGAGAGAAGAAGGCTTCAGTCCATCAAACCTCTCAGAGCTAAAGGAGGAATTACATACCCAGCGCAAAGAAACTAAAAATCTTGAAAAAAGAGTGGAAGAATTGACAGCTAGACTAATTAATGCAGAGAAGGTCATAAACGAAATGACAGAGATGAAAACCATGACACGAGAAATACGTGACAAATGCACAAGCTTCAGTAACCGACTCGATCAACTGGAAGAAAGAGTATCAGCGATGGAGGATCAAATGAATGAAATGAAGCGAGAAGAGAAACCAAAAGAAAAAAGAAGAAAAAGAAATGAACAAAGCCTGCAAGAAGTATGGGATTATGTCAAAAGACCAAATCTACGTCTGATTGGGGTGCCTGAAAGTGAGGGGGAAAATGGAACCAAATTGGAAAACACTCTACAGGATATCATCCAGGAGAACTTCCCCAACCTAGCAGGGCAGGCCAACATTCAAATTCAGGAAATACAGAGAACGCCACAAAGATACTCCTCCAGAAGAGCAACTCCAAGACACATAATTGCCAGATTCACCAAAGTTGAAATGAAGGAAAAAATCTTAAGGGCAGCCAGAGAGAAAGGTCGGGTTACCCACAAAGGGAAGCCCATCAGACTGACAGCAGATCTCTCGGCAGAAACTCTACAAGCCAGAAGAGAGTGGGGGCCAATATTCAACGTTCTTAAAGAAAAGAATTTTCAACCCAGAATTTCATATCCAGCCAAACTAAGTTTCATAAGTGAAGGAGAAATAAAATTCTTTACAGATAAGCAAATGCTTAGAGATTTTGTCACCACCAGGCCTGCCTTACAAGAGACCCTGAAGGAAGCCCTAAACATGGAAAGGAACAACCGGTACCAGCCATTGCAAAAACATGCCAAAATGTAAAGACCATCGAGGCTAGGAAGAAACTGCATCAACTAATGAGCAAAATAACCAGTTAATAGCATAATGGCAGGATCAAGTTCACACATAACAATATTAACCTTAAATGTAAATGGACTAAATGCTCCAATTAAAAGACACAGACTGGCAAACTGGATAAAGAGTCAAGACCCATCACTCTGCTGTCTTCAGGAGACCCATCTCACATGCAGAGACATACATAGGCTCAAAATAAAGGGATGGAGGAAGATCTACCAAGCAAATGGAGAACAAAAAAAAGCAGGGGTTGCAATCCTAGTCTCTGATAAAACAGACTTTAAACCATCAAAGATCAAAAGAGACAAAGAAGGCCATTACATAATGGTAAAGGGATCAATTCAACAGGAAGAGCTAACTATCCTAAATATATATGCACCCAATACAGGAGCACCCAGATTCATAAAGCAAGTCCTTAGAGACTTACAAAGAGACTTAGACTCCCATACAATAATAATGGGAGACTTCAACACTCCACTGTCAACATTAGACAGATCAACGAGACAGAAAGTTAACAAGGATATCCAGGAATTGAACTCATCTCTGCACCAAGCGGAGCTAATAGACATCTATAGAACTCTCCACCCCAAGTCAACAGAATATACATTCTTCTCAGCACCACATCACACTTATTCCAAAATTGACCACATAATTGGAAGTAAAGCACTCCTCAGCAAATGTAAAAGAACAGAAATTATAACAAACTGTCTCTCAGACCACAGTGCAATCAAACTAGAACTCAGGACTAAGAAACTCAATCAAAACCGCTCAACTACATGGAAACTGAACAACCTGCTCCTGAATGACTACTGGGTACATAACGAAATGAAAGCAGAAATAAAGATGTTCTGTGAAACCAATGAGAACAAAGATACAACATACCAGAATCTCTGGGACACATTTAAAGCAGTGTGTAGAGGGAAATTTATAGCACTAAGTGCCCACAAGAGAAAGCAGGAAAGATCTAAAATTGACACTCTAACATCACAATTAAACGAACTAGAGAGGCAAGAGCAAACACATTCAAAAGCTAGCAGAAGGCAAGAAATAACTAAGATCAGAGCAGAACTGAAGGAGATAGAGACACAAAAAACCCTCCAAAAAATCAATGAATCCAGGAGCTGGTTTTTTGAAAAGATCAACAAAATTGACAGACCGCTAGCAAGGCTAATAAAGAAGAAAAGAGAGAGGAATCAAATAGACGCAATAAAAAATGATAAAGGGGATATCACCACCGACCCCACAGAAATACAAACTACCATCAGAGAATACTATCAACACCTCTACGCAAATCAACTAGAAAATCTAGAAGAAATGGATAATTTCCTGGACACGTACACTCTCCCAAGACTAAACCAGGAAGAAGTTGAATCCCTGAATAGACCAATAGCAGGCTCTGAAATTGAGGCAACAATTAATAGCCTAGCCACCAAAAAAAGCCCAGGACCAGATGGATTCACAGCTGAATTCTACCAGAGGTACAAGGAGGAGCTGGTACCATTCCTTCTGAAACTATTCCAATCAATAGAAAAAGAGGGAATCCTCCCTAACTCATTTTATGAGGCCAACATCATCCTGATACCAAAGCCTGGCAGAGACACAACAAAAAAAGAGAATTTTAGACCAATCTCCCTGATGAACATCGATGCCAAAATCCTCAATAAAATATTGGCAAACCGGATTCAGCAGCACATCAAAAAGCTTATCCACCATGATCAAGTGGGCTTCATCCCTGGGATGCAAGGCTGGTTCAACATTCGCAAATCAATCAACGTAATCCAGCATATAAACAGAACCAAAGACAAGAACCACATGATGATCTCAATAGATGCAGAAAAGGCTTTTGACAAAATTCAACAGCCCTTCATGCTCAAAACGCTCAACAAATTCGGTATTGATGGAACGTACCTCAAAATAATAAGAGCTATTTATGACAAACCCACAGCTAATATCATACTGAATGGGCAAAAACGGGAAAAATTCCCTTTGAAAACTGGCACAAGACAGGGATGCCCTCTCTCACCACTCCTATTCAACATAGTGTTGGAAGTTCTGGCTAGGGCAATCAGGCAAGAGAAAGAAATCAAGGGTATTCAGTTAGGAAAAGAAGAAGTCAAATTGTCCGTGTTTGCAGATGACATGATTGTATATTTAGAAAACCCCATCGTCTCAGCCCAAAATCTTCTTAAGCTGATAAGCAACTTCAGCAAAGTCTCAGGATACAAAATTAATGTGCAAAAATCACAAGCATTCTTATACACCAGTAACAGACAAACAGAGAGCCAAATCAGGAATGAACTTCCATTCACAATTGCTTCAAAGAGAATAAAATACCTAGGAATCCAACTTACAAGGGATGTAAAGGACCTCTTCAAGGAGAACTACAAACCACTGCTCAGTGAAATAAAAGAGGACACAAACAAATGGAAGAACATACCATGCTCATGGATAGGCAGAATCAATATTGTGAAAATGGCCATACTGCCCAAGGTAATTTATAGATTCAATGCCATCCCCATCAAGCTACCAATGAGTTTCTTCACCGAATTGGAAAAAACTGCTTTAAAGTTCATATGGAACCAAAAAAGAGCCCGTATTGCCAAGACAATCCTAAGTCAAAAGGACAAAGCCGGAGGCGTCACGCTACCTGACTTCAAACTATACTACAAGGCTACAGTAACCAAAACAGCATGGTACTGGTACCAAAACAGAGATATAGACCAATGGAACAGAACGGAGCCTTCAGAAATAATGCCACACATCTACAACCATCTGATATTTGACAAACCTGAGAAAAACAAGAAATGGGGAAAGGATTCCCTATTTAATAAATGGTGCTGGGAAAATTGGCTAGCCATAAGTAGAAAGCTGAAACTGGATCCTTTCCTTACTCCTTATACGAAGATTAATTCAAGATGGATTAGAGACTTAAATGTTAGACCTAATACCATCAAAACCCTAGAAGAAAATCTAGGTAGTACCATTCAGGACATAGGCATGGGCAAGGACTTCATGTCTAAAACACCAAAAGCAACGGCAGCAAAAGCCAAAATTGACAAATGGGATCTCATTAAACTCAAGAGCTTCTGCACAGCAAAAGAAACTACCATCAGAGTGAACAGACATTTCTCAAAAGAAGACATTCATACAGCCAACAGACACATGAAAAAATGCTCATCATCACTCGCCATCAGAGAAATGCAAATCAAAACCACAATGAGATACCATCTCACACCAGTTAGAATGGCAATCATTAAAAAATCAGGAAACAACAGGTGTTGGAGAGGATGTGGAGAAATAGGAACACTTTTACACTGTTGGTGGGATTGTAAACTAGTTCAACCATTATGGAAAACAGTATGGCAATTCCTCAAGGATCTAGAACTAGATGTACCATATGACCCAGCCATCCCACTACTGGGTATATACCCAAAGGATTATAAATTATGCTACTACAAAGACACATGCACACGTATGTTTATTGCGGCACTATTCACAATAGCAAAGACTTGGAATCAACCCAAATGTCCATCAGTGACAGACTGGATTAAGAAAATGTGGCACATATACACCATGGAATACTATGCAGCCATAAAAAAGGATGCGTTTGCGTCCTTTGTAGGGACACGGATGCAGCTGGAAACCATCATTCTTAGCAAACTATCACAAGAAGAGAAAACCAAACACCGCATGTTCTCACTCATAGGTGGGAACTGAACAATGAGTTCACTTGGACTCGGGAAGGGGAACATCACACAATGGGGCCTATCATGGGGAGGGGGGAGGGGGGAGGGATTGCATTGGGGAGTTATACCTGATATAAATGATGAATTGATGGGTGCTGACGAGTTGATGGGTGCAGCACACCAACATGGCACATATATACATATGTAACAAACCTGCATGTTATGCACATGTACCCTAGAACTTAAAGTATAATAATAAAAAAATAAAAAAAATAAAAAAATAAAAAAAATGAGTTGTTATAGATATTTCCATGTTTCCTTTATACAGGGTAAATGTTCCATGAATGTTGCTGATAAATGAGAGATTCTAAATGAGGAGACTGCATGGGTCCTGCTGCGTTAGCAGCAAGTTAAACATAAGGGAAAATCAAGAGAATCAGAGTTGAGACATGGTTACAATGTTGAATCCTTCCCTTCCTTATCTCCCAAATTTTCATCTCAAGCTCTGTGTTAGACTTTAACATACTTCCTGGCCATGTTGATTTCAGGTGTGAGCACATAACTTGCTCTAGCCAATGATTGTGAGTAATGTGGTCACACATTTTGAGGAGTATTCCAAAGCACTGATTTATAGAGTTTTCTGATTTCTGTAGTGTAAATCATCTTGAAATGATGTGATGTCACTGAACTTGGAATTTGAAAGAGATATACAGTAGCATGCTGTTGCATATTATTTCCATCATACAGATACAACAGATGTAAATAACCTTAAGACCATAGATGACAATAAAATATAGTAAACTAAGAGTTGGTGAGTTTTAAGTATTCATTTTTAATGAAATTTCCTTGATTGTAAGTTTATATAATTTAATTGTTATTAATGGCCATCTTTAACCACTTGCTCATCAAATTTATAAAAATTCAACATTGGTTCTTGCGAAACAATATGCAGAAACTCCAGCACACCACCAATTAAGCACAACGGAGCCCAGTTCCTTCCAGCAAAAGCTTTAAGGTAAAGCTTATGGTTCTCCTTGCCTTCTCTACTTCCCTCTATCATAGCTGAATCGTTCCAGAAAGAAGCTGTTACTGTCAGATGTGGTCTCAGGGTAAGGATAGAATGGAACAGATTGAGAGCTAGAAATAAAACTTTTTGTTGTAAGTCAATGAAATTTTGAGGTTGAGAGTTACCATTGTATAACTCTGGCTGGACTGAGTAAAAACTCTAACTTACAAGATTTTTTAAAAATTTTTAATCAATTTTAATTGAAAAAAATGTATACATTATATATAGAATGATGTTTTGAAATATATCTGTGTGTGTGTGTGTATATATATATAATGGAATGATTAAATCAAGCTAATTAACAATGCATTATCTCACATACTTATCTTTTTTGTGGTAAGAACACTTAAAATCTACTGTTAGTGATTTTCAAGAATATTATTAACTATAGTCACCATGTTGTATAATAGATCTCGTGAACTTATTCCTCTTATCTCACGGAAATTTTGTATCTCTCAACCAACACTTCAACTCCCAACACTGCTGGTAACCATCATTCTACTTTCTGCTTCTGTGAGTTTGAATTTTTTTTATTATAGTTTAAGTTCTGGGGTACATGTGCAGAACGTGCAGTTTTGTTACATAAGTATACACGTGCCATGGTGATTTGCTGCACCCATCAACCCATCACCTACATTAGGTATTTCTCCTAATGCTATCCCTCCCCTAACCCCACACCCCTTGACAGGCCCCTGTGTGTGATGGTCCCCTCCCTGTGTCTATGTGTTCTCCTTGTTAAATTCCCATTTATGAGTGAGAATATGCAGTGTTTAGTTTTCTGTTCTTGTGATAGTTTGCTGAGAATGGTGGTTTCCAGCTTCATCCATGTACCTGCAAAGGACATGAATTCATCTTTTTTTATGGCTGCATGGTATTCCATGGCATATATGTGCCACATTTCTTTATTCAGTCTATCATTGATGGGCATTTGGATTGGTTCCAAGTCTTTGCTAGTGTGAATAGTGACACAATAAACACACATGTGTACATGTCTTTATAATAGAATGATTTCATACATAAGTGAGATCACAGGTAATTGTGTTTTGTGCCTAGGTTACTTCACTTACCAGTGTTCTCCAGATTCATCTATGTTGTTGCAAATGGCAAGATTTTCTACGTTTTAAAGGGTGAATAGTATTCCATTGTTTCTATCTACCACATTTTTTGTTCATCAGTTGATGGACATTTAGGTTGACTTCATATCTTGGCTATTGCAAATAATATGGGAGTACAGACATCTCTTATAAGATATTTTTAATCACCATAATTCCTCTCATAGAGGGATTCTGTTAGAGCTTTTCCTACAAGGTTGAGTAAGTCACATATCCTGGGGTCTAAGAAAATAAATAACAAAACCAAACATTTATACTTATTGGCATATATTGAAAGCAAGGCAATAAAGTTTCATTTTCTCACACAATACCTATCAATTTGATTTTTTCCTCATTTGGCAATTTGTCCTAAATTCTAATTTATACTTGATTCACAAAGAATTTGGGAACCTGCAAATACTGGTGGTGCTTAGAGTACTTGCTCTGCAATGATTTTGCTTGGATATTTTATACTTCCCTGTGTCTGTGCTTTTCCTTGTTTGTTTCTATTCTTCTGGAATACCCTGTCAGACATCCCTATCTTTATGGCTCCTACCCACTCTTCCCTGAAACCCCAACTAAACATGTAGATAGTATGTTCCATGAACTGAGAGATCCCAGTCACCGTACTCACTACTTTATTTGTAGCACCTGACAAATACTTTGTATTCAATTATGTTCGTTAAATAACTTACTGAAAATAAACCACCTTTGAAATGCATTTATACTCTGACATGTGTGTTGTTATATTTCTTATTCTATATTACATTCAGAGGACTTGTGTCTGTGTGCTAGCATAAACTAAGACGCCTGGAGACCAGCATCACTGCCATCTTTCTGTACAAAACCATGGCAATGCTTAGAACTCATAGCAGGAACTTTTGAAATATATATTTTTATTTGAACATCTTCTATAGCTTCTGTATATAGCAATGAAGTGTCTCTTCATGAATGTAAATTTTATCCAAAGTTAGACAGTTGGAACTAGGGGCTTAGAAATGGCAGAAAGACTAAAAATAGGTGCTGATGATGGAGTATTGCCATAAATTATCTCCAAAATAGACCTGGTAGAAACTTAAAAAGGCACATAAATTCAGTTATTATTGAAAAGGTAATCACCTTGCATTTACATAGCACTTTGCAGCAAAATGAATTTCAAAGAAATTTGCCAAACAATTTTACAAAGGATCATTCGGCTGAGTCACAAAGAGTGTCTTCTGGTGTGGCACTGTTCACAGTGCACACCAAGATGCCAACGAGCTGGCTTACTGATCTCAGCAGAAGGGGATTTACTAAGGAGCACCTGCTGGAGCTTGCATAGTTTCTGGGGGATGCTTAGTGTTACTTGGTTCTGGGATTTCTTCTCCCTCGAGTAAATGCCACCATTTCTGAGAAAACATGGCACAGAGCTTTTTACCTCCTATAAAAAGGCCTTAAAACAGCCATATTACCTAACTTAAAAGACAAAATAGGCAGAGTAATTGATTTAGTACCCAGAAGATAACGTAAGTCATTACAATTCAAACCAGCAAACATTTATGGAACACCTTAGGCAAGTTACTTATACTCTCTAAGCCTCAGTTTCCTTACTTGTAAAGCTCTTTTCTCAGACGTTACTATGAGGATTACATGAGGACTGAATGTAAAATATTTATCAGATGGCATGCCGCATATTAAATTTACCTAGCATTATTTTTATTATCTTTAATTCAGTATCTTACATGTCATTATGTTGATTAAAACAAGAAAATTACATTTTTAAAGATTTTTAAAAATGTTTATTTCATTTTTGTAATTTTAAATATCTTGAACAATGCCTTTAGGTTTGTAAAAAATGAATGATAGGTAAGTTGTTAAAAATCAATCTAATGAAATGATGTAGACACTAAATTCTTATATGAATATAGGCCTTATTGATATTGTGCATAGAATTATAGCTGAAATCTAGTGACTATGAATTATGATTATATTTAAACAAGTTTAGATAAATAGCATACCCAATCTCTAAATTGTTGTACAATTTTTTTTTTAATACTTTAAGTTCTAGGGTACATGTGCACAACATGCAGGTTTGTTACATATGTATACATGTGCCATGTTGGTGTGCTGCACCCATTAACTCATCATTTACTTTAGGTATATCTCCTAATGCTATCCCTCCCTCCTCCCCACTCCCCACAATAGGACCCGGTGTGTAATGTTCCCCTTTCTGTGTCCAAGTGATCTCATTGTTCAATTCCCACCTGAGTGAGAACATGCAGTATTTGGTTTTCTGTTATTGAAATAGTTTGCTGAGAATGATGGTTTCCAGCTACATGTCCCTACAAAGGACACGAACTCATCCTTTTTTCTGGCTGCATAGTATTCCATGGTGTATATGTGCCACATTTTCTTAATCCAGTCTGTCACCGATGGACATTTGGGTTGATTCCAAGTCTTTGCTATTGTGAATAGTGCCTCAATAAACATACGTGTGCATGTGTCTTTATAGGAGCGTGACATAATCCTTTGAGTATATACCCAGTAATGGGATGGCTGGGTCAAGTGGTATTTCTAGTTCTAGATCCTTGAGGAATTGCCACACTGTTTTCCACAATGGTTGAAGTAGTTTACAGTCCCACCAACAGTGTAAAAGTTTTCCTATTTCTCCACAGCCTCTCCAGCACCTGTTGTTTCCTGATTTTTTAATGATTGCCATTCTAACTGGTGTGAGATGGTATCTCATTGTGGTTTTGATTTGCCTTTCTCTGATGGCGAGTGATGATGAGCATTTTTTCATGTGTCTGTTGGCTGTATGAATGTCTTCTTTTGGGAAGTGCCTGTTCATATCCGTTGCCCACTTTTTGATGGGGTTGTTTGTTTTTTTCCTGTAAATTTGATTGAGTTCTTTATAAGTTCTGGATATTAGCCCTTTGTCAGATGAGTAGATTGCAAAAATTTTCTCCCATTCTATAGGTTGCCTGTTCACTCTGATGGTAGTTTCTTTTGCTGTGCAGAAGCTCTTTAGTTTAATTAGATCCCATTTGTCAATTTTGGCTTTTGTTGCCATTGCTTTTGGTGTTTTAGACTTGAAGTCCTTGCTCATGCCTATGTCCTGAATGGTATTACCTAGGTTTTCCTTTAGGGTTTTTATGGTTTTAGGTCTAACATTTAAGTCTCTAATCCATCTTGAATTAATTTTCATATAAGGAGTAAGGAAAGGATCCAGTTTCAGCTTTCTACTTATGGCTAGCCAATTTTCCCAGCACCATTTATTAAATAGGGAATCCTTTCCCCAATTCTTGTTTTTCTCAGGTTTGTCAAAGATCAGATGGCTGCAGATGTGTGGTAATATTTCTGAGGGCTCTTTTCTGTTCCATTGGTCTATATCTCTGTTTTGGTACCAGTACCATGCTGTTTTGGTTACTGTAGCCTTGTAGTATAGTTTGAAGTCAGGTAGCATAATGCCTCCCGCTTTGTTCTATTGGCTTAGGATTGTCTTGGCAACGCAGGCTCTTTTTTGTTTCCATATGAACTTTAAAGCAGTTTTTTCCAATTCTGTGAAGAAAGTCATTGGTAGCTTAATGGGGATGGCATTGAATCTATAAATTACCTTGGGCAGTATGGCCATTTTCACAATATTGATTCTTCCTATCCATGAGCATGTTATGTTCTTCCATTTGTTTGTGTCCTCTTTTATTTCACTGAGCAGTGGTTTGTAGTTCTCCTTGAAGAGATCCGTTCCATCCCTTGTAAGTTGGATTCCTAGGTATTTTATTCTCTTTGAAGCTATTGTGAATGGGAGTTCATTCATGATTTGGCTCTCTGTTTGTTACTGGTGTATAAGAATGTTTGTGATTTTTGCACATTGATTTTGTATCCTGAGACTTTGCTAAAGTTCCTTATCAGCTTAAGGAGATTTTGGGCTGAATAAATGGGGTTTTCTAAATATGCAATCATGTCATCTGCAAACAGGGACAATTTGACTTCTTCTTTTCCTAACTGAATACCCTTGATTTCTTTCTCTTGCCTGATTGCCATGGCCAGAACTTCCAATACTATGTTGAATAGGAGTGGTGAGAGAGGGCATCCCTATCTTGTGCCAGTTTTCAAAGGAAATTTTTCCAGTTTTTGCCCATTCAGTATGATATTGGCTGTGAGTTTGTCATAAATAGCTCTTATTATTTTGAGATACGTTCCATCAATACCGAATTTATTGAGAGTTTTTAGCATGAAGGGCTGTTGAGTTTTGTCAAAGGCCTTTTCTACATCTATTGAGATAATCATGTGGTTTTTGTCTTTGGTTCAGTTTATATGCTGGATTACATTTATTGATTTGTGTATGCTGAACCAGCCTTGCATCCCAGGGATGAAGCCCACTTGATCATGGTGGATAAACTTTTTGATGTGCTGCTGGATTCGGTTTGCCAGTATTTTATTGAGGATTTTTGCATCGACATTCATCAGGGATATTGGTCTAAAATTCTCTTTTTCTGTTGTATCTCTGTCAGGCTTTGGTATCAGTATGATGTTGGCTTCGTAAAATGAGTTAGGGAGGATTCCTTCTTTTTCTATTGATTGGAATAGTTTCAGAAGGAATGGTACCAACTCCTCCTTGTACTTCTGGTAGAATTCGGCTCTGAATCTGTCTGGTCCTAGACTTTTTTTGGTTGGTAGGCTATTAACTATTGCCTCAATTTCAGAGCCTGCTATTGGTCTATTCAGGGATTCAACTTCTTCCTGGCTTAGTCTTGGGAAAGTGTAAGTGTCCAGGAAATTATCCATTTCTTCTAGGTTTTCTAGTTTATTTGCGTAGAGGTGTTTATAATTGCTGTGCATTTTATGGCACAATGAAAAGTACCCCAAGAAAATCAAAACAGGACCAAAATAGATTGGTGAATTCACAAGTTACATGTTATATACATGAATGAAAATACAGTTCATTTCATTGAAATCTGTAATGTATTGAGTCAAAGTAAAAAGAACCATCAAAAAGAATCTGCACCAGATGGAGTTAAACAGTCACGGAAGATTTTGTTCAAGACTGTTGCAATGGGAGAGAGAGACCATTGCAGTACAGGGAAAAAAATAAACTCAACTCCACTGAAACAAAAGGCTGGAGAGGTTTTAGCATTGGAGTGAACTATTGGAAAAGTGCTGGAGAAGATTAAGAGGGAGGTTGGTCAATGTGATTAAGCCACATGTGTTTGCTAATTGGTGCTTGTTAAAGTTACACTCCTACCCTCACATAGAGACTGGAAGATAGGGGCCCTATCTTATTGATTATTTTTCAAACAATTGGCTCCCAGTTCCTTGAGAATAATATTCCTGAGTTGTAAAGGTGAAAAGAGGCTTGCAGAAGATTTACATCTCAAAGAGGCAGAGAAAGAATTCACAACTTTTCTAAGGTAAATGCACTATGAAAAGAGAAGTCAGAGCCTGTAGTTAGAAAGAAACCTGTCTAAAATTTAGTCAAGCAGAAGGGGCTATGGGGGTGCTGCCATGTTGGTCAATACCCCCATGAAACTTGGTCAGCTTAATTTTCCAGAATTGTGTTAACACAGTTAAATGGATCAAAACCTATTAGCCAAAGAATATTTGGTTAGTTTTTCTATGCCTACTGATCATGCAGCTGGGAGAAAGAACATAACAGATAAATGTATTGGCATACATTATTAGATTATCTCAATATTGACCTAGATTTATCTTAATTTATTCTAGAAATTAATCCACTTTTTCTTTGCCAGAACATTTCCTTATTACACATGAATTATCAATATATTAGAGAGACACACTTAAAGTAGGGATATAAAAGCAAAGGGAATTACAGCATTAAATGTTTGATTGAAATTAAATGTCAGGAATCCTGAATTATGTTGACAGTTCCACGTTTCAATGTATATTCAGAAGGTGAAAAAAAAAATCTCACTGTCTTGAAATATGTAAAATGTTTAAATTTTAGCAAAAGATTTTTGCCTATAATTAGTGGCAGCCCTGAAGGGAGCATAAAGATCTCAAAAAACGTTAGTAGAGTTTGACCCTAAGTTATCTCAGTGGAGTTGAAAATATCCTACTGAAGCCTGAAAAAGGGAAAGGGCCAATTACAAAGTACTTTAATTTCTCCGAAATGGCTTTTGCAAAGCACTAATGAAAAATCCTTTTCTATGGACATTTGATAGGATCCTGCTATTGTTCAGATTCAGACAGTTAAAATAAATCAAGAGTCACACAGTCATCTTGAAAGAGGCAAAAATTGACTAAGGAAAAGTGAATAATTCGCATCTAACTGTGAATGAAAATAGTCTGAAGGCACAGCTAACTAAGCCACGTGCTCCTTTTCCAGTGTCATGGTCAATAACAAGTCTCAGGTAGGAGCGTGGCGTGTGCTTTCTCCAATGGTGACAACTCCAGTCAATAAAGTATAATTGGAACCTGCCAAGAAGGTAGTATGTCAAAGGTGTAGTTAAGCAGAAACTTAGATGCTGAACTGTTTGTGTAAAAATTGAGCACATAGTCTAATTATAAGTTTAAGAACTTAAAAAAGTTTGAACATTGTAAATCAGCCCTGTGAATGATACACGCTGCTGGAACATGACAGCTGCATCAATAGAGCTCAGTCAGAATAGAGGAAGAAGTGTCAAAATCACAAGAGGAGCACTACTCTTAGCAAATAATTAAAGGGAGGATTGAGAGAGATAGGCTGTGTGTCTTTGAGTGGGATAAGCAAAAAGGTTAAAATATCATTTTAATTTATCTCCTTAAAAGACACACAAGTGAAAAACAAGACCTTTTTTGTTAAGTCAATAAATAGGAGTTTGATTACCTTATGCTTGTTAGGCATTTTGATCTACCATCATACAGCCTACTATTTAAACTTTCTTGACACTCAAGAAAAGATTCTATGATATACAAACAGAATGGAGGTAATATACACAGTCCACTTTACTGTTGATTGGATAAGTAGAGTGTGGAGTAAAAGTTCAATCAGTTCTAATGACCGTAGATGTTTTGGTAATTATACTTGCCCCTCAATGTGACTCCAAATTCAGAGACTTCAGGAGGCTCACTGCATGCCTTTCTCTGGCCTTCTCACTTTTGAAATTGAAAAGAAGGTTAAATCTGCATATCTGAGCTCTGCCCTGCTCTGAGAACCAATTGATTTCCCTTGGTAGATGTGTCATTCAAAAACTATATTTTACTGCTAATAGTACATAATCAAAGATACAGAGAAATTCATGAACCAGTTTCTTAGTAGAATAAAATAAAGTATTTCTTAGGATCACCTTCATACATGTAACTTAGCATTTCATTGGCAAAATTGCATTACTCATTCCAGTACTTCCATAGAGTAATCTCGATTTTCCTCAGCATTGTTTTGTTGTTAGATTGAACCCTGGTCTATTGTGAATGCAGCTTTGGAGAGGAAATTTTTATCTATACCACAAATTAATTTGACACGTATTCATGTAGAGAAAGCAAAAAGTAAGTTGTTTGCACATTTTTCTTTTATTTGCATCTTGATCCATTTCAGGAAATTAAAGAGATAATCACATGGTATACTAGATAGATAGTTTCAAGGACCAACTTACTGGATGATACTTAACAATGTCTGAATGCTGTGATGTGACCCAGCCAGGCACCACTCCAGTACAAGCCCTCCATCCCATCTTGGTTTTTTTTTTTTGTTTGTTTGTTTGCATTTGTAACAACTTAATAATTTGTATGTCCCATTATGATTTTAGTGGAATGTTTTAAAGCCAAGGCATAATTCACTGCAAAGATAAACTTGAAAAAGCAAACAAACTTTCGAATAGTATGTTATGACCTAGACAAAACTGATTATCAACTAGTAATACTCATAATTAGCACATGCAACACAATGAGAAATTAAGGCCTGTGCTATATACTCTTAAGTATTGTCAGACATGAGATATCCTTAAATATTCTATCAATTGCATTCCTTTCTGCACATACACTATTTTAAACAAGAAAACAATTGTCTTCCCTCCAGATTCTCATGTTAACAGTGCAAAATGGTGCAATTTCAGTAAAAATGGTTTATTACAATGTTATTTTAGAAAGGCTTAGTCCTCAAACTGTCAAAAATGTACTTAAAAAATGTCCAAATCATGAGAATGATCAACTTTGGTGGCTTCCTCTGAATCCAACTTGGCTTCTCCATATCCTTCCTGTGACTCATCAAGAGAGGCCAAGGCCTCATTTGTGTCACTTGCAAAAGTTTCTCGTGATGTGTCATCATCATCTTGAAAATTTAGACTTTTAAGAGCTTGTTTCATCTTTTTTCCCAACACTTGTGTTCTCCTCTTCCTAGCAGCTTTTTATTTTCATATTCCTTTTGGTTTTCAATGTAGAAAAAGTCCTTAATTTGTTCCTCGCTGATACTAGGAATATTTTTCAAGAGATTCAGAAAAACTCCCCCTGGTGTTCTTCTTCGACTACCATTCATTATAAAGAGACCACCACTTTGTTCAACTTCAGCAGTTTCCATCCAAAGTTCAGTTGCCTTTTTGTTCCCACTAATCCTCACTACTCGAGCTATCAGGTCTTTCTTTGGTTCCTGTAACCTGAATGAAATTTCATCAGCCACTTTCTCTTGAGAATCTTCCTCTGTGATCTCATATCGACCTTTATAGTTCATTTCTGGTCTGTTCCCCAGCCTGTCTTTGACAGGTCGTTTCCTTTTGAGATGACCTCGCCCGTTTTCCTCTTCCTTTGATCCCATTTTTTTGCCACTATGCATATATTCATCTAGTTCCTTGTCTAGATCTTTTGTATGTTCTTGAGATTCCCTCCTAAGTTTCTTAGCAAGCAAATAATTGTAGGTCTCGGATTGTCTGCTTCTGTCAATAGTGCCCTCCATTCCCAAGATACCAAGTTCAGTGGCCACTGCATCTTGATTCTGTTCCTGCAGCACAGCACCCCGTATGTTGTTAATCTTCTTTCCTCCAGCGACAGGTGGTTTCTGACTGCTCTGGCCAAACGCAAAAGGCTCTGGTTTGGGAGGAGGGTTAAAACATTTCTGTCGTTTGCGTTTCCAAAGACAGCTATCATCATCTGAATCAGAAAAACTCTCTTCACTTGAATCCACACTTTCAACAGCTCGATCATGTGATACATGGAGTTGCCGTGTTCTGGAAGGCCCTCATAGCACTGTCGCCACCTAGCACTTTTGGCGATTGCAGCGGCCTGTCGCTGGGTGCGACCCTCATGTCGGAATCCGAGTCGGAAAGCTGCCCATCTTCCATGTCGCCGACCTCCAACGCCATCTTCCCGCGGTGCCCCTCCATCCCATTTTCATGTCTGAAAATTCAAGGGCCGGATTGGCAGATTGACAAACAGCACTTGGAGCATACTGGAGAATGTAGATGTTTTAATTAGACTTAATTAATTCTTTTAATGTTAAAGAACACAAACCTTATAATGAAATGACTGGTTTTTAATGCTTTTTTCAAAATTATTTACTGTTTCCTTTTACCAGATTTATCAATAAAGAAAACCCAATGTCAAGTTTTTGATGAAAATTCTGTATGTACAGTTTGACTTCGTACTATGTCACAATGTAAAATCAGACTTAAGATTTGTTACAATGCATGATGACCTGTAGCTCTTTAAATCTGAATAGACTGCCAGGCACAGTGGCTCATACCTGTAATCCCAGCATTTTGGGAGGCCGAGGCAGGCAGATCGCTTGAAGTCAGGAGTTCAAGACCATCCTGGCCAACATGGTGAAACACCCTCTCTACTAAAAATACAAAAATTAGCTGGGCGTGGTGGTGGGTACCTGAAATCCCAGCTACTTGGAAGGCTGAGGCAGGAGAATCGCTTAAACCCCAGCGGGAGGGGGAGGTTGCAGTGAGCCAAGATTGCACCACTGCACTCCAGCCTGGGCGACAGAGAGAGACTCCATCCCCCACCCCCCCAAGAAAACCTGAATAGACATCAGGCCCACATGGACTAATAACTCCTTGAGTCCAATTAGAAAGACAGAATAAATTGGGATTTAAGGAGGTATGGGAAATGACATTGGAATTTCAACAACGTGAAACTGATTTTTCTTAAGATTAATCTATATACATAATATATTCTTCCCCTCAGTTTTAGAAAGCTAATTTGTAGAACTACATCCCAGTTTGTTTGGATTTTATTATGTCGATTGATATCATAGTTTTCCAGGCCTCCATTGATAATCCCTGTAGAGAGTTCTGCAATAATCTGCATAAAAAAGTAGCCTCTTTGAAATCCAGACATTTCTTGAATTCTAGACTCGTTGTCCAGGCTAAGTACTTATTCAAGTCTTTCAGCCTCTCTCTTCTTTAAAAGGTATAACACAGAGCCTATATGCTGGCTCTTTCCAAGTTTGGAAACTTGCATGTAGTGACATGGAAGAAAAAACATATCAGGAGACACAAGCTGTTTCTTTAGTTGCACAACTACTGATCAGTTACATGACATCAACAAGCCACTTTAGTTGCTAGGGCTCAATTTTCTCATGCCTTGATTCTGTACTTTTTGCAGTGAGACTGTATTCTAAAGTGTTGCCCAAAATATGCAGCTACAAAAATGAGCCCTAGAATATTAAACATGTTTATTATTTTATTCCCATCCCGTTCCATCTGGCTTATCTCCTTCTGCTTCTTATGCCATTTTCTCAAGGAAAACTGCATATTTTCTCAAGATATATCATTTTCTGAGGGCATGATTTATTTCTGATAAGTGTCTAAATTAGATCAGTTATTTTTTCAATAATCTTTAATACTCTGTGCTTTAAAAAAAGACTTATTATTATGCTGAGTACTTTGATTTAGAAATGCAAAGGATATTGAAACTCTTTCTTTCCTAAGGGTAAAAATGATATTAACCACCCACTTGTTTATGGGCTCTAGTTAATAGCTACAGTAAATGAACATGACAGATAGGAACAAATTTCAGTGTTTTAACATTTTTATATAGGCAAAGTTGGCATGTTAAGCCAGAATCCCCATTAAACTATTCCATGTCACACACGTACTCCTCAAAAACAAAAATATGTGTTTATTTGAGTATATTCAAATAATGCTTTTCAATGGAAGGGCCATGTATGCAAAGTGACCCCCAAATCCTGAAGGAGCTAAGGAACCAAAGAAGGAGGCAGACAGATTCAGTTTGTCAATATTGGGTGATGTATTGAGGGAACTTAAAGACAGAACCGTGGCCTTGGATAGCAGCAAGACAGACAGATCCCCACACTGCTATTCCTCAGACCCAAGGCTTATACAGCTCCAGGAAAACAGATGTGCTCTTCAGCAAGACAATTAAAGGCAACCTTCCAGAACAGGCAAGAATGTGGTGTGTGTGTCATAGCCTGTACTTTGTATGGCAGCATCAAGGTTGCTTTGTTCTTACATCAGTTGAAGTAAACGTTAATAAAGTAAAAACCAGGAGGCAGTCATGAGGCTAATCAGAAGTCAACATGGCAGATTAGCATTCAAAGTGGAGTCACTTTTGCCTTCACTGGTGCTGATATTGAAATGGGTCAAACCACCGAGTTTTATTCTAGGCACCACCAGTTACAAGTTGCATGACCTTGGACAAGGTATTTGGCCTTTCTTATTTCCATTTCCAGAGATGAAATGGATCTCAAGGGGCATTTTAAGGAGTAGTTTCAAGTTTTAAAGGAGATTAAATATATTAAAGTTTTTCAAGAACTGCAAAGTACTGTATAAAGAACTATTACTGTTTGTGTTTATGTCAGTAATTGGACTTATTTATTCTTTATGTTGGCATGAGAAATTTTCCTTCTCTTGTTTTCCATTTTCTGGGAAAAAAATAAAAGTAAACAAAACGCCTTCTTGAATCTTAGTTCCCTCCTTCGTCTCTGTGCTATTTCTCTGCATAACTTGAAAACTAATTTTTAAAGCAATAGACCTCAAATATTAATTTAAAATTCTCCAAAATGATCTCCTAAATCTTAGATCCAGTCACCTTCTTTCAGATTCCTGAAATCCATCTCATGTCATCTGACACGAGCAGTTATAACACTCTTGAAGTTCCTCCCCAGCTTTCATTAATCTGAAACTAAGTACTCAGATCACTCATTCATTCATTCAATCACTCATCCATCCAGTGATTCAACACATATTTATTTATCCCTTACTGTGGTTAGGCACTGTTGGGAAGCACTAGAAATAAAGCAGTGAACAGTGAACACAGCAGGAGCTTATAGTCCGTGTGGGAGACAGACAGGAAACACGTAGATATTGGTAGATATTGCGTGACTAGCGTTCTTGCATGCTGCCTATGGCTGACACACTGTTGCTGCTGCTGACTGTGGACAACATCTGGATGGTAATACCAAGATAAGAGCCCTCGGGAATGCATCAAGTCTCACTGTCCCCTCTTCTTTCCTACTGCCCTAAAGTGAACGTTATGTGTTGTTTGGTCTTTGTCATCCTTTTGCCCTTTCAAGTCTTCTTAGCAGTTTATTTTTTTAATTAAAAACAATTTCCATTGCTAGATGAAATCATTATGACCTATCAGTATGCTTATGTCCTCTGTTTGAGAAACTGGACTTCTAGTCCATTGTGAGTACTAGCTCTTTACACTGTGGTTCCATTCATGGTAAATGTTGCCAATAACTTATGTATAAGTGGTCTATTTTTTATTGTTTACAGGGACATTTCTTTTTTCTGTATGTGAATCTAACATACATTTTTAAGGAAAGAATTCAGATAATATATGCATAAAAATCTCTTAAAAAATGAAAGAAAATTTATTGATAATACCATCCCCCCAAACAAAGCATCTATTTTTATTTTCTGGACTCACTTTATGTATTTGTCAATATTCATTCCAAAATATCATAAACATTTTTTTAGTCCTGGTAAATTATAACAGCATTCAATTTCTTGCTCCTCTGTTCTGCCTTCCACATTTTAACAGGAATTTTCTTCTCAAACGCAGCACATTTTCACATCTCTCACACATGCTCACATGGTCACAGTCATCCTGAAGCCTTCAATGGCTCTGAACTTTGTAATTGCACAGAAAACATTGAGAATCTGTCTCTTCAAGAAGTAACCAAAATTAGAATTACAGACAGGGATCCAGTACAATCATCTTCATATTTTTTGTTTATGTCCTCCCTAAAATAAATTTGAAACTCTGTATACACTCCTCAACATTTGTACGTTGTTATCTAAAATTTTTATCATAAGTTTAAATAGATGCCAGTAATCCCAGCACTTTGGGAGGCTGAGGTGGGTGGATCACTTGAGGTTGGGAGTTTGACACCAACCTAGCCAACATGACTGGTGAAACCCTGTCTCTATTAAAAATACAAAAATTAGCCGGGTGTGCTGGTGCACACCTGTAGTGCCAGGTACTCGGGAGACTGAGGCAGGAGAATCGCTTGAACCCAGGAAGCAGAGGTTGCAGTGAGCCGAGATCATGCCGCTGAACTCCAGCCTGGGTGACAGAGCGAGACTAGGTCTCTAAATAAATGAATAAATAAATAGTTGCAAAGGATGCATTTGGTGCCACATTGTAAATATTGACAGTCAAGACAACATTACATTGCTCTTATAAACACTTTCAATAAACTAAATTTCTCTTCAATTTGCAATTCATTATTATCCATTTAAAAAGACATAAGCAAGTTTTTCTTTAATGGTTGTTTTCCTTTTTCCTGAACTTGTATTTCCATTATAGTTCCCCTACAGAAATTTATGCTAATATAATACAAATTTATGCTTTGAAAAATTTAATAACCACCCTATCATTTCTGCAAACACACACATGTGTATAATTAAATTAATTTTCTGTTTAATTTCCATGATTGTAAGCCTCCAAGTGCTAAGATATTCCTTCAGATTGAGTTATCATTACAATTATTATCGATATTAAATGGATCAAAACTATGAAACTAAATTTTTTGATAATTAAAACTTAAAGTAAAGTTTTCTAACAAATTATTTCCTTAATGAAAGTGTAGGATTTTCCCCCTAATAGGTGAATAAATCTTTGGGTGAATATTACTTATGGACGGAGTCCTGCTCCTTTTTGTGTGTATACGGTATGTATTGAAACACATTATTCAAATAAATAGTTTGCTTGAAATAAATGGAATATCGTTATAGGAAAGTCACTCAATTCATTGCATATCTTCCAAACTGTAAGTCAAAAATCATATAGTAGCAGACCTGCTTGCAAAGGATCTTGGGTATTAGAATAATTTGTTTCTCTCCATGCATAATCATGTTTTGAATTGTTCCTAGCATCCCACTATAATTTCTGGTCCTTAGCTACTTAAATGCTGGCATTATGCACCATGTGACATTTAGGATAAGTGAGAATAATGTCCTTTTTGTGACTTGTAAGAAGTTGGCAGTGAAATAGATGACCTTGACAGTGGGCTCAGTCTTAGATCAATTTTAGGAAATAATTCACCTAAGATGAAGAAATTACCTCTGTACATGTCCCCCTAAGAAAAGCCTCCCGTGTCCTGCTTAAGGCCATGGCCCTAGATAATAGGAGAACAGAACTATATGTCCATATTTAAAAACTGGATAGTGGCCTGAGGTCTACCACCTGTGGGCAGAGAGTGGAAATGGGACTCAGGAAGGCTCTCCAGAGAATCATGTATGTTTAATGAAGTTTGATATAGAAGAAAGTACCATTTTTCCAGTACAGGTCTGCATGATCTTGCTGCTGAGGCTCAGCACATATTACTCAACTATTCATGACCAAAAGCATAGGAATTCAGTTGGCATTGCTGTTGGAGTTGTTATTACATATTCTGACCGGAAATTTCAGAAAAAATAAAGCTCTATAGATTATAGTCTCCTCGATTCATTTTCCCCGTAGCACAGTAAACAGACAGCGTTTGAGTCATTTAAAATACCTTCAAAGCCTGCAAAAACAAATCCAAATTGAATATGAAATAATCTATGCTTATTATGAGAGAAAATGTATTTTCTGTTAGTCAAGTACATTATGCTAACATGGCTCTCCTGATGAAGTCTGGGGGAAAAAATGTTGAAAAAGTAAATGCCAATGAAAATTATAAACTCCTCATGAAACTTCCTTCAAAAAGGACTTGAAAATATTAATTTAATTGTTCCTCCTAAATGTGATAAGTATATTTAATATTCCTTTACTTTAGACAGACATTAACATCAGAAGGCCAAGGGTAATGAAAATGCTGACTAAAAGACTGTAAAATCCCATTTTTACTGTATTGAAGCTTTTCTGTATTAACAAAGTGGTATTTCTGTAGAAGGTGAATTAACTCTTTCAACTTGCAGGCGTTTAATTTAGTATCCTGAAAGACACACTGTATAATATGCAAAACGTTTAATTACCAAAGGACTCTACTTATGTGGGTGAGGGGATAATTCTTTTGGTGTTAGCACTTTTATGGCAATATGCAATAAACTCATTGATTTTGTTACTAGATTTCTATACCATCTGAACTATTTAACATTAGTGTCTGTGCACAGCAAAGTTCTTGGGAATATCCATAAATTATATTTTTTAGTAATTATGCTAATTACTTCCTACATAAGGCAATGTAGGAAGTATCCTGAGAACTCAGTAAAATTATGCTTAAAATTTTTATTTAAGCTTTGACCTAAAACTTAATCAGTGGCTTTATATAATTCTTTTTAGATGCAGAAATCAATGGTGGATGATGTTCCTAGAATTTTCACTGTGAATTGAAATAAGTTTACTAGGATTTTTCATAGGAAAATGGGATCATGGATGATATATCCTTAACATGGTCTCATTGGCTACAGTAGAAATGGACAAGAACATCGTATCTGAAACACCTGCAAATGATATTAAAGTTTTCTAAAATGTTTTTGTGCCAAATAAGTCTTCAATAACATAAAATCACATCTATTGAGATACTATCATGATATGCTAAAAAGCATTCTCATTTAACTTCAGAATTTTTTCCTTTTCACTAAAGGAGAAAAGTATCTGTGCCATGGAATTCAGGGGGGGTTTTTCAGGGAAAAAGTTTTAGCGAAGTTGGAAGGGATGTCAGGAAAAATTTAGTCACTTTTTATATTTCATCATTCTTTTAAGTAATTACTGTAAGTAACACTGCTTTCCTCCATATCAAATGTTTTATAATTTACAAATGAGACTGGTGTCAAACCCCTTCCAAAACTAAAAATGTATTCAAGCAACCATGCGTTATTTGGGGGAACTATATTTTATGTTGCCTTGACACAAGAAAATTAGGAACATTATTTTTGTATCAACCTGCTACAAATTGCCCCCGTGATTTATTTTAGGAAAATGTGCTTTTGTTGGTATATTCTCTCCTCCCTCACCCATCCCCAGAACTCTTGGAATACTGAAAATACTGAAAGGTACCACATGCCCAGTAATCCTACGTAAACTTTTATTATGCTGTTCTTGGAATATGTTTACCTAATATAAAAATAAAGACACGTTAAATCAGTCAAGAGTCCAAAGATATTGAATTCCTCCATGTTCCCAATATTCCACTTTGAGTTTCTTTCCCTGTTCTCCTGGCATTTGCAGCAGTGGGAATTCCCTATGGTGTGCTTCCCACTAGCCTGTTATTCATGAAATCAGTTCTGCACTAGCTGTGTTTTACAGCCATTCATTTAAACACATGCTTACCTGTTATTCTTCTGCTGTAAATCTTGCTCCCTGGTAACTTTGAAATCCACCATTCATTTTCATTATAGCACCTCAAGTAGTGCCAGCACATGATGATAAACATTAAATATTTTTTGAATGAACTTGAAATAAATTCAGTCATATCCATCTATTCCATTAAAACTGGAAAAGAGGGAATACAAACATTTTTTCTTGATGCAGTGCTGTCTCTTTTTCCCCTCTCAAAGACCACCATCTTACTTGTCTTTGTCCTTTAATTTTATTATTTTTGAAGGGTAGAGACATCGCTGGCCTCTCTAGAAGAATCTCTACCCAATCAGATTCTTCATGCCCATGGAAGTTTCCAAGTAATGTTCCCTTCTTTGCTAATGACAGTCCATGGCTTAGTTGTCAGCCAACTGATTAGAGCATTACCAAACTAGTGTATAATCTCCCCTAAACTGATATTTCTCTTATTTTTTTTTTCTTCTTCATTGAGGCTTTTCAGAAAAGGTCCATGCTGGTACTTTGCAGAGTGAAGTTGAGAATGGGCATTATTCATGGAATCCTGCTGTTGCTTTGAGCCAGGAAGACTTTCTCATAGGGCTCATCAGGAATTAGAATCACTGATGTGAATCCATATGTGTGCTAACAACTAGGTGGTCCATAAACTAGATAGCATTAATGTAACCGACAGGAAGCCATCATTGTGCATAGAGTGGCGATTGATTAATCGATCGATCAATCAATAAACAATACTAGCACAAATTTGATATTTATGTTTTGTACATCCAGAATTACCAAAACACTACCATATGTTGTGTCTGTCCATGATCCTGTGTGTATAGGGCATATTTTAACATTATTCACCTCTTACCATACGCCAGCTACTTATACTAGGTGTTTAAAGCTGTACATGTTCCTGAGAGAGTGATTGATTAGGTTTTATATTCTTGAAAATGGCACATCCCCTTACTTTAAAGGCAGATTGTGTGTATTGCAAAGCAGATCTATTATAAGTATGTAAATATTCCTGTACAGAGGCTAGAAATTCATAGCTTTTACCAAAGTGGATTCTCACTTCAGTGACTCATATTTAAACTCACTGCTAAAATGTTTCTTCTAAATGAAGTAATATTTAAGCTATAATTTCTAGCTGAGGAAGACAACTATTTCCTGATGAGACACTCAGGGATCTTGTTTTACATTCTGCGTGCACATACTGAAAATTCACATTTGAGTAAAGTTCGGAATGTCAAGCACACTGCCCAAATAAAAGGTAAATCCTCATAATGGTACAGCAAGGTAAAATTTAAATGATGTGTTCAAGTGGGTAAACACACTAGAAAGCTGTCTGAAATATGTATTTAACTAGTAGAAAGAGCTATTTTATTCTAATGAATGAAAAATATACATTCTTGTGTGTGCATTTGTGTGTGTGTGTGTGTGTGTGTATATATGCCTGTGTATACTTTAAATGCTAAATTTGGAAATATTCGTCTTTCAAATGATTGATAACATACATTTACTAACTTCTATGGCAGTTTTCTTTACAGTTTTTGTTTTTTGCTTTTTGTTTTTTTTCTGAGATGGACTTTTGCTCTTGTTGCCCAGGCTGGAGTGCTATGGCACCATCTCAGCTCACCACAACCTCCACCTCCCGGGTTGAGGCGATCATCCTGCCTCAGCCTCCCTAGTAGCTGGGATTACAGGCATGTGCCACCACGCCTGGCTAATTTTGTATTTGTAGTGGAGACGGGGTTTCTCCATGTTGGTCAGGCTGGTCTCGAATGCCTGACCTCAGGTGATCTGCCCAGCTTGGCCTCCCAAAGTGCTGGGATTACAGGCATGAGCCACTGCACCTGGCCTTATGTTTTCAGGAATGAACTTAAATGTAGAAATTGAATCTACGTGACACTGAATTTGTAACATACGCTGACAAGTACTAACATAGGACTGGCAGGAACAGACACAGACCTTAAATAACCTTATTTCCTATGTCCTGCTTTTGTTGTGTAAGTGTTCCACAGCATGATGTTACTTAAACTTGGCTTTGGAAATTCTGCAGTTATAGTTATTAGATATGCAAATTATGTCTATTCCTTTTATCCCAGACTCAGAAAGTTCTGTCGTTTTATGGCTTGCAAATGCTTCATAAGCCTCGTGCTTTTCTGGGGAGGTTCCTAGTTAATAAGTAAATTAAATTTTTAAAAATAGGCTGAATATTTTATCACAGAGGCATTATAAACATTTGTCATCCATGTAGGGAACATTTTTCCTTCAGGCTCTGATTTGCAATTCATAATTATTTCCTGTCTTATCCTTGTTCTCTCTCAATAGTACAAGATAGAGAAAAGATAGTTTTAGAGTATACACATTTCAATCAATATTCAAATAGAATTAGAAGGCCCCAAGGTTTTCTGTGTGTGTGCATGGAAATTCATCTCCACCAATCACCGTTAGCAACAGTTTAAATAATAGGTGACTTCTCAAGAGAGAAGGTATGAAAATATCGTTCAGGTCATGCACGTTGAGCTAATTTTGGCATCATGTAATTCAGGATTGATATTATTTAGATAGTTTCTTTTTTGGTATAACTACATGGGTAAATACAGCCTCTAGTTAGTGTTAAAGAATTGTGTCTTTAGCTCTGAAATCCTTTCACACTCAAATATGGCAGTAGGAATTCATTTGCTGGAGGAACTGTTCTTTCTCTTTTTAAACAGCTTTATCAAGATACATTTTCTGTAACATAAAAGTTCACCCGCCGGGCGCGGTGGCTCAAGCCTGTAATCCCAGCACTTTGGGAGGCCGAGACGGGCGGATCACGAGGTCAGGAGATCAAGACCATCCTGGTTAACACGGTGAAACCCCGTCTCTACTAAAAAATCCAAAAATGTAGCCAGGCGACGCGGCCGGCGCCTGCAGTCCCAGCTACTCGGGAGGCTGAGGCAGGAGAATGGCGCGAACCCGGGAGGCGGAGCTTGCAGTGAGCTGAGATCCAGCCACTGCACTCCAGCCTGGGCAGCAGAGCGAGACTCCATCTCAAAAAAAAAAAAAGTTCACCCATTTGTAGAGGCCAAGTTTTTAGTATATTTACAATGTTAGCAAGCACCACTGTTCCCATAATCTAATTATGGAACATTTTTGTCACACAAAGAGAAAACTTAGGCCCATCAGCAGTCATTCTGCAGCCCCCACACCTACTTCCATCACTCCCTTGCCCTGTGCGCTGACAACCACTAACCTACTTTCTGTCTCTATGGATTTGCCTGTTCTGGACATTTTATATAAATGAATCATACAATATGTGATCTGTGAGTGGCTTCTGTCATTTAGCATAATATTTTCAAAGTTCATCCATAATGCAGTATGTATCAGAATTTTATTCCTTTTAATTGGTGAGTAATATTTTGCTATATAGATATACCACATTCTGTTTAATCATTCATCAATTGGGGAATTTTTGGATTATTTCCAGTTTGGAGGTACTATGAAGGATGCTATAAACATTTGTGTAAAACGTTTTGGGTGGTGTATATTTTCATTTCTCTTGAGTATGTAACTAAAAGTAGAATTGCTGGATCACATGGTAGTTTTATGTTTAATCTTTTGAGGAACTACCAAACTGTTTTTCCAATGTGGCTGTACTGTTATACATCCCCATTAGCAATATGTAAATGTTTCAGTGTCTTCACATGTACACCCACACTGGTTATTATCTTTTTTATTATTGTCATCTTAATGGTATGAAGCAGTACCATATTTTGATTTGCATTTCTCTAATAATTAATGATGTTAAACATATTTTGTTGAGTCTGTTAGCCGTTTGCATTTCTTCTTTGGAAAAGTGTCTACTCAAGTCTTTTGCCTGTTCTTTAATAGGGTTGTTTGTCTTTTTGTTGTGGGGTTGTGTATATGCTGGATACTAGACTCTTATCAGATGTATGGTTTACAAATATTTTCTCCCATCTGTTGGTTATCATTTTACTTTCCTGACAGTGTCTTTTGATACACAAAAGTTTTCATTTTTGTGCATTTTTATGAAGTCCTATTAATTTTTTCTTTGGGTGTCATACTAAGAATTCATTCTTAAATCCAAGATCATCAAGATTTACCCCATATGTTTCTTTCATTTGCTCTTACATTTAGGTCATAGATTCATTTAGAGTTAGTTTTTTTAGATGGTATGAGGTAGGGTAGGATCCAACTGAAGTTTTTTTTGCATGCAGGTATCCAGTTGACCCAATATGAGTTGGTGAGGATATTATCCTTTCCTCATTGAATGGTCTTTGCACGCTTGTTGAAAATCAATTGGCCATAAATGTGTGGGTTCATTTCTGGTGTCTCAGTTCTATTTCACTGATCTGTGTGTCTATTCTTACACCAGTAACACTGTGTCATTGTTGCTGTTTTACAAAAAATGCATAATGCTCTTACATTTTTTTGACAGTACATTATTGTTAACTGTCTGCACATTGTCATGCAGCACTTCTCTAGAATATTTCCATCTTGCATGACTGAAACTCTATATCCATTGAATAGCAACTCCCATTTTCTTCTCCCTCTATCCCGTTAACCATCATTCTGCTCTCTGCTTCCATATGTTTGTCTACTCTAGATACCTCATATAAGTAGAATCATGCAGTATCTGTCCTTTTGTGACTGGCTTATTTTACATAGCATAATGCCCTCAAGGTTCATTCATGATGTAGCATATGATAGAATTTCTTTCTTTTTTAAAGCCAAATAATATTCCATTTATTATAAACCATATTTTTTCTCATTCATTCACTGATGGACATTTAAGTTGTTTGTACCTCTTAGCTATTGTGAATAATGTTTCAGTGAATGAGAATCTAATGCCTGCACTGATCTGACAGGAGACGGAGCTCACACAGTAACAATTGAAGCATTGTTTTCCATGTTCTCTCTTTGAAAGCCTGTTTTCAATTTTTGGGGATAAATATCCAGAAGTGGCATTGCTAGGTAGTACTACATATTAGTTACTTTAGCTTTGGAGTACATTTGAAATCAGGAAATGTGAGTCTTCCAACTTAGCTCTTCTTTTTCAAGATTGTTTGACTGGGCATTTGCAATTTTATGTGAACTTGAGGGAAAGCTGTTAGAATTTTGACAGAGATTGCAATGAATCTATAAATTGCTTTAAGTAGTATTGCTGTTTTAACAAAATGTGTCTTCTAGTCCATAAACATGGGATGCCTTTCCATTGAATTAGGTAATTTATAATTTCCTTCATCGATGTTCTGTAGTTTTCCATGTAAAATTCTATCACTTCTTAGTTGATTTATTCCTAGGTATTTTTAAGATCCTAATGAAACTTTTCTTAATTTTTTTTTTTTTTTTGAGGTGGAGTTTCACTCTTTTTGCCCAAGCAGGAGTGCAATGGTGCTATCTCAGCTCACTGCAACCTCCGCCTCTGGGGTTCAAACGATTGTCCTCCCTCAACCTCCTGAGTACCTGGGATTACAGGCTCCCGCCACCACGCCAGCGAATGTTTGTATTTTTCGTAGAGACGGAGTTTCACCATGTTGGCCAGGCTGGTCTCAAACTCCTGACCTCATGATCCACCTGCCTCGGCCTCCCAAAGTGCTGGAACTACAGGCGTAAGCCACTGTGCCTGGCCAGTTTTCTTAATTTTCTTTTCACATTGTTCATTGCTACTGTATAGAAAGCCAACACATTTTTGTGTGGTTAATCTTGTACCCTGTAACTTTGCTGGATTTATTTATTAGCTCCAGCAGGTTTTTTTGTGGATTCTTTGGGATTTCCTATATATACTGTATTAGTCCATTTTTATACTGCCATGAAGTAGTATGACTGGGTAATTAATAAAGGAAAGAGGTTTAATGGACTCACAGTTCCACTTGGCTGAGGAGGCCTCACAATCATAGCAGAAGGCAGAGGAGAAGCAGAGGTACATCTTACATGGTGGCAGGCAAGAGAGCTTCTCAGGGAACTCCCACTTATAAAACCATCCGATCTTGTGAGATATATTCACTACCACGAGAACAGTATGGGGAAAATCATCCCCATGATTCAAAATTATCTCCTTGTAGGCCCGCCCCTGATATGTGAGGAGTTTTACAATTCAAGGTGAGATCTGGGTGGGGACACAGACAAACCATATGTTATAGGATCACGTAATCTGTGAGTAGAGACAGTTTTTATAGTTTTTATTGTTGTTGTTGTTGTTTTGTTTTTGTTTTTTGAGACAGTCTCACCCTGTCATGCAGGCTGGAGTCCAGTGGCATGACCTTGGCTGACTGTAACCTCTGCCTCCCTGGTTCAAGCAATTCTCTACCTCAGCCTCCCGAGTAGCTGGGATTATAGGCACCCACCAACACGCCTGGCACATTTTTGTGTTTTTAGTAGAGACAGGGTTTCACCATCTTAGCTAGGCTGCTCTTGAACTCCCAACCTTGTGCTCCACCCACCTAGGCCTCCCAAAGTGAAGTAGAGATAGTTGTAAGCCTTTCTCTTGAGTTTAGATACTTTATTTTTCTTGCTGAATGACTGTGGCTATAATTTTGAATACAATGTTAAATAGCAGTGGTGAAAGCAAGCTTCTTTGTCCTTACCTTAGAGAGAACTCTTTCAGTCTTATATCATTGACTATGATGTTAGCTGTGAGATTTCATAAATGCACATTATCATGTTTAGAGAATTCTCTTCTATTCCTACTTTTCTGTATATTGTTATCATTAAATTTCTTTTCTGCATAATTCAGATGATTGTGTGTATTTTTCCTTCATTCTATTACTAGGCACGTATTATATTGACAGAGTTTCTTATGTTGAATCAACCTTAACTTTCTGGGAGAAATCTCAGTGGTTACTGTGTCCTATAATCCTTTTTTTTTTTTTTTTTGAGATGAAGTCTCACTCTGTTACCCAGGCTGGAGTGCAGTGGCGTGATCTTGGCTCACTGCAACTTCTGCCTCCAAGGTTCAAGCAATTCTCCTGCCTCAGCCTCGCAAGTACTGTACCTACAGGCACGTGCCATCACACTGGCTAACTTTTTTTTAATTTTTATTAGAGATGAGGTTTCACCATGTTGGCCAGGCTGGTCTCGAACTTCTGACCTCAGGTGATCCTCCTGCCTCGGTCTCCCAAAATGCTGGGATTACAGGCATGAGCCACTGCACCAGGCTATATAATCCTTTTAATATGCTCTTGGATTCGCTTTGATAGTGTTTTGTTAAAGACTTTTTTTATCAACATATATAAGGGGTATTGGTCTATAGCAGGAGTCCCCAACCCCCGGGCCATGGACTTTGTCTGGCTTTGGTATCAGGTAATGCCGGCCTGTCAGAATGAGTTAGGAAGTATTATGTCATCTTCTGTTTTTTGGAAGAATTTAAGAAGAATTTTTCTTCCTTCTTCTTTAATGTTTGGTGGAATTTACAAGTCAAGCCATCTGGTCCAGAGTTTTTCTTTGTTCGGAGGTGTTTTATTACTGACTCCATGTCTTTACTTGTTATAGGTCTATTCATGTATTTTTATTTCTTCATGATTCAGTCTTGGTAGGGTGTATGTTTCCAGGGATTTTTTGTATCAAGGTTGTATAATTTGTGGGTGTATATATTATATGACCACAAACTGGGTGACTGAAAACAACAGAAATTATTTCATAGTTCAGGAGTTTAGAAGTCTGAAATCAGATTGTCAGAAGCCAAGAAGTCAGAACTCAGGTTGTCAGGTGGTTCTTCCTGGATGCTTGGAGGGAAAGACCATCATCCTATGCCTCTCTCCCAGCTTCTGCTGGGTGGTTGCCAGTAATCCTTCCTATTCTTTGCTAATCAATGCATTGCTCCAGTCACTGCCTCAATCTTCATATCACCTTCTTCTTTGTGTCTCTGGGTGTCCTTTTCTATCTCTTACAGGGACACTTTTGCTGGATTTAGGGCTTACTGAATCAAGTGTGATCTTATCTAGATCCTTACGTTATTTACATTGGCAAAGACCCTATTTCCAAATAAAGTCCCATTTGTAGGCTCTGGATGGACATGCATTTTGTCAGGATGCTATTTAACCCACCACAGTATACAACTGTTCATAGCATTTTTATTTAATCGTCTTTGTCTCTGTAAGATTGAGAGTAATGTTCCTTCTTTCATTTCTGATTTTAGTTACTTTTTCTTTTCTCTCTTTGATAGTCAGCCTAGCTAAAAATTGGTCAATTTTGTTGATCTTTTCAAAGAACCAGTTGTTGGTTCCATTGACTTTCTCTGCTGTTTCTCTATTTGCTTTTTTGTTTATCTCCACTCTAATTTTTACTATTTCTTTTCTTCCACTAGCTTTGGGCTTAGTTTTCTCCTTTTTTTTTTCTAGTTCCTTAAGGTATAAAGTGAGGGTATTGATTTGAAATCTTTCTTCTCTTTTAATGTAGGCATTTATGGCTCTAAGTTTTGGCACGTTGTGTTTTCATTTTCATTCATCTAAGTATTTTCTATTTTCCCTAGTGATTTATGCCTTAACCCATTGTTTGTATGAAAGGTATGTGGTTTAATTTTCACATCCTTGTGAATTTTTCATTTTTCCCTCTAATATTGATTTCTAGCTTCATTCCATTGTGGTCAGAGAATATACTTTGTATGATTGCAATCTTTTCAAATTTAAGACTTGAAAATTAGCAATGCTCTTTCGACTGAAATTTATCAGTCTCTTTCTTGACTAAGCACTCTTCTGGTTGCTGTATGTGTTTATTAGATTCCGGTGTTCGGAAAAGTTGATTCTGTCGTGTCATTTTTTTTACTAATTTTGCTGTTTTCTTCAGTGGCGGGACTAATTCTTAGCATTGTGTCTGCTGCTTGTGTGACATCACTCATCTTCTATGCTTATCTTACAGACATCTGTTACATGCCTTCCTTCAGGAGCCCTCTCTGTCTAGTCTGGCTTCTCAGTTCTGAGCTAATTTTCCTTTTATGAGTTCCCTTTACATTGCATTTCCCCAAGATAATAATTATTTCCCTGAAACGACTGAACATGAACATATTCTGGGCATCCCAATAATGGCACAAGATTTCTTCCTTCATCCCAGCAAATGGATGAATAAAAGTTGCACAAATGAATAAAGATGAAATAAATTTAATTTCCCATGAGCTTATTACAAAACCTATTTATGGGTTACTATTAAAGAATTATAATCAAAAATACTTAACATAAAAGATACTTTACAGGTAATTTAATCATTCTTTAGGATCTGGTGATATAATAAGATTATGAGTAAAGTCAAAAGATCATAATCACAAGAGTCATCTTAAATGACATATTATGACTCATATTATGACTGTTATGAGTCATCATTTAATATGACTGTACATTAGAAACTGTGGAAGAAGGCCTCAACTCTTGCCCTAAAGGACATTTAGAATTTCTTCTAGCTGAATGTTTTACTTACGTTAATTTATTTATCTTTTGAGCGCAGAAGATAGATATGTTTATTTGATTATTTTGGTTATATGATTTTCATAGAAACCTCATCTACTAGGTATATGTTCAGTGTGTATATATATGGACTTTTAACTTTCACATATTGTCTTGCTTGTTTAATATTTTAAGGAACAGTCACATGTTACATTGGCTACTGTTAGGAATAGCTAATATGAGCCTGAATGCTGGTCCAGATATAGAAATCTTCAGTGTATTAGAGACCTGAAATGAAATGTTATTGCATGGCTAAGAACACGCTATACCTCAAATCCCATTTAGAAAACATAAGAATTACTTGCTATAACATTTTGACATCCATGGCTAGCCAGGTAGATAAGTCTTTGTCCTACCTGACAATACAGCTTTATTAAGGGTTATTTTTGTATTCCTTGTTATGTTTCAATGTGTTGCACTTTAACCTTAAAAAATAAAAAAATCAGTGAGTTTCCAAACTAAGAACTCAATGATTTTTGTTATTTTATTTACTTTTTGTTTATTTTACAAGGATCCTTGGTTATAAATTTTACTATAGTTTCAAAACTGGTAAACCATAATATCAATTACAAAATAATAATGTATGTCAATCATTATACACAAACAGAAATTTTAAGAAGGACTAAATCCAAGATGCCATTAATTCATATCAAAATCTTACTTAGTTGGCTCACAAACTTGTGTCTATCTTTTCGTGAGTGGGAAAATAAAATTGGAACCATTGATGATTTTCTTGTTTCCCAACTAATATTGTAAATTCTTGACAAAAGATTATTATTTTTAAAATAAATTTTATTGTTTATATTTAAGGTATACATCATGATGTTTAATATATGTGGACATAGTAAAATTATTACTGTAGTGAAACAAATTAATATACCCATCATCTTACATAGTCACCTGTTCCCTCTCAGAGAGCAGCTGTAACCTTTTTCTTTAGCAAAAGTCCTGAATACAATACGCTAGTGTTAACTATAGTCTTCATTTTGTACATTAGATCTTTCAAATTGTTCATCCTACATAATTGTTACTTTTCATCCTTGACTTATATTTCCCCATTTCCTGCCCCAATCCTAACCCTTGTAACCACCCCTTATTTTATTCTCTATCTCTATGTAATTGACCCTTTTTTTCCCCAGACGCCACATATATTTGAAATCATGCGATATTTTTTTTCTGTGTCTGGCTTTTTTCACTTAGGATAATGTCCTACATGCCCATTCATGTTGTGGCAGATGGCAGGAACTCCTTTTTTTAAGACCAAATAATGTTTTATTGTGCATATATACCAGCTTCTTCATCCATTCTTCCCAAGATGCACACCTATGTTATTTTCATAATCTTGGCTATTGTGAATAAAGCTGCAATAAACATGGAAGTGCAGATATCTTTACAAGGTGGTGATTTCATTTCCTTTGGGTATATATAACCAGAAAAGGGATTACTGGACTTTATACTGGTTTTATTTTTAGTTTCTTTAGGAACCTCCATATTGTTTTCTATAATGACCACATCAATCTCTTTTCTCACCAACAATGTACAAGGGTTCCCTTTTCTCCACATCCTTGCCAACACTTGTTATCTTCAGCTTTTATCCTAACACGTGTGAGATGGCATCTTATAGTTCATTTCTCTGATGACTAATGATGTTGGGAACCTTTTCGTGTTCCTGTTGGCCATTTTTATGTCATCTTTGGAGAAATGTCTACTTAAGCCCTTGACAAAAGATTATGAACAGCATGTAAAAGTTAGGTGAGAGCTCATATAAGTACAAAAAAGAATGTTATCATCATCAGCTTATTCTTTTACCCAAGTTTATTTCCCAGTTTACTATGAATATCTGGAAAGTTACAGCTACATTCTTTAAAAAATAAACAAAAATCCACATTACCAACTAAAAAAATTAATCTCAGCTTTTTATTTCTAAAGAGGTATTGTGTTCTTTATTGTTGCTAAAAGAATACATTTTTTTCAGTAATTTTTTTTCTAATGGTCCATAAATGTACAAATAGTCCACATAAGCACTCTCAGCTTGAGGTATTATTCTATTTTAAATTTTAAGCATGAGTTTTTAGAACTTGTTCTTTATTTTGGTTTTGCTAAACATATAGACTTAGCTAATATTTCAGAGTTGTTTTTTTTTTTTTTTTTTTTTTTGATGTTTTACACAGACCAGTTGGTGGGTCATTTTGGATCATTGACATCTACTCAGACTTAAATACTGGTGTAAATATTGTCCAGAGGAAACTCATGATAAACTTAAAAGTACACGATGCACCCATGGAAAGGCTAAAATAGTGACGGCCACGTACATTGTAAAAATTTGGATAAAACTGGAGGTCTCACATATTGCTGGTAGAAATGTAAAATGTTACAAACAAGCTGGAAACAATTTGGCAATTTCTTACAAAACTAAACATACTCTTACCACCATATGATCCAGAAATTGTACTCTTGGGCACTTCTTTCAGAAAAATGAAAATTTATATTCCTACAAAAACCTGTACATAAATCCTCATAGCACCTTTATTCCTAATAAGAAAGTACTGGAAACAACCCAGATATCCTTCAGTGGGTGATTAGTTAAATAAATTCTGATACATCCAAATAATGGAATACTACTCAGCAATAAAAAGAGATGAACTATTAATATATGTAACAAGTTGGATGGACCTTGAGGGCATTATGCTCAGAAAAAAAAGTCAAGCTCAAAAGGTTACATATTGTATGGTTTTATTTATATGACATTCTTGAAATGACAAAAGTATAGAGTTGGAAAATAGATGAGTGGTTGTCAGGTAATAGGGACATTAGATGAGGCAAAGTTAGCAAAAGGGAATTCTTTTATGGTGATAGAACAGTTCTGTATGTTGATTGTGGTGGTGGTGGTTCCACAAATGAATACATGATATAAAATAGCATAGAACTGTGTACACACACACACACACACACACAGAAATGAATACAGGATCATAAACTCTAAAATCTGAATGAGGTCTACAGACTAGTTAATAGCAATATACTAATGTCACTTTCCTCATTTTTGTATTACACCACAGCTATATAAGATGTCGCTATTGAGGCAAGTTGAAGGAAGGATACACAGGAGTTTATTATTTTTAAAACTATTTTTGGGTGTATATTAATTTCAAAATGAAAAAAATTTTAAAGAGTATCTCTTGTGCAATTATAAAACACTGTGAAAAATAGAGATGTCTCCTCCCACAATTGGCATTTAAAGCAACATTTTAAGAAGCTTACTTTTAAAAGTCTTCAGTTTGAAGTGATGATTTTTATTTTAATTCAAGCATGCAGTTGTGTAAGCTCAAAAGATGGGATCTGTGAACATGAAAGCTTCAACTCTGATCCCCTGTGCTCCACTTTCTTCTTCTTCAGCCGCCCTTTATTTGACCAGGAAGGATGTCATTTCCAGAAGTACTCGGAGACCCACATTTAACTTGAACAACATTGTTCTTGCAGATTATTAAGGCTGTTCAATTTTCTCTGTTGGTTACTACCCCAAGTTGGAGACTCTTCTGAAATGTCAGACTGAGAAAATAGTACTGGTTCCAACACAATGAAAAAAAAAAAAAAAGGAAAAGCTTTGGAATGAATGCAATCAATAGCCTTTGAAAACAAAGTTAAAAAGCAACAATTGAATGCTAAGATGTATAAAACCATCTTGTTCTTTTTTTAATTTGAATATCAATGTGGCCAAGAAATGGGGAAGCACAATGGAGTGTTTGATTCAATAAGCACTTAGCAAATACCCGAGTCATCATTGTAATACCTTATATGATGTGCATGTTGTGCATAGCACAAAGTTATAAAATGCATAGCAGTGAAACTTATAAAAATAAATGGCACAGTCCATGCCGTCCAAGAGATCTCAAATTTATATCCCCAATATTGGCAAATGCTCCAGGTTCTAATACCAGAACACTGAGTGAGAAGCACAGCATCATATAATACCAATGGTGAGAAAACCAAAACCCAACAGAATCAAAAGTAGAAATATTTTAGTTAGCCCAAGTGAAAATTGGGTAGTCTCTGGAGAAAAGCATCAGTCAGGAGAGAGATTGCAGGGCTATAGAAAATAAAATCCTGTGGTAAAGGTTTGCAAGATAGTAACCACACCCAGTAAGTTTGCAAGATAGCAACCATGCCAATAAGGAAAATGTGTACGAATTTTAAGTTTCACATTAATATTGTCTGAGGAATGCAAAATTGTTTTTCCTGTTTTTTTTTATGTTTTTTTTTATTTTTTATTTTTTTTTAATTTTTTTGGTGAATGGCTTGGGATACATGTGGATAAAGGAAAATTTTGAAACAGTGCTGCTCAGTTATGGGTAAAACTTGGCACTGTCTCCCATCCAAGTACTAACCAGGCCCAACCCTCCTTAGCTTCCAAGATCAGGTGAGATTGGGTGCATTCAGCATGGTATGGCCTTAAACAAATTTGGCTCTGTCCAAAAAATTGCCTATCTGGAGATGACATAATGGCACTAATATGTCCTTAAAAGAAAAGTCAAAAGACTCCTCACCTTTTTACCCATTTATTGTTTCTGTTTTGTTGTTGGAAAATGAGCTTTAGAATTAATCGATAAGAAACCATTCTATGAATACCTTTATAAAGAAAGGCCAATTATATTTTACTTTACTTATTTGACTTAGAGTATTTTACTCACTGACTTTCTATTGTTGATCATGCTGATTCTATTTTATTCAAGCCAGTATTAAATTACCAGGAAAAGTAAAAATTAAAAAGATATTAGTCTGGGATAAAAAAATTAAAGGATATTACTTTGGCATGAAAAATGAGGTAGGTTAATGGATGGGTAGAAAGATGGATAGATGTGTGAAAAAGCAAATGTAGAAAAATTGTACAATCTAGGAAATGTGGCTGTGAACTATAAAAGTCTTTCACCTATTCTGCATGTTTGAAAACTTTCATAAAATTCTTGAAAGAAAATGCAAAAAAACCCAAAATGACAACTAGAAATTTTAGTGCCTAAATACATACACAGCTTTATTTCCTAAAATAATTTTTTAGTGATTTTGTCACCATACTGGGTAAAATTAAGAAAATGTTACAGAAACCAAAGGCTTGCATTAAAAATCTCAAAATTGATTCTAAGTAAGGAATAGAATCATAGAGAAATAGCTATAGTAATTGAAAGTATCCATTTATGTAGAAATATTTCTTGTTGTTCCATCAATACACTGGTGTTATGTTTCTTCAGCATCTGAATGTTCTTGTTACCTGTGAGCTCAAGTCCACCACTCTCCAAGAGGGCCAAATGATACAAATTAGATTTTTTTCCCTCAGATCTGGAATGCAAGTACAGCAATGTATAGTTACTTGACTAAAACATCAGAGTGATACAGAACCAACCAAAGGAATATGGCAACAATTTTTGCATCTAGTGAAAAAGAGTAGTTTTCTGTATTTGTTTTCTAATTTTGGTCTCTACTATCTTGTATTAGTTCATTCTCACACACTACTATAACGAAGTGCCCGAACTAATTTTTAAAGGAAAGATATTTAATTGACGCACAGTTCAGCATGGCTGTAGAGTTCTCAAGAAATTACAGTCATGGCAGAAGGGGAAGCAAACACATCCTTCTTCACATAGTGGCAGCAAGGAGAAGTGCCAAGCAAAAGGGGGAAACGCCCCCTGGTAAACCATCAGATCTGATGAGAACTCACTCACTATCACGAGAATAGCAGGATGAGAGTAACTGCCCCCATGATTCACTTCCCATGATGTGGGGATTATGGGAACTACAATTCAAGATGAGATTTGAGTGGGGACCATATCATGTCTTAAATATTCCTTCCTCTTGAAGTCAAATTAGAATTTTTAATGAGTCTACAAAAAGCCCTTATTGGTTTAGAATCGATTAATTGAAGAGCACTGATTTTCTGATCCAGGGCAAATAGCATTTCATTGTCAGTGGATACGTAGCTCCTCTGAACTACTGCAAGGATTGCTTCTCACATTTAACACTGGTCCTTGAAATTTTCCATGAATTTTCCAGAAGTGCAAAAGCTGCAGACGCCCAAAGATGGTACCTTGGCAGTTCCATTGCTTCTAAGCAGGCCTGGATCTCAAAGATCTCAGACAAGTTGATATTGATCTTTGAAGAAAAGTTATGTACAAAGGAAATATATCTGCCAACCTCCTTTAGAGACAGGGTCAAATAACCCTGAAAAGGGTCAAATAACCCTTTAGAAAATTTTCTAAAGGTGTCACATTAAACTTTAATAATGCCTACATTTTTATGGGGCTTTTAACTTTGCAAATTGCTTTCACATGCATTATCTCATTCCATGTTCTATGGCAATGAAACAGTGTCTAGGCTTTAGGGCTGAATTACAATGACATCGATATGAAAATGTTGACAGGGACATGCAAAAAAGTGATCACCATGCCACGCAGAAGATTTCGACAGGAATTGACTGGATGCAAGATCAGTAATTACAAAGGGTTAAGCTTCTGCTCTAATGCTGTGGTTTATCACTGCTATTTTGTCTTTTTTAAAAAAGAAGAAAATGCCTTATTTCTTTTTTTCCTCCTCTTCATCCTTCTTATTTTTGATTTTCTTTTTCTTTGCAATAAATCTGCAGGTCAGCCCAACCCCAGGGTGCATCCGTGCCCTCATGAAGATGCTGTACTGCCCATACTGTCGGGGGCTTCCCACTGTGAGGCCCTGCAACAACTACTGTCTCAACGTCATGAAGGGCTGCTTGGCAAATCAGGCTGACCTCGACACAGAGTGGAATCTGTTTATAGGTAAGAAGTGTTTAAATGGATCCGAGAACAGAGACGGGACAATAGCAAGTGTTTATGGGGCTTGATGGGTGGGTCAGAAGTTGTAAGAAACCAGACACGGTGGTTCACATCTGTAATCCCAACACTTTGGGAGGCCAGTGCAGATGGATTGCTTGAGCCCAGGAGTTTGAGGCCAGTCTGGGCAACATAATGAGACTCCCATCTTTACACAAAACAAAAAATAAGCTGGGCATGGTAGCACACACCTATGGTCCCACCTGTCTAGGAGACAGAGGTGAGAGGATTGCTTGAGCTTCGGAGGTTGAGGCTCTAGTGAGCTGTGATTGCGCCACTGCACTCCAGCCTGGGTGACAGAGTGGGACCCTGTCTCAAAAAAAAAAAAAAAAAAAAAAAAAAAAAAAAATGTTATGATGACTTTTAGAGACTAAGATGATTTTTAAAACCATGTTTAGCAAATTATAAACATTATTTTACACTTTCCTTATGTTTTTACTTATATGGGACAGTCCTGTTAAAGATTGTGCAACCCAGCTATATTGAGCTAACTGTTCTCTCTGAAGAAAACAAAAGTAATCTTGTTGAAGTTACATACACTCCCATGAGAAAGGACACTTTAGAAAAGAATCTTGTAAAAAATAGTCCACTATATTATTTCTTTGTCATTTGTATTACCTCAACATAGCCACACATATTAGTAAACAACTTTTTCCTTGAACTCCTAGAATGAAAATAGACCAATATTATGGCTAAAATATGCAAATTTTCTATCTCATTCTGTGGAAAAGAAGGCTTTAAGTACATAGGCATGAAACAGCCTTCCAGTCTCTAGAAGGCAGGAGGCCGGGAGGTGGGGAGAATGAAGGGGAAGGTCTGTGAATCAAGGCTCTGTTCTTGGGTTGCAGAAATCATTCAAAGGGTTGCGTGGCCCAAAGATAGTTCCCAAATTGCCATCCAAGGATAAAAGGACAAATTTTATAGGCAGACTTGTCCCAGGAAAATACACAGGCCTTGAAAGAGTAAATGTGTTTTCTTCCCCTCTGTCAAATAGCCTTCAAATAAAAGTACTTTCAGTTGCATTTACTGCAATTACACAGTGACAAGCAGAGTGGTGAAAATAGCAGTGGCATTTGTCAGCCTCTGAGGGCCTTCGTCATTTATGCAAACCTCTAAACGAGCATGCACGAGTAAAGTGTTCTGACAACTAAGATATGCGTAGGATAGAAAAAAAGATGTTAGAATTCAGAGAAACTGAAGCTCACTGTATACAAAGATGTGCTTAGGTTACAGGCCTCAGCTCTGACAATGAAACCCATAAGCTAATTCACCATTTTGCTTAGGAAGGCCAGAGGAAATGGTTTTGAGCAAAAAAAAAAAAAAGAAAAAAAAAAAAAGAAAAGAAAACGAAAAAGATTTTACAGTGAATAGATTCAAATGGAAATCATCTAACAAAACCTTAGAATTATTTCAGAAAGAATAAATTGAAGGGCTGTTACCTCTCCCCGCAGTGGGAGGATAAAATCTGTTTGTATGATCATGAGTTACTTTATTTGAAAAATGAAGGAATTTTTAATAGTTGGTCATTAAGGGATCCTTCTGACACAAAATGACATGATTCTTTACTAAGATTTTTGTTCTTTGCTGAAATTGTGGAGGGGGTATGAATTTTTAAAAATAAACTTTATCTTAGAAGATCTAGATTTTTTTAGCAAAGACAGAATACCCAACTAATGCTGATAAAAAGGTACACTCATCAGAAAATCTAAAAAGATTTGCTTATTTTAAAGTCAGATTAAACCTCATAGCATCACTTGGAGTCATATAGTCATCCATATTTGTGGTTGCAACTACGCTAATACCTAGCACAGTTCAGTTGACTTCAGTCAGCCTGCAAGCTATTGAAGAAGACGGGCATGTGGATTTTGTTGCTTACAGCAGGACATGATGAAGAATCAGAATATAGGCTTTTCAACTTGTAAGAGCAACAGTGACTTCTTAATTTGCTTTTTGTCCTCAGCGCTTACTGGCTGTTTTAACCGAAAACAAATCCTTATGCTTTCGATCAATTGGGTTTCCTAGATACCGATTTGATATGAAATTGAATGTCTGGAAAATCATTGGATTCAAAAACTAAAGTTTGAACCCACGGTGTGTTGCTGGATGTACTTTAATGAAAAACAAGCGTGGTGGTTCGTCCTATGTGAACGTATTTCATACCCTTTCTTCCTGTCTCTCTCTCGCTCTTTTTTTTTTTCTTTTTGAGACGGAGTCTCACTCTGTCGCCCAGGCTGGAGTGCAGTGGCGCGATCTCGGCTCACTGCAAGCTCCGCCTCCCGGGTTCACGCCATTCTCCTGCCTCAGCCTCCTGAGTAGCTGGGACTACAGGTGCCTGCCACCACGTCCAGCTAATTTTTTGTATTGTTAGTAGAGACGGGGTTTCACCGTGTTAGCCAGGGTGGTCTTGATCTCCTGACCTCGTGATCTGCCTGTCTCGGCTTCCCGAAGTGCTGGGATTACAGGCATGAGCCACTGCGCCTGGCACCCCCCATCTCTTTTTTTATTAGTCCTAGATGTCTCTGAGAAAATTCTTCCAGTTTTCCTTCTTTGGTTTGTGCTATGGCATTGAGAATTGACCACCAACATAGACTTATGGAGAAAAATGTGTTCTTGCTAATACTTGTCTGGGTGTGAAGTGTTCATTCACAAATGTATGGCATGAATTAGTCAAATGTGCCAACTCCATTTTCCACACAGATACATCTCAGATGACAGTGTGACAATGTTCATAAATGCAGCAGCAAAGATCAGTGAGCAAATCGGTAATCCAACAAAAATTATATATAATAGTCCTCTCTCTGGGTAGCACCTGCAGCCCATCACTTCGGGCTTCTGGCATCTCTTCATCAAAACCTTCACTCCTGTTGCTGTCAGTTGCATGTGCCTTCCCTGCCAGCCACACAAATGCCCCAGTTTATATATTTTATAGATGTTTTTCTTTAATTATAAAGTGCCTATCTAAAATGTTAACAGTGGTATGCAATCGACCATCAATAAAAACAAGAGTAAAATTGGGGGCACATCCTCCCAGTCTTTACAATGTCACAAATTAATTGAAAGTGATTAGTGACTGTTTAGAATTCAGTCAGTGTCTGGATCATGTCAAAAGAAAGTGAAGTGTTTTAAACATTCCAGTAAAAACCTCTGTAGTATTCCAACCACTACTGAAGTTCTGTAGTTGGGATGTGTGTGTGTGTTCTTCGAAAACATCAGGAGTCTATTTAGGATGCATTTTCATAGTCCTCCTCCAGGAAGTTTAACTCAGTTCCCTGCACAGAGGAATTGCTCAAAAGATTCTTACCAAGTAACTGTTATAAGAAAAAGAAACTCCATTTTTACATGAAGAACTTTTCTTTGAAAACTTCCTTACAGCATTGAAAAAATGCAACTAGACCTATTTTAGAGTACTTAAAAATCCTCATCAGCCTCAGCACCCGCCCCCCCTTCACTTACTTTGTGGTAAGTAGTGTATGGGGTTCCCCAGGATAAAGCACAACCCAGATTCCACTTGCTGCGTCCAAATGAATGGTGTATTACATAGCACCCCTGAGCTAGGCAGGACCAGAAAACAGGAGAGTGGCTTTTAGCCTATTCTCACTATTAGAAACTATGCAACGCGGTAGGAGAAAACCCTGATTTAAGGCATTAACAGTCTCTGCTCAGGCACTTATCCCAGGTGTTGCTGTATTTTCATACACAACTTATCCCAGCCTAGCTTTTGCATGCTGTCCAAATGCAAAATGGTTTTCTTGAAAAATGTTTATGTTAAATTAAAATCTCCTAGAGGGAGAAACCGTTTGTGGGCAGAACTTGCTTCAGTAATATCCTGTGGTTATTTTGAATGTTTGGCATTGTTATCAACACTCCATAGATAAGAATTGTTCTATTTCACAAGAGGCCATGTTGCAGATTACAACTGGCTCATGAACACAAAAGTCAAGGCTGAAGTACATTTATATAGCTATAATAAATCTTACATCTACTTTAAAATTGAGGATGTGTGGGACAGCCTCCTGCAAACATCTGGTGCCTTCTAAGATTTTATAGACTATGAGAACCAGAGAGAGATTTCTAAAAGATGTTACCAGTGAGGAGAGGCAAAGTTTGGTGAGACAAAGGCAGGGATTCTGTATTATCACATACTACTTTTTATCCCTAAATGTTATAGAATGCTTCTAACAGCAAGTATAAAAGTGAGACCTGAGTGTTTTTGTCCCAATTATGTAACCTAATTGTTTAGGCTACCCCAGTTAGCAAAGACCCTAATAATCCAACTCACTATATTGGGTGAGCTAGGCATATACATTTTTTGCCCTTAGGGAATTTAACATAGTTAAAATAATTATAGTAGACTATGACAAAGTGTTAGGTTAATGGAAGCATGGGATGCTAAGCCTTTACTTGGCTGGGGGACTTCACTTAGTCTGGGGCAGGGGGTTAGAGAAGCCCTGCTTTGTCAATTATAGAATAAAAAGCAAATAAGATGGTATTGTATTGGCATTGTCAAACGTAATTGATGTTACATAGCCACAGCATGTATAATTGTTACACCAGAGCCCTCAGATAGTTTCAGTTTCCCGTGTCGCTCTCAATAGGTTTAGCATGATTTGTCAGTGGTTCTTAAATGCTCGTTTGTTTTATTTTTGACATTTTCTGTTATCAGGTCTCACCTCCCCACTACCACTGACTTGAATTGATGAGATTTGTGTTATTTTTCATTAGACAAAAGTTGAGTTATCTTGACTTAGATGCCCTCCAAAGGGCGTTATGCGGGAAGCCAGCAAAGCAGCTAGAATTTTTAAATTTAAGCCTTGGGCACTCATAGACCAGATACACCAGTGATATAAAACTTTCTGGACTTCTTCGTTTCAAACTTGCCAATTATTCAGTTGTCAGGCAGCCCAAAGACTGAAAACTGGCATAAGAGTGTCGAACATGAAACCCAAGGTGGGCATGACATCTGTGGCAGACCAAGAGACCCTGCAGTGGGCACTATTCACTGATTCTCTCATGTATACATTAGTCCAACACGTGTTTACTAAGTGCCTACTGTAGACTTTGCTTTGGTTTAGGCATGGGGATGGAATTGAGAACAGAAAAGGCCCCTGTTTACTGAGAACAGTACTCAGTATATGTTCTTTGAATGGAATAAATGGACCCAACTGTACAGAGAAATGGAAGGGAATATTCTAAGAGGCCATTTCTATTTTACTTTGTAAGTCTATTCTTTTAATGGAAGTATGACTAATTGAGTAATTTAAAAATCACCTATCCCCGTTGTTAATGGACTCATGAGTGCAGGGATGGCAGAAACAAATCAGATACTGTACCTGATTCTTTCATTGTGACAGCTGCTATCAAGTTGTAAATTAGAGCCAGCTGCAAGGAAGCTGTGTTAGGTCAGTCCAATGACTAGTGTCATGTAATAAATGGCTACTTGGTGGTGCACAAATGACTTTCTTGGCAACTACAAGAGTTGTCAATTCTCATGGTAATTTGTGCATTCATAACTTTGTGTTTGGGAAAATGTTGCTAGGTAAGTCTTATTTGATATTAGAAAATAAACATTTATTGTTCCTACTGAGGAAACTCAGATTTTCTTTTATAACATGTACAGGACTGTGTTATGTTGCATTTCGCGAGATAAAATAGGCAGAATGAACAATTTCAAGCATTTGTGTAAGATACTGTTCTTTCAAAGACCTTCTCAAGCATAAAAGTCCATAATATAAATCTGACAAGAAACTCTTTTAGTTACAAATAATTCTATAATAAATATGATATGACACTGGCTGATATTCCTGAAATACCATGTTACAAAAACATCTAGACTCTCAACATAGAAAATGATTTCCTTTAAACCAAAGAAAAAGAAAAACCCAAGAGCTGTATATAGCAGCAAACTTTCAAGGCTTCTTCATCTCTACTTTATGTAATACAAGAGCCTATTTAATAATACAGTCCAGAAATGCAACCCTGAAATTGAGGAACAAAGCCAAAGCAATTATTTTAAAATCTGTTCTGTTAGCTAGACGACTCGCATTTGCCCTGTGCATTCCTGAAAGCACCAGGAAAGACTTTTGTAAAAAAACGAAGAACACTGTTTTCTGTCAGGTGAAATCTAACACCATCCAACCCTCTCTTTCTTTTATAGTCAGTGACTCAATACTTCTCATTTCTTGTGGGCATTTATCATATGTTGTGTTCTCATGTAATGCTGGCAGAATGCATAAACAGTACTAAGTACTTGCTGAAAAAAAGAAAAGAAAGAGAAAGAGAGAGAGAAAGAAAAGAAAGAAAAAGAAAAGAAAGAAAGAAAGAAGGAAAGAGAGAGAGAAAGAGAAAGAAAGAAAGAAAGAAAGAAAGAAAGAAAGAAAGAAAGAAAGAAAGAAAGAAAGAAAGAAAGAAAGAAAGAAAGAAAGAAAGAAA
>NC_045455.1:19710262-19900592 GCF_002776525.5 Piliocolobus tephrosceles | reverse complement strand
AAAGAAAGAAAGAAAGAAAGAAAGAAAGAAAGAAAGAAAGAAAGAAAAGAAAGAAAGAGGAAGGGAGGGAGGGAGAGAAGGAAAGAAAGAAAGAAAGCAGTTGGCTGGCACCCAACAGCCTGTCACTGGCTACATTTGCTATCAATTACCTAAGTTTAGAAAACGGTTTACTCTGAACTCTGTATATGTGAAGTGTTTTTATGTTATACAATAGGGTTAATGCCTTAAGGTTGGTGGCATAATGTGTGAATATTCAGCAGATATCGAGACAGGCATTTCTTAACCTCTGAACACTTGCTAATGTTGATCTAGGGGCAACAACTCAAAGGATTCACAGAACCACAATTTCTATTTTGAATCAAGCAATTTCCCCATGTTACCAAGGAGGTAACATACATCAGACCTAAAATTGCTGGATATAATAGTCAAGTCGTCATTCTAGGGGATGTGTGTGTGGGTGTGTGTATTTCCTTTATGCCCAATTCCAACTTTTGTTCATCCATTTATTTCTAGTTCCTGTACACTCAACTTCTATGCAATTAATAATTGTAATTGTTCCATTACCTATTTACTGATTACTGTAAATGATATTGTCTAATCGAGATTTTCAAGATGAGATTTCTGGTACAAAATAATATGGCACAAACCAATGGTCTGAAGTGAGGCATACCTATTGGGTAACTAAAATTCATTAGGAAGCAAAATGTTTCATGTATAATAGGAAGTGTACTAAATATATATATATTTTTTAATATAGATTAAAATATATATAATATAATAGGAAGTTTACTAAAGTACCTCTTATGCCTTATCAAGCTTTCTAATTTCTACGAGAACCAACAACAGAAGAATTTAGTTGACCAAGGGAAAGCAGAGCACATTCAAACTATTCAAGGTGGCTAGAGAATGTGCCTTTGAATTTGGAATTTTGCATTTTGATTTTAGTTTACTCTTCAATATATTTTCCATAGAGAGTTTAATTTATTTATATATAAAACGTACTTGTTTTTAGTAATTGACATTTGACTTTAATAACATGTTACAGTTTTCACTGTCATGTTTTCAACTTCAAGCTATGACACAGGTACCTGACTTTTGTCATGCCAAAAGAAACTATTTGATGATTCTTTACAGTGGAATTAAATCTATTCCAAAAGGCCCGGAAACCCAGGCAAAAATCTTAACACTCTGCACATTAGCCCAATGACATTCTTAGCTGTTCCAATTTTAGGCGATAAAAGGAACATGTGATAGAAGAAATTATTGTGATATAGAACTAGAAAATAAGGAACACAGAGCTAAGTAACTGGATCATTAAAGGAAACATCAAACCACATAGCTATTCACAAATAGCAAAGTTGTAACAAGTCCCACGGCCACCATAACCAGAGTCCTTCATGTGGTGACCAATTTAATAGAATAAAGGAAGGCAGTTTACCTCCTGAGACATTTAGATCACTTTAGAAGTCTCAAGATTAGCAGCGAAAAGTGAAAATTCTTATTTTAACCCAAATAATAAATTAACACATCTTTGTGCAATATGGCAACATTTTATTAAAATATTTTAATTATAGAAGTGTTAAATGATGGCACTTAGACTTCTTTTCCCACAAACATAATATTTACTTTGAATATGTGTGTGTGGATATATATATTTCGGTTGCTCTAAAACCTCCTTTAATTCGTAATTATCTCAAAAGCAGAACTGCTAATCATGTCTTTACATTTGAGTCACTTTTGAAATGAGTTTTCTTTTTCCTCAGGGTTGTTTCTTTAACAATTATAAAAGAGACTGCTGTAATCTCTTCATCCGGCTGTCTTTGTGACTTGTTTATTGTGAACAACTCTCGAAGGAACCAGGGGTGGAAACCAGGTTAGAAGAGATGGCCTCAGTGACTTATTTTGGTGGTTAAATAGATCTTTTCCTTTTGTTCCTCTAAAGAGGGAATGGGTATAAGTATTAACGGAAGTAATTTAAGCTTTTGGGAACCTTCATGGTATATGAAAACTTGTGCTTGTAACTCATTTAAAAATATAGTGTCCATAGATACTTGGTCAGATAGCAAGAAGAGAATTTAAATTAAAATAGAGCATGAAATATGCCTTGTCCTTCAAATAACAGCTTATCTATAAATCCCACATGAAAAAAGATATGTCCTCAATTTTTTTCTTTGCATAGATTTAAATAATTTGCTGCGCTAAGAATTTCCTTTATTATAACCTCTGAAGACATGAAAATTAGAAAGAGAAATGAAAAGTAAGTAGTTGAATAGATGGCATTGCCCCAAGCAGGGATATGTCTGTATGCATCACATTTTTATTATTTAAGAGGCAGGAATCTTCTAGAAAGATAACACTGATAATTATATGTCAGATGAAGCTGTCAATATTCACCACTAAAATCTCAATGCTCAGGAAATTGGCTGATTTGATAAAGGGCCTAATAATTCTCCTGGATAAAATGAATAAGTCTGCAGATGTGAAAAAGTTTTGGAAGTAACAATGGCTACCCGTTTGGTCGCCAGAGCTGATACAGTTTTCAGACTGAATGAATCCCGGCAGTGACCCTCTCCTACCTCAGCACTACATTTATCTTTCTGATTGTTTCACACCAGCTTGAAGAGATTAGTTATCTCACAGGAAGCAAAATCTGTCTTTTCTACGTGAGTTCTTCAGGAGGAGGGTATTCTCAAAATCCACCACAATCGTTCAGCTAAACAGCTCTTTGTAGCCCTTGGCATTATCCCTGGTATATGTGTCTCCTGGTTCTTTAAATTTAGTGCCTTTAGTTACTGTTAGATCAGTTTCCTGTCTTTAAAATAGTTGAGTGTTCCAAAGTCTTCTGAGTTGAATGTACATAGAAATGTATTCCGTAGTCCAAAGCCTTTGGCTATGACTCAACCAGATGAGAAAACTAAAATCATCAATAGTCCTAAGCGGACTTCAGGAATAATTTTGCAGTTATTACACAGCACTTGGAGGATGAGGATCAGGCATAGGAGCTTACTTATAAAAAGGTGTCTGCACTAAATGAAACACATAGGTCCATTCATTAGCCAGCCTTGCAGTATTTTTCAAGTAAATCCCTGTGGCTGAATTTAAAATGTTCAGCAAGTTCTTGGTGACCCAGTTTAACATGTGCCTAATACCACACTTTATTAGTTAAACATCCAGATATGCACTTCCCGAGTTTGTCCCGGAGAGAATGTTTAAATGTATCTTGCTACTCACTTGCAACCATAATATCTAAATTCTAAAATTAAGCGAGAGTTGTAAGAAATTTTATTCTTCTATTTCTATGGTTCTGGATCTCATTAGGATAACATTATGTAAATAGAAAGAATACCTAATAGTATTTATTGAGCACTTACTTTATACCAGACAATATTGTGATTACTTTAAACTTTTAATCCTAAAACAACTTTGTTAATTAGTTAATATTATGATCTCCATTTCACAGATGGGAAAACTGAAACCAGAGAATTTCAGTGACCTGTTCAAGGTCATACAACTTGTCAGTTGCAATTCAAGGTTTTTGCTTCAGTATCTGGGTTATTAACCACTTTACCAATGAGCTCCTACCGAGCATTTAGGAAGTAACTGTTAGTCTATGGCTACAAGGATTGATAAGCTATATTGGGAGAAATTGAGAATCTGATATTGCCAGCACTAACAGAATTTTCTGTGATGATGGAAATGTTCTATGTCTGTGGTACCAACATAGTCGCCACTAGTCAGATGTGGTGGTTGAACGCTTGACATATGTCTAGTAAGACTGATCAACTCAATTTTTCATTTTATTTAATTTTAATTAATGTAAATGTAGTTTCATGTGGCTGTTGACAATGTGGCTAGTGTGCCTTAAGAACTAAATTTTTTATTTTGTGTACTTATTTTTTTCCAGTTTTATTGAGGTGGAAATAAATGACAAATAAAATTTGTATATATTTAAGGTGTACAATGTGATGAGTTGATATACATATACATTGTGAAGTAATTACCACAATCAAGCTATTTTAATTAAATTTCAATCACTATATGTAGCTACTGGCTACTCTATTGGACAGGCAGGCTTAGACGATTAAAACATCTATGATTTGCTTGACATGGCTCAACCTCTGAATATGTTTCATTTTCCTAAAAAAAACTTTATTGGATGGTTTCTTTTTGCTTAGATCTAGACTAGACACATACATGGTAAACACACCAAAAATAAAAACCACATAACCTGGACCTGAGATCTGAGAAATTATCATTTTCCAAAGAGATTAGATGTGTGCTTTCAAAGTGAACTTTGGTTAAATGAAGAAGACATAGGTAACAGCACCAGTCCTTAAGTCACTGCATGAGTTTGAATCCTGACTCCACCATTTATAATCAGTGTGACTGGGGAACATAATTTTACCTGCATAAATCTCAGTTTTCTCATCCACCAACTGGAGATAATAGTACCTACCTCTTAGCATTGTGAGGATTAAACTAGATAATTCATGTAAATCACCAAGGGATAAGGCGCATTCACAGAGCACTGAGGGCAGAAGCAATGTGGGCTCCTGTGCAGGTGAATAATCTGTGAAGGTATGAACAGAAAGTAGAAAGGAGGAAGCAAGAGAGTAAGCAAGCAGGTAGGAAAACATCAAGACACTTGTAACATATTACATGTTACATGTTAAGAAACATGTAAGCCAAACACATAGCAAAGGCAAGCTGGAAACCAATGGAGAATTATCAGCTAATTGTTAATCAGTCAGAACTGAAGTGACCAGAGTAGAAATGCACTTCATCAAGCAAGCTGCATCTTATCCCTGTTTCTGGATTTGCCTTAGTTCCTGAGATCCAGGACCCATCCCAGCAGAGATGGCCTTGCCCCTGCTCAAATGAATAAGTGCTTGGTGACACCAGGAGGGAAAACAATGGTAGGAAGGTAGGAATACGTATGATGTGCTTTGGAGTTTGTGAGGAAACCAGCTCAGCTGAAATAGACTTACTTGCTGTTGTGTACGGGGAGGTAAGGTTAGGCGGAATTGAGCTGTGGAGGTTTTAAAAGTCAAGCCAAATACTTGACCTTCTTTTGTCTTGTAGGCAATGACAAGGCACAGGGCTTTTTTATCCAGGGAGTGTCAGGATCTAAGTAGTAATCTGGCAGCTAAGTAAAATATGGATTCAGATGGATGAGGCTTGTGATAGTAAGACTAGATAGGTCATCTAAGTGTGGCACAAAAGAAGAAAGGGAGACACCAATAATGGTAGAGGTGGACATAAAAATTTATAGGACTCCGGGTCTAAATAGAGGTGACTAAAAGAAGAGGGCAAAGAAAGAAATACATCAGATATGACTGAGATAAGTGCCTGGGAGAAAGACAGTGCTGTTAGCAAACAGGAAGCTAGTGTGGGAAATGGCAAACATGGATTTATTCTATCTGTTTAGGTCTTGTTGGATTTGAGAAACAGTAGAAACAGTGGGACCAAAAGTGGAAACACCCAATTGAACACTGAAAATAGTGGTGTTCTGTATTCCTGGAACAAGAGCTGGGATGTCACGAACCACTGGAGGGTTTTCACAGCCCAGGTGTGGCCAACTTAATCAACTCTGACAGTTTGTACCCAGAATTCCCCATCTTGGGCTCCTCCACACAGATGCCTGCCTTTTTCTTCCCTGTGAAATCATATTGCCTTTACCCCAAATGTTAAACATTCAACAGCCTGCTAATCACTGTGTACTCTAAGAATGAGCCTTTGTCTATATGCTCCAACCTCTTTAATTAAATGCAGCTAGAATGTTAATGGTGCCAATATGAGAATGCTTAACATAATGATTTAAGAGAGTCATGCCTCAATTGCTCCCCAAAATATGATTTTAGACTCAGAAACCCTTTAATAATTACATTTATCATGCACTTTGACATTTCATAATTGCAGTCGGTTCAAGAGGAAATGGATTTTCTATTGGTTTTGACTTTTTGCAATCCTCAATGCACGAAATCTAGAATTAGGTTCTTCTGACCATTAGCAAGTTCTAGATTATAAGTTGAAGAATGACAGTTGTTAATTTTACAATAACCTTCCCCAAAAGGCATTCATTTCCTTCACTGGCAAGAATATCATGATCACAAAGCAGCCCCTTGCTTCATTGCATGTCCTCTGGCATGATTATCACCAACGAAAACACACTATGTAAGGACCAAGGTAATTATTCATTGGTTTCTGGACATTGAGTCCCTGAGGAACAACACAAATATACATGATGCTGCTTTTGCAATGAAACATTTGAGAGAGCAGTGACGTTTTTCTGAATCCCATATTGCCAAGTTACTGATTTAAAAATGCCCTAGAGTATAAATTATTTCCCCAAGCCTCCGTAGTGACTTTTGTTGAATGCCTTCTGCTTAGCCCATTAAAGGTGAAAGCCATGAAATATTATTTGATTTGTAACACAAGAAAATGCCGTAAAACCACCTGTCCCTCTTTGGAAAGCTGCCAGAACAAAGTGAGAGGAAAGGTCAAGCCTGAGAACAATGATTTGAGGTTGCAGCATGTGGCCACATCAAAAGCTGAGCCTATAGGCTGCATTCAGTCTTCCAGTTTCTTCATAGAGGATTTACGTTTATTTTTCCTAACCCAAATGGGAGTCTTGGGTTTTGAGATCAAACTTTCAAACAGTTTAATAGTGGCCATGCAACATGAAAAAAAAATTGACAATGAATTGTGTTGAACGATTACTACGTGTCCTACACGTAGTAATTTCCTTTGAATTCAATTTGGAGAAGTTATTTCAGGATTCATTTAATTTACATGTGGAATTGATAGATATTAAAATCCATTTCTTCTAAGTGTCTCACGATTGAAAAACATTATTTTAATTCTGTTGTGCCATGCATTGATTCCTATGCATTTTGATCTGTGATCACTGGACATCAGTTTGCTTGTGAATTACCATTGAAGGTATGAACATCACAAACTTGCTAAATCATCATGTAAAATGTAAGAAAAGTTTAACTTAGAGTTACATCTGGACATTTATAAGATGCAGACATTGATAGCTTGAAAGCAACATAATAAAGTATATGCCTCATTCTGCAAATCAATTACAGAATGAAAGTCAAATTATTTAATCTGAAACTTCTTAATTCAGCAGAGGAACAGTCACTTGGGAGCTATGATGGCAGTTTATAAAAGTGTCTGTGATCCTTCTTGATAAATCTGTATCCATTTACACAGAGAAGTCATAGTAATCTGTACTAATTGAGAGAGCAAGGATACAAACACCTAATTATTGCCTTCTAGAAGGCATTAGGGGACTTATTATTTGTTTTTATTATACTTTAAGTTCTAGGGTACATGTGCACAACATGCAGGTTTGTTACATATGTATACATGTGCCATGTTGGTATGTTGCACCCATCAACTCGTCATTTACATTAGGTATATCTCCTAATGCTATTCCTCCCACCTCACCCCTCCCCACAATAGGACCCGCTGTGTGATGTTCCCCTTCCTGTGTCCAAGTGATCTCATTGTTCAATTCCCATCTATGAGTGAGAACATGCGGTATTTGGTTTTCTGTTCTTGTGATAGTTTGCTGAGAATGATGGTTTCCAGCTGCATCCATGTCCCTACAAAGGACACGAACTCATCCTTTTTTCTGGCTGCATAGTATTCCATGGTGTATATGTGCCACATTTTCTTAATCCAGTCTGTCACAGATGGACATTTGGGTTGATTCCAAGTCTTTGCTATTGCGAATAGTGCTGCAATAAACATGCGTGTGCATGTGTCTTTATAGCAGCATGACTTATAATCCTTTGGGTATATCCCCAGTAATGGGATGGCTGGGTCAAATGGTATTTCTAGTTCTAGATCCTTGAGGAATTGCCACACTGTTTTCCACGATGGTTGAACTAGTTTATAGTCTAGGGGACTTATTTTTAAATTTAAGCTTGGCTTTTTATTGGCTACCTATTGTCTGTCAGGTAATACCACATGTGATCTTTTTATGCTTCCAGAAATAAGAATGAGCTTTAATTAGCATATCATTTTTGCTTAAAGTGTGTCTCTATTTAATTTAGAAATCTTAACATTCTCCTGAACATACACAATCTTTTCTGAAGATCACTTAAAATGAGACTTTATCTGAATGAAATAAATTTAAAATTAGAAAAGTCTTACTTACCAGGGGTTTAATATATATGCATTAAACTTGACATATAAGCTTTATATCCCAGGGACTTTGTAAAGAAGTAGCTTTACCAAATGTTATTCTTTAGTTTCTATCTTCCTAAAGTCAAATTATTTTTTAGCATTTATTTTGAAATGATTTTCAACTTACAAAAAAGTTGCAAAAGTAGTACAAAATTTACATATACCTATCACTCTCTTTATTCTACTGTTACATACATAACCATATGATATGGTTTGGATTTGTGTCCCCACCCAAATCTCATGCTCAATTATAATCCCCAGTGTTGGAGGTGGGGCCTGGTTGGAGGTGATTTGATCATGTTGACAGTTTCTCGTGAATGTTTAACATCATCACCCTTGCTGTTGTCATCATGATAGTGAGTTAATGAGTGAGTGAGTGAGTGAGTTATCCTGATATCTGGTTGTTTAAAAGTATGTGGCACCTCCCCCTTCCCTATCTTCCTCCTACTCTAGCCATGTAAAGTATGCCTGCTTTCCTTTTGCCTTCCACCATGATTGTAAGTTTCCTGAGGCCTCCCCAGAAGCAGAAGCTGCCATGCTTCCTGTACACCCTGCAGAACTGTGAGCCAATTAAACCTCATTTCTTTATGAATTATGGTATTTCTTTATAGCAATGTAAGAACTTACTAATACACCATACTACAACTATAAGACCAATAAATTGGTATAATACTATTAACTAAATTACATACCTCATTTTAATATCATTAGTTAATCCCCTATCTTTTACATGTGTCAGGATCCAATCCAGGATTCCATGTGCCTGTAGATGTTATGTTTCCTTAGTCTTCTCTGATCTGTGACACTTTCTCAACTTTCCTTTTCTCTTAGGACCTTGACACTATTAATGAACACTAATCAGTTACTTTTGTAAAATATTTCTTGATTTGGGTTCGTCTGATATTTTCTAGTGTCTGCTGGTATTTTTCACTGTAGAGTTACTATATTTTATCCTATTATTGGCGATACGTTTTTTAAAGAAAGTATTTGAAGTCTATGCTAATATCCTGTTTCTCCTCAACCTTTCACCTATGATATTAGCATCATCCATCAAAGGATTTTGCCTGTAGCAGCTATTAGTGTAGTATTTACATACTGGTGATTTTATATTTCCTTTTTTCCCTCTTTATATATTAATTGGAATTCTTCCTCCAAAAAAGTGGATCTTTTTTCTCTCCCAACTACTTATTTGTTTAGTTATGTATTTATATCAGTATGAGCTCATGGTCATTCATTATATTCTGTGGGTATAATCCAATAATGTCATTGTTTATTTTGTTGCTCAAATTGTTCCAGATTTGTACATTGGGAGCTCCTTACTTTGGGGTCCTATATCCTTCTAACATGGTCCCCATCATCTTTGAAGCAATTACTCATTTTTACCATTACAAGATATACCAGGATCATTTTGTATTTTTCCTGCATCAGTCCTAAAATCGACCTGTTCTCCAGGGAGCACAGTTCCTTTTATTGGAGAATGGTATTAGACACCAAGGTCTGGGCACTAGATGTGCTCAGTGCTACTGGAGTGTCATTGCTATGCAGTCCTGTCTCCAAAATATGCTAGGAAATATATGTATGTGTGCTATTCCATATAAACTGACAATTTTTATTTACTTATTTATCAAATATATGACTAACATTGATTTTGAAGATTTTCACTTACAAAAATGTTTCAAAAAATAGTACCAAATTTGCACACACCTGTCACTCACCTGATCCTAATGTTAACAACATGCATACATAACCACACTACAATAATAAAATCAGGAAATTAACATTGCTATAATACTATTAACTAAACTATATACCTCGTTTTATAGGTATATTTTGTGTGTATATGTATATGTATATATCTGTCTGTGAGTTCATACTGATGCCAGCTGAACACCACAAAGTTCATTCTAGCCTTCTCTTTCCTTATTTGTGCAACATCTTTCTCCAACAATGAGAAATCTGGTTTTCATTATCTCCAATATATTAACATATTTGTTAAAGACATAAGTTGAAGTTGCTAACCCAAACCCCTTTAAGAAATATATTGACCAGCTAGAGCGCAGTATTTCTGTACAGTTTGTTTTGCCTTTAGGTTTGTGGTATCCAGTCAAAATAGTCTTTCAAAGTTACTTAGGTTAATTATTTTCTTAGTTACTTAGGTTAGTAATCTTCTTGAATGTTGTTACATTCATTGGTAATAGAATTAAGTTTCCTTGTTACTGTTAGGATTTCATGTTAAGTTCTCCTACATCTTGGTTTATTTTAATCATTTCTTTATTTTGGAGTAGGATATGAAGGATTACTGTAGTTCTAAGTGTCAAAACTATACAAAAGTTATGTATTTAGCTATGTCCCCCCACCTTTATCCATACTAACTTAGGACCATAATACTCTTCTTTCTATCCTTTTCCCACCCACTCCCTGTAGGTTGATCAATCTCTTTAGTTTGTGGTTTATCTTTCCTGTACCTCTTTTGCACGTATAAGTAGATATGTGTGTATTTAATTATATCTTCTTTTATCTTACAAGAAGGGTAGCATACTGTAGATATTATTTTATACTTTTTTGTTTTCACTTAAATTTATGCCTACTGTTCCACTATGGGAATGCTAATCGTGTGGGAGTTATTTCTTCCTACCGCTCAAGGTCATCACCAAGGTCTGCTTGCAAAAATTCAAAAACATTGCACCCTCGGGCATAAATGGGTTAATTGTAGAAATTATTCCAGATCAGCTCATAGAGATCTCCATGTTACTAATAGCTGTGTAGTACTTCATTGTTGAATGCACCTTGGTTAATCAGTATTGTTTCCAATATTTTGCTATAAGAAATATGCTACAATGATTGACTTAGTGAATGTGTATTTTTGTATTGTTAAGGATGTATCTTCAGAACAGATTCCTAGAATTGGGATTTTTGAGTCAAAATATAAGTACATAGGTGGTTTTGTTAAGTGTTATCAAATTTTCCTCTGGAAGACTTGTATCAATTTGCATTCCCACCAGCTACTTATAAGAATCCATATTTCCCGAGAATCTCATAAGAGAAGGTGATGTGAGATTTTTAGAGTTTTTCAGATAAGAAATGGTATCAAGATCTTTTTAGTTTAATTTTTCCACCTATTCATTTTGATATTATTTAACTAAACAAATTAACACGTTTTTTTTTTTTTTAACATGCCATGAGTATCATATAAAGGATTTTTAAAAACTGGAATATTCTTGCTAATATAACTAAGAAAACTTCATATTGGGCTAAATATAAGAGTGAGGTATATATTTATGAATAGCCTCTGTTACTACAGCAGATAAGTATACGTACGTTTATTTTTAAATAATATTTTTTAATGTTAGGGAAACATTTTCCTTGTTTCCTAAACTTCCATGATGTATCTGGACTCCATCACAATTGTCTTCCTGTTACAGAATTCTGAGAAATGAGTAGGGGCATATGAAGAGGTCTGTAATTACAGCAATTATGGAAAAGTAATTTACTGATTGTATAAATTGAACAGATTTCAAATCAAGTAGATAGACCATGAAAAGCAAGTAGGATATTGAAAATAAATATTTTGGGAGCCAGGAAATTGCTTGTTAAATTCACAGACAAAATGTCAATATTTTGCTAACATTTGTATAATTTAGTTTCTTAGTACCTAAAACCGTCCTTTTTTTTAATTTAAAAAAATTCAAATAGTTGCTAAGATGATCTTCCTCTTGTCCACCTGGCAGTATGAAACACTGACACAGAAAAACCTTTGTTTTGTGATCAGTGAATTAAAATACAGCAAGACAAAGTGACTTGCAGAATTATTTCTACATCGAGAAAAAGGTAGAATCCATTAGGGAATGAACCTTGTTGAAAATATTTAAAACAGGTAAGAAGCTGGATATAAGGAAAGGACACAGACTTTGGTTCTAGGCAAAAATAAGGTGTGGCCGTAACTCAGCCACTTGTTAGCAGTATAGAAACCAGAGGCTTCCAGCATTCATGGATTTAAAAAGAAAAAAAAAAAAAAAGGCCTACCATGACACACGCTCTCTACCATTGCCATACCCACATCTGCTCAAGCAAAACCTTCTGTTGGCCCTGTACGTTTCAGAAGAGAATGTCCATAATAGTTAATAATATTAATAACAATAAATTATTCTCATGCACTATTCTATTGAACCACCAAAACAGTCCTAACAGAAAGGTGTGATTATTGTCCCCATTTTACAGAAGAGGAAACTGAGTCTCAGAGAGTCCTAGATCATGCCACTGGTAAGTGGCAGAGCCAAGAAACAATGCTAGATTTGGCTCATACAAAGTCCATGCTTTAACTCAGAGACTACACTCCCCACCAGGTCTGTCTTCCACTCAGCGGACTGCCAAGAAAAAATAGATGTACTGTGAAACAGAGACTGGAGTAACTGATCTCCATGTCCCACCCACAGCAATAACCATGAACTTGCTTTTTGTTGGTTCTTGATTTTTTTAGAATTACATTTATAAAATGTTGCACATAGGGCACTCATTCTTTCAACTTGGTTCTAAAATGTTTCCGTGAATGATAGTGCTGGAGCCTGGGCCACATTGCTTTGAACGTTTGTAGAATTGCTTTTGCCGAATATACTCTGAAGTGTCACCAGCAGTCAACACTATGGGGTCTTACAAGAAGACCTCACTACTGAAGTTGAGCTCACTATTGAACTTATTGTGTGGACATGCCCTGGAGAGGAGAAAGAACTTCACTGTACCACCCAGGATTCCCTTTGAAGGGCTCAGAACAGAGCCAGGAAAATCTAGTTCCCAAACAACTAGTTTGACTAAATTTAATGGAAAATGTAATTTTCATAAACAGTCATTTTCCCCTCATTGACCAATATGACTGTCAGAGTGGCTCACCTTTATTTCTTAAAACATGAAATTCTTATTATTATACCTTATTCCTGGAGTCATCTCATTTTCTACTTTTCTGCATTTCTCTTTTATTTATGTTGTTTTCCTGTGTGTGTGTCTATATGTCATTTAAGTTCAGTTTTCAATGAGGTTACATTTAAATAAACCTGCTCCACATGTCCTTGGACAAGTTGCTTAAGATTTCTGAATCTTGCCTTATTAGTTAAAAGGTACTGCCTTTCTTAGTTGTTAGAACTAGAAGTAGTGTGTGTAAAATGTACAATATAAAATTGCAATGAATACTAACTATAGTTCGCCACTACTGCGAAGTTGGAGGATTATACTCCTTTAAAATAAGTTTAAAGGTGAGGAAAGAACTTTAAGTCTATAGTGGTTTTTAGGAATTCTGAATTATATTATCATTACTCTATCTGAATAGAATGAATCATTGCAAAAGTCTAATCAGGAAGCCAAGTACTAGTTTCTCTACTTCAGAGTACCAAACAGGTCCCCTTTAGTATGTCACTGAATATTTTTAAATGTACTGTTATTCTCAAATAATGTTAAAGGACAGTAACATCAGGAAAACAGCACTAATAATTGCAAAAACCCACAAATTTCCAAATGACAACCAATTAAATATTACTAAGACATTTGAATATGCTGCTCTTTCCAATGCTCTGAGACGGGGTGAGTGGAAGAAAGGGGAATGTCAGCCTTTACTCAAAGCTGGTTGCTGAATACACTGAGTAGAGAATAAATTCATGATCTCAAAATAATCAGTGACAACCTTATTCTTTCAGTATCCACCTGTTTTCATTCCCAGGAAGGGACAAGAAATCAGTTAATGTTGCATTCCCTGATCTTTCTTCTTTCTCCTACAAAAAACAAGAAGTATGGAAGGAAAAAAAAAAAAAAGATCAAGGATCTTAATGATCCAGTTAAAGCAAATAATGTACAGTAGTTTCTGGAATCATGCATATTGAAATATCTCCACTCGGATTTGCAAATTACTCTTGGCACATGCCAAAGTAGAAACTACAAATATTCATTGTAATAAAGAAAAATGGTTTTCAAGGTGAAAATGGTCTTTGCCAAACAGATTTAACCAGTCTAACTTAAACGGCTCTTTAAATTACCAAAATCAGAGCAGTAAAATATCAACACTATGCATTTATATAACATTTTGTTTAGTGACATTTCTTCATTGAATTCTCAACTACTCTAGAAACTAACCGAGCCTGTGAATTTAAGTGTTTGGCCAAATCTCACAGCATCTGACTCCAGATTTGCAGTTGATAGATAATCCTCAAATTTAGTTAATGCGTTTCTGAAATAAACATTTATTTCACAGATTTATTTCACACACAAAGGGAAGCAACACTTGAGAAATATTTGAAATAATTTTCTCTGAGAAAAGTTGGCAATTAAAAAAAATTAACTCATGGTAAAAAATCCAGGAAGAAATGGCAAAGTTAATTTGGTTAGCGTCATCTATAGAAAGAAAAGAAAGACACAAGAGCTCTGAGGAAAACATATAGGCCTTGAATGAGTGGGAAAATGAAAAGATGCTTAGCCTTTTCACACCTTCAGGCATAAGAATACATGAAGGGCCCATGACAAGGAAAACAGATAGTATTGAGTATAAGAGCGAAGGGTTATAAATATATTTTTGCAGTCTTGGGAGCAGCCATAAGGATGAAACGGTAATGTCAAAAAGAGCAGTTAATTAAGAAATGGCATTGATTTTCCCATACTACTAGAGGCACAGAAATTAGAAACCAAGATAAATGAAATTAGTGTTGGATGACATAGTAAAAGCCTGACTTGTAAATAAAAAAAAAAAAAAAGAAGAAGAAGAGAAATAGTTGAGGATGAGCAGTGAGCACCATTTGCTTCTTTGTTGTGAAATATTCACCCATGAGCTTCAATGCTAATTTGTTAATTCATTGAAGCTTCCTTAGCCATTTCCTCTACACCTAGCACTGGATTAGCTGCTATGGGGTTAAGAAAAAAAAAATGAAGAGACAGAAATCCTACATTCAGGGACCTCAGAACTTAGTAGGGGACAAGAAAAACATTGTCATTTTGGTCTGGTGCCAGGAGACAATGTCTCGGAGTGCAGCAGATTGCAGGGGTGGGCAGATGGTAGTAGGGAGACTTGATTCCCTTCTGAGTTAGTTCTCACTGCTTTTTTCTATCACCTTCCCACCATGGACCCCATGGCCCTTGCATTGCCCTGGAATGGTATTCTTGTTCAGTGTTTATCTGAACGTACTTCTGGATGCTATTTCCTCCTATGTATTTATGTTCTCTGCTCCCCTTTGGCCATTGTATCTATGAAGAAGGCATTGTCACCAGGTGCCATGGCTCACCCCTATAATCCCAGCACTTTGGGAGGCTGAGACAGGAGGATCACTTGAACCCAGGAATTTGAGACCGGCCTGGTCAACATGGCAAGACCCTATCTCCATGAAAACAATTTAAAAATCAGCTAAGCATGACAGCCTGTGTCTGTAATCTCAGCTACTTGGAGGCTGAAGTGGGAGGATCCTTGAGCTCAGGGAGCTGAGGCTGCAGTGAGACATGATTGCATCACTGCACTGCAGCCTAGGTGACAGAGGGAGGTCTTATCTCAAAAACAAAACAAAAAAAAAAATTTTTCCCTGTGGTCACTATCTCCTCTCTCCTCCCCAACCCCCCACTGACCCTAGCAGTGTTCTCCACATCATGGACTGACCGATTCATAATTATGAGCAATGATTTACTGATTGAAGAGTGGCTTCTATGGATTGAGGACGTTGAAGATACACTGTGGTCATAACAAATAATTTGCCTTGGATACCTGAGACCTGGTTGAGCAAATAAGACTGTGAAATAAGAAGACATGAGATGGGCTTCCTAAGACCTCCTCACTGTTCCTCAAACTCTCCAGGCATCATCACACCTCAGGGCCTTCACTCTTGCTGTTCTCCGCTCCTGCACTGCTCTTGCTGCAGAAATTTACATGGCACTTCCCGTCATTCCATTGAGATTTCACTCAAAATGCACCTTCTTAGTGACTCTTTCCCTGTTACTTCATATAAAATATCTTTTTTTTTTTTTTTTTTTTGAGACGGAATCTGGCTCTGTCGCCCAGGCTGGAGTGCAGTGGCCGGATCTCAGCTCACTGCAAGCTCCCCCTCCCAGGTTTACGCCATTCTCCTGCCTCAGCCTCCCGAGTAGCTGGCACTACAGGCGCCCGCCACCTCGCCCAGCTAGTTTTTTGTATTTTTTAGTAGAGACGGGGTTTCACCGTGTTAGCCAGGATGGTCTCGATCTCCTGACCTCGTGATCTGCCCGTCTCGGCCTCCCAAAGTGCTGGGTATATAAAATTTTAATCATCCTCCCCACCACCGTTTATTAAGGAGCTCCTCTCTTTGATTTATCACAGTGTGCTTTACCTATCTGTTTGTTTGGGTATTGATGTGGTTTGGCTGGGTCGCCACCCAAAATTCATCTTCAACTGTAGTTCCCATAATCCCCATGTGTCGTGGGAGGGCCCAGGTGGAGATAATTGAATCATGGGGGCAATTCCCCCCATACTGTTCTGATGCTAGTGAATATGTCTCAGGAGATCTGATGGTTTTATAAGGGGTTTCCCCATTCGATTGGTTCTCTCTCATTCTCTCTTGTCTGCCACCATGTAAGATGTGCCTTTCACCTTCACCATGATTGTGAGGCTTCCCCAGCCACATAGAACTGTGAGTCCATTAAACCTCTTTTTCTTTATAAATTACCCAGTCTCAGGTATGTCTTTATCAGCAGTGTGAAAACGAATACAGGTATTTTTTGTCTATCTCTTGAACTAGGGCTTTGTCTGTTTTGTTTTGTCATATTCTCAGTAGCAATTCCTGGAACGTAGTAGATGCTGTGTAAATATTTGTTGAATAAATTACTGAATAACAGAGTGCTGTTAGCTTCTGCTTTCTCCTCTGTATTGTGGATTTAATAACACTTCCCCACCTATCTCACCAATTTTTGTGAAAATCAAATGGAATTGTGAGAGTATGGGTGTGTTTTGAAAACTTTATCATGCCTCCCATGATATTAATAGTAGTAGTACTGTCCTTATCATATATTACTCAACATCATTATAATCTTCCAGTGTCACTGACATCCTAGAAGGCTTCCAGCTGTTCCACTGTGCTGTTCTAGAATATACCGCCATCTCATCGTGAGACTGTCACCAGCAAAAGCTAGCCTGCTAAGCAGGCACAGAGAATGTGCACCAGTAGAAGTTATTGCTAGACCCAGACTTCTGGGTGAACTCCTGGCACCAGCGCTAAGATGCCAGGATGACCTTCAGAGAGCAAAATGATTTTTCTACTCTCCTTATCTCTTTAGGGAGATAGGCCAGGAGAAGTAGCAGAACTTTGCCAATCCTCTTACTGAGAGGGTAAAACAGGCTTCCTGACAGCTCTTGTTATGTTATTACAGTTCAGACTGGTTCCTGGGTCCTTCTGCCAGTGAAGTCACTCCTTCAGTGCCTACCAGAAAGAGGCAATTTGCAACTAGCACCATAAATGGCATTTGTAATCTAGCTAGTAGTGTCGTAAGTGCATCCTATTGGTCATGAGTGGAATCAGGGCAATCTAATGTCCCTGCCAGATAATCCACTTCGGGAATATGATTAGCATTGTCTTCATTGACAGATGGCAAAAGATTCTGACTTCCATCACATGTATAAATTCCGACCCTAACAAGTTGTATATGAACCTAATTTCTCAAAGTTTTTTCAAGGTCTTAGAGCTCTGTAATGGAATATTACTAGACTCATTGCTCTGCCTTAATAATTAGAAAGTCTTAATAAGCTGCTTACCCTTGATAAATAGGATTGTTGAAACTTCCTTGCTTCTGGTGGGCTAATAATGTTGCAGTGTCAAGTTTTCAAATGCATTATAATCTTAGCACAACAGGATTCTTTAAACCTATCCATCATCTGCCCTTAAAATCCACTACAGTCACATCTTACTTTAAACAGCCTGTCTTGCACACTCATTTTTTTTAAGTTAAGGTGCTGCTTTAACAGCTTGACAGGCTGTTTTGCATTATGCAGTACATATGATTTTAAACTTCACTTATCCACAAGCTTCCATATGCATCTAAGGCATATACTCTTGTTGCTTTTTGGATTTTCTCTTTGGCAATTGCTCAGCTTGGTTTGTGTTTCCCAAGATACAGAGCACTTTACCAAAGTATGTATTTGTTTCCAAATTCCATATTGCTGGATGTGTTCAAAACGTATCCATTAAGTATAATAGCATACATAATGGAAAGTGTAAGGATATATTCTGAACAAAACAGTACATAATAATTACACAAAATTAAAGGACTCTGGTTAAAGGATATAATTGTTTCTTTTATATATATAAAAAAGGATAACAATCTTACACAGATTATGTGGCACTTTCAACATGACTTCAAAGAGATTTTTGCCTTACTCTTTAGTTTCACTGCATAGAATTTTGGGTTAGAAGTGATACAAACTATAGAAACACCTTTCTAGTGAATTTTAGAAATTTTAGAAACATTTATATTTCTTATTAAAGATAGTAAGGCATCATTAAATATATGGAAGGGTTTTGATTCAGCAATATTCAGTAAATATCTAGAGTGCCTGCTAGATATTCTACCACATAAGGATGTGGGAATACCACGGAGTGTCTCCATGTAAGGTAGTGGAAATAAAAACATAAATAAGACATGGCTTCTGTTACACAGAGTTCCCAGTCTGGTGGGAAGAAAGGTGCATAAACAGTTACAGAGAGCATCATGTTACTCAGTCTGTAGTCTGGCTGCATATGTTAAAAATGCTATAGCAAAACAGATGACTGTGATTAGTGTTAGCTAGATAAGGTCAAGGAAGGCTTTCCTTAGGAAGTAGTATCTGAACTGGGTCTTAAAATGTAAAAGGAAATTGATCAGGGATTTGAGCCAGGTCATGCATTATAAGCAGAAAGGACAGCAAGAGCAAAGAAATGGTGCAATGAAGGTACTTAGTTTGTCTAAAAAATGGTCTGACTAAACCAAAGCATGTAGAGGTGGGTTGGTAGGGAAGGAAAAGGGGTGAAAATGCCTAAATGTATCATTATTGAAAGTTTGGTTGGGGCCAGGTTATGAACTGCCTCATATACTATGCTGTGGAGTTGATATATTTATGCTTTGGAGATTCATCTTCATGTTGTAGGACAAGGAAACCATTTATTTTATTTCAAACTGATGCATCTCCTTTGAAACTTCTCTAAAGATTTCAGTTCTTCTAATACTCCTCTCAATGTTACATCCCTCAGTTTATGCTTTACATTGTTTACCGATGAAGTCTGTACCAATTTGTACACGATGTTTTTGTTTCGTTTGTTTCATTTTTCCCTAGTGTCCTCTTCCAAACTTAATTTTAAGCTTCTTGAGGGCCTGCCTTAGCCAGGCAATTAATTATGTGTCCCTTAATCTCAATCAAACTAAGGTCAGGAGCCCCTTATTAAAGGTTCTCTGTTAAAGCTGTGCCCCATGGGACTCTGGCTTACTGGACTCTCAGGAAGTCCCTTGGGAAAGTTTCCCTTTCTGCACTGCCTTTGCCCACCCTCACCACCGTGGGACCACTACTCTGGGACTCCATTCTCTCTCAAGTGGCCTCTTACAAATACAACCACCGTAGGCAGCTGTCACATCATCTCCCATTTTCTTAAGCTCAGCTTCTACCAAATAAGCATGTCAGAAAGTGTTTTAGGGGAGCTAACATCAGTGACTTCATTTTTGAAGAGAATGACTGTCATGGGTAATTGACAGAATTACTGCATCTTAGCCATAGAAGCACTGGAAATTGTGCAGAAGCTAAATGGTTTTTGCCACTCAATATAGTTAAACTCTGGAATGACTTTGGGGGGATATGTGATGAAAGTACCGTGTTTTTTTTTTAACCCTGGCTACTAAACTGGAATTCTGGAGGGTTGCTGGCATTTTTTCAAAGCTCTGTAGGCAATTTGAATAAATAACCAGAGCTAAAACTCTGGAGTAGAGAGTTAGACCAACTTTTGAAATGTAACAGGGACTAAGGTTGTCACCTTCCACATAAAATCATGAGCTTTTGGGGGCTAAAAGCCCAAAGGTAGTAATTGTTAAAATTATATTTTAAAATTTTCACCTAATTCTTTTAGGTGTTACCCAATAAATTCACAATAGAGTGTGAAGGAAGAAATAGATGCTGCAGTGAACTAGGATAGTTCCTTAAATCTGACCCCCTGTCCAATTAACTAACAACAATCCCACTTACCCCAACATAACTATAGCCACCCCGCTTTCACTTTCAAAAGTATTCCTGTTTGGGTGGCAAATGCTAAACTCATCCCATCTCTGTGTAACTCCAGTTCTGTAACCATTTTCTGGGTAGTTCATACTTAGTGAAACAATTAGATATTTCTTTTCCAGGATGATTAGAAGGAAAGAAAAACAAAATGGTTTCCTAAGTGTTAAATTAGTAAATCAATACAGATAATATTCTTACTTCAGAGATATAGATACTTATATTTAGAAAAGCTACCTAGTTTAACCAGGTATTATAGTACATCTGTTTTTAAAAGATATTAGCTGAAATGGATGGTCGAGCTGAAAAAAGAGAGCTTCAGAAAAGCAAATTTGGACAGGCATGTGTTGGTGGAAAAGGTGCTGAATGAGAGGAACAGGAACACTCTACCAATAATAAAAAGGATGAAAAGTCCTAGAAGTCACCTTTCTTAGTTTCATCTAATGCTTTGTTCACCAGATGGCATTCTGAGTCCTAATATAAGCTGCTCAGATCCTATGATCAAGGAAGAGGGGACTCTAAGCAGAGGAAGTAAATCTTACTAGCTCTGGAAAAGAATACCCACCCCGCCATTCCTAATTTAAAACTTGACTTTTTGGTTAATGCATCAGCCCATGTGCTTGTGGTTAGGGCCGGTGTCATGGAGGATGGCTGATTGTCACTCACAAAGCCCAGCCTCTGTGTCAGCAGAGCTGAGATGTGAACCTGAACAGTGGTAAATTCATTTAGATCAGTGGAGTCACCTGGAGTGCCTGTTAAACCACAGAGCACTGGACTCCGCTGCCAGGGTTTCTAATTCAGTAGCTCTGGTGTAGGGAATGTGTGTTTCTAACAAGTCCCCAAGTACTGCTGATGCTGCTGATACTGGGCCACACTTTGGATAACCACTGATCCAAATAATCCCACCTTTTGACACCTCCTGACAGCCAGCCACCGGCCTCCTTAGAGCCTCAAGGTCAGCCTTTCCCTCTATTTGAAAACTCAAAAATCATCTTACCTACCTTCAAGCCTGCCTTTCAGAAAAGAGAGTTCAGAAGAGGTCATCTAATCCACATGGTTCACAAAGCCAATTATGCCATTATTTGTTTGCACTTTATAAGGATGCATTTACCAAGTGTGTTAGGAGACCTGTGGGAAATTCACTGAATTTCTTATATTAATCTGTCAGTGTAAATCATGGGGGTGTGATTTCGACTTTAAAGCAAGTACTTCTTGTACGCTCTGTCTTAGAGAGCTTAGAGAGCTGTGGACTGATCTGAGTTTCAAACCCGAATTAATCTTACTCTCTGCACACCTGCACTCACACACACACAAATCCACACCTAAAAAAATCCACATTCCAAACACACAAAACGTATTTGAAAAATGACTAGAAGTAATAATTACCATGTGTCTCAGAAGGTTTATATGACTAGATTCATATGCCAGCTTTATTCTCATCCTGTGTTTGAATGTTGTTGTCTGACATGGAGGGAAGCTGGTTTTCGGATTGTGACTGTTAGCCCCCCAACCTAGGTGAGAGAAAAGCAGGGGCTCAGCGAAGACTCTGAGGGAGCTGAGAATCAGCCCTGGTGAAAGTATGAGGGTCTGTTTTTTAATTAAACACTGGGTGAAGCAGTTATGTACTTTAAATGTATGTTACAATTCTACAATTGCAAGAGTGGCAAGAATAATATTGCCAACAGTGGTCACTAGCAAAGAAAGGAGGGGAAAGAAAAGGTAATCATCTAGAATAGGACTGGCCAAAAATCCTACTCACTAAAAGCTTAGAGCAAATCACTACAGAAAGGACAACAAATTTAAAATTTAAATGTAAATCTATTATAATAAAATGAAATGTTATTATTTTACCAGATTTTTTTAGGTCTTCTGACCTAAGGCTGTTGAGAGTACTTGAAAAGAATAGTTTATAGTTTGAAGAGAAATGTGTCATGTAACTGAATAAACTGTAAGTAAACCAAATTAATGGGTGCACATTTTAGCAAAGAACCTTTATCACTTGGAGTCTTAGCAGTAATTGTTGGATGTAGTCAAATAAAGTTTTTGCAACTTGGAATTTACTGATTCACCAATAAGCCCAACCCAGTAGATTTAACTAGTTTTGAATTATGGATTCCTTTGGGAAGTCTTTGAAAGGTAAGTGCCCTTTTCCAAAAAAACAAAAAGTAAAAAAATAGACATAGCTACACAGACACAGAATTTTGAGAATATGGCGGGTGTCCCTGGATGTTTTGAAACCCACTATGCGGTTCCACTTGAGGATCCTGTCCACAATTACAAGCAGAGAGGCTGATCTTGAAGGTAGCTGTCCGGACTTCAGTCTGATCATAGCACCAGCATCTAACAGACCTCTGACTCATCCAAGACCCAGCCCCTCTTAGCTTCCTCATCAGCTAAAAGGAAGAGCTGGACCAGAGGACTGGTTTAGTCCCTACTGTATCTCCAATGTGTGATTTGTCAGTCATCTGTGATAAATCCTGAAGGCTGGTTCTTTTCCTTTTACTTGTTTCTTCTTTCCCACAGCCATTTCTAGAGTTTTGGGTACACATGTCTTATAACACTCTCCAACCCCTTTTTTGATTAATTTAGGAAAAATCTCTCCCCTATTATTCCCCCCCATTTCACCACCTTCTTCTTTTTCTTTAAGGTCTACCTTCTGATATTAATCATTTAAAAGGAAGAGGAAAAATATTTTTGAATGAGTATATAGTCCTATAAACCATATTAGTGAGTTACTCAAGGATTAATAAAACTGAATAAATAATTAAGAAATTATGCAAGCAAATTCAGTACACATGGAGAATGTCACATTGAAAACATGTTAAGGAATGGTCATCTTCCCTTACAGACTAGGCCTTGGAAAGTAATAGTTTGTCCCTGTTGAGTCAACTCCAAGGCTCTGGGTAGGACTGGGAGCTAGAGAATAAAGTCAGTGTCTGAGAATCTGGAAGACGCCTGTCAGATTTTAACTGTATAATCTTGTTAAGATAAACAAATCTCTTATAATTACCCTCATGAGTGGCAGATGTATATTTAATTACTGAAAAATTCAGTAGAGATACTAATGATCAATAATGGAAAAACCATTACTCCAAAGATAATTTCTCCCACAACACCTAAATCCAATCTGAGGGGTCATGGAGTTAAAATATAAAGCATGTCTTCCAAATCAGCAGTTATTTTCACTTTCATGCAATGACATTATTCTTCATAAGACAGAATCATCTAAAGAGGAATGGCTGTAAGCCTGTTCTGAAATTTCAGGTAACATTACCTGAAATTTCAGTAACGAGGAAAGCGTGCTTATAGTTATCTTATCAGCTGATTTTGTTGCATTTTGCTATCATGGCCACTCATATTTACATCCATGGCATGGTTTATTGAAACGAAGCTATTATATTGACTTGTAAGGGTTTTTTTTTTTTTTAATCTATCCTCTTTTGCCTTTTGCACTTCACATATTCAGAATGTGTGTTTGCCATTTGAAAAATAAACTCCATGTTACCTAGTGAATGAAATTTAGAGGTTGGTTATGTTCAACTTGTTAGCCCTATGGTTAATAGAGAAGAATTGGAAGAAAGTATATCATATTTGGGAAATACGAGTGAAATACCAGACTATTGTTGCTTACAAGTGTACTCTTATCATATGCAGATTGTTTCAAATCACTTCTTCAAATTAGTTCTATTCAGGAGTAAAAACGCTCAGATTATTGAAACTTTAATTTTATCTGAAGATAATTGTCCAGTGTTCACTGAGACTATTGTTACAGTCACAAAATATTTGAAAATCTCAGTGTTTGCTGTTGCAGTACTAACTAGGATTATGTTTTCCCATTTCATTAGTTTGTTTAAAATGGCAAATAGCATAAGGTGAAAGAATTGAATAAAGCAAAGGGAATAAAAATCTCTATTTCTTTTAACTATACTTTATTGTTCTCCATTACTGGGAAATAAAAGAGAGGAAGTACCTTCAAGAAAGGACATATATGCGCTGGAAACCACCGTTGTGAAATATGTACCATAATTATACTGTTTTACGCATCTGTACTTTACTGAGGGGGTTTAAATAAGTGCTTGAATTTGTGACCTTCAAAAGAAGCAGACTTACTGGATGAAAGAGAGTTGACAGAAACCAAGTGCTTCTAAGAGAGCACATGGTCTTAATCGAAAAAAGGCCAGCAGAAATTAAACAGGACAGCTGATAAAAGACAGAAGATCATTTAGATGTATAGATTTAAAAAGGAAACATGCTGCATTCAAACTCACTATAGATTCATCTTGAGAATAAATTAATTTCATAACTGTACTCATTATCTGAAACATACCCCCAGAGATTCTGGTCATTACCCCAAAACCCTGTAAGGGAAGTTTAATTTATATCTTAAGCAATTCAAAGGAATGTCTTAGTAAGAGTCCCACTAATTCTTAAAGAGCTGGGAAATAAACCTAGACTACTATTACAGAAAACCTTTGCCTTGATGGAAACAAGAGCCTAATGCTCAGGACTTCCCCAAAATTCCATTTACCTGGTTTTAGAAAATCAGCAATAGTACTTAATTGTTATATATACTTATTGGATTTTATAAGCTTGAGAATGGAATGTTGGGACATACATATTTACAGTAGGGAAATCAAGATGATTCCTGGCCTTCTATTTTTTCCATCTGCCAATGGAGAGACCTAGTCCAGTGCCAGTGTTCACTTACCTTGAACAATGTTCACTTGCCAATTGCTTATTTGCTAGCTAAGGATTATTCACGCATTCATTTATTCATGCATTCATGCATTCAAATATAACTTTGGTGTGCTTGAACTGACCTCAGCTGATTTGGCCGTTAAGCAATTGTCAGGATCTTTTGGTAGCTCCCAGAAGTTCTTTTGGTGTTTATTAAGACACGTCCCACACCATAGCCCCCTAGGTGGTTACAATGAAAGCCAAACCCAGACCAAGTTTGGACAAACTACATTTACTAGCAAATAGGAATAAAAGCATCAAAGCCTGTTTTTATAAGCCTGGGGCAGTTCCTCTCTGCCCTCAGAAGATTTCAATGGTTTCTTGTATGAATGGCTCACTCCAGGCATAGAGAGCAGTCACTGGTGAAAGCAGACTAGCTACTGTCATTGAATGATGAGTTTCCTTCTCATGCATCTCCTTTTATTTTGGATGTTAGGGCAAAAGTTTGGTAGGTGAAGCCACACATCCAGATTCAGAAGTTAGAATCAGATACGTTAGGTTCCAATAAGTTAGAATAAATGTAGACAAGTCCCTGAATGCTTGCTACTCAACAATTTCTTCATCATTCTTTCAATCATGATGGTATTATCCGAAGTTTATGTTCTAAGTGTTTTTAGAATTTTAAGCACAAGGGTTAGCTAGCATTCTTGGCTCAACCCTAGTGTTTTCTTGATTAAACGTTACAAAATGAAAACCAAAAAAAAAGAGCTTTACATTGTATTTATAGAGGTTTTTTTTTGTTTGTTTGTTTGTTTGTTTGTTTTTTAGAAGGCAAAATCTCTTGCTCAGCTTAACTTTGAAAGCTAAGCTCAGGATTAGGCATTAACATGTTGTTCACTTACACAAATACACTTGCAGCCAGGAAAGCATTTTTCTTTTTTTTCTTTTTTCTTTTTTCTTTTTTTTTCAGTAATCAGATGCTGTTGTTTAGGCAAACATAACAATTGCTGGGTGTGGATTAATGTGTATTGTTCCCAAGCTTGTGCATCTCTTGAAGGAGTGCCTGCATGGAAGGAAATGTTTTCTCTCACTTTCCCTTTCTGCTCCTATCTTTCCCCAACACTTACCCTCCTGCAGCTCCTCATTCTCATCTTCTTGGCTGAGCCACAGAAGTGCTATTTGTAACACCCACAGTCAGCCTGGAGGTGCAAACAGGGAGCAGGAGAAAGAGATTCAAGGACTGGAATGGGTTTAAAACCCATGAACATGAATGTGGTCTGGTTTCTCCTTAGTTTTTTAGTCTGTTTGGTTTGCTAACACAAAAATGCCATTTCTGGGTAGCTTACACACAACAGACATTGGCTTTTCACTGTTCTGGAGGCCGGTAAGTTCAAGATCAAGGCGCTAGGAGATTTGGTGTCTTGTGAAGGCCCACTTCTTGCTTTATATAAAGATGGACATCTTTTTGCCATATCCTCACACAGTGGAAGGGAGAGCAAGTTCTCTGGGGCCTCTTTCATAAAGAAGTGCTAATCCCATTCATGAGGGCTCCTCTTTCATGACCTAGTCCTCCCAAAGGCCCCACCTCCTCATACCATTGCTTTGGGGTTTCATTTTCAGTATCTGAATTTTGGGAGGACATAAACATCCAGTCTACAGCAGCCTCTTTCCCTACTCCCAGCTGCTAAACATCTGCCATCCTTCCGGCCAGACACAATACTCATGCATCTCTACTGTTAGTTCTCTGACCACCTCTTCTCACATGTAACCTTCTCTTTTTGGTTTTCAAATTTATTATACAGAGAGAAACAATTTCAGCCTTCTAATGATAATTTTAAAAAATGTGGAGGTGGAAAGAACATCCTTATGTCTCCCAATACTGTGATTTTAACCTAACAAATAACACTAAAATGTACCTACTTAAAATTGCAATCTGCCCTGACTCCTATCACCTGTACCATGTTCTTCTGTTTCTTTTATCCACAGTAGATATCATCTCCAGTCTATATGATTTACTTATTCTTTCTTTGGAATTTTTATTATCTCCCACCCCTGCTGAAATATAAGCTCCATGAGTGGGAGGATCTTTGTTGTGTTCCCTGATAAATTCCAGGTGCCTAAAACAGTGACTGGCAGGCACATAATAGGTGTTCAGGAAATACACGCTGAATTGAATTAAAGAGAGTTCCTAAATTAGTTTCAAATCCTCTCTTAATTGTTCATTTCACTTGCCGCTTAGGCCATTTAAGGTCTGAGAAATTGCAGTGGTCTCTAAGAAATCCCCATACCCTAAAAGGATGCTAAAATATGTACTTTAGTAGTAGGTAGTTTCACTACAAACATTCTATTGTGTTTGAGCTTCCAGTAGAACTCAAAAGCCAACAAGAAAGGTGCAAAAATAAATCCCAAGTTGTATCTGAAAACTACCTTTCATAATTAAGGTTTTAGAAGTCATCACTCAATCAAGTATAATCCTGCATTAGTATTAAAGCCTAATATTTAGGAGTAATAATAGAGTCAAGTGTCTTCCTGGGAGTGCATTAATATCAGACAAACTTTTTTAATTTGCCAAACCATCTGATTAAAATTATTAAGTAGCTCTCTTTTGCAAGGTGCTGTTGAAAGTAATTGTACATGCAACCCTCACAGAGTATTTTTTTCATCTTGTAAAAGGATAATTTGCTAAACTTGATTAAAAATCAGACATAGAACTAGATATATCTGACATTGTCACATATACTATTGAGCAACTTTAATCAAATTCAGCATTATTATCTTTTTATTTGCTTTTACTCTGCCTGCAGGTACAATAAAGTGAAAATATGTAAGCAATGGAGCATATTTATAATACTAGTCTGTGTGCCAGGTGGGTTGTAAAATAAATGTAATTGTTTTCAAAGATTGAACCAGATTAGCATGGATTAACACATTCATTTTGAAATCCATGGCAGGAAGTATTCTAAACATGCCTTCAAACAGCCCTTGTTACTCTGTTTATATCCCATCTTAGTACTACGAAATCACTGCCCCATAAACAGGGAGCATTTTAACTGTTTATTTTCATATGAAAGAAACACAATTTATTAAACAAGACAAGAAAGCAGTTGTCTGCCATATTGAAGGCCAGATTTGCAGTGATTTGCACTCTGGCTTTCAGCAGATGAACAACAGTGACAGACATGGAAGCCAGAGTTGTGGCTGCAATAAATATTCATAACTGCTCCTGCCCAAGGAGCAAAGGGAGGGGTCTGAATTTGCAGCACATGGTTAGCAGAGGATGAATCAGGACTAGACTGTCCAACACACACAGACATGGAAGCCCTGGGCAATGCAAGGCTGAAATTCCTCACCGAGAAGGAGTGCTGTGTTACTGGGTGATTTTGCAGTACCCTTGACTCATGGGAGGTGAAGTCTTTCAGATACGCCCCGCTGATGCCATTATCCCTCCTCTCTAACCTTAAAATAAACCTGCTTGAGAAAGTGTATTGTTGATGTATGGCATCCAGCAGGAGAGAGTCAGCCCTGGGGGGGGGGGGGAAATGTAGTTTCTGATGCACTTCAAGACCGAAGGCCCACTACAAGAAACCTACCCAAGTTTGAAAGAAATTAGTCTTTGGTGAATTATGCTCAGTGAAGCTGAAAGAAATGCGTACTATACAGTTTCTCTGGATGATGCTGGGTACTGGCAAATCTCGGTTCTCTGACTCTAGTCCTAAGGATCTCTTTATTTTACATTGAAAGAGGCTGTAATTCATTTCTATATTTAATGCAGGAATCTTGCCTACTAGGAAATTTAGCATCACTCATGGAAGAAATCTCAGTCAGATTTCCCAAACAACTGGTGAGTGTTCTAAACTAATATTTCTTTTTTTGTTTGTTTGTTTTGTCCACTAGGAAACTTACACTAGCAAAATTTGTGTCCCAGATTATTTAGTAACTATGTAAGATCTTACCCTCTACATTTCTTTTTTCTGTTTATTTATTTATTTATTTAGAGACAGAGTCTTACTCTGTCACCTGGGTTGGAGAGCAGTGGCACAATCTTGGCTCACTGCAACCTCTGCCTCCGGTTTCGAGCAACTCTCCTGCCTCAGCCTCTTGAGTAGCTGTGATGACAGGCATGTGGCACCATGCCTGGCTTATTTCTGTATTTTTAGTAGAGACCGGGTTTCATCATGTTAGCCAAGCTGGTCTCTAACTCCTGACTTTAAGTGATCCACCTGCCTCGGCCTCCCAAAGTGCTGGGATTATAGGCATGAACCACTGCGCCTGGCCTTACCCTCTACCTGTCTATGTCCTATCTCCTCTCCGTTTTCATCCTAATATCTTACCATTGTTTCTTTAGCTTGATTTTTAAATCTTCATTATGTATATATTTTTAAATAAGGCTAAATTGTTTATGGAAGGCACACATTCTCCAACACATATATTGACTAATGAAACTGTAAATCATATGAAAAACTGGCTAAAATTGAGGAAGTTTGCATTATTAAGCAGAGGATATTTAATCTTCTTCTGTTGGTCAGAATCATAGATATTCGAACATCACTCAGTACCTTATATGTAGAGAGAGGGAGACAGATACCAAACATTTCTGAAATCTTTAACCGGATAAATACCCTACAGTGACTGACTAATATCTAAGTAATTTAGTGGGATGAAATACTACCAATTTTACAAGAGAAATAATGCATGAGGATGTTTTCTTCCAGATGCTGTGCACGGGGTCAGGTGTCATTCTCCTGGACGTTGGGTCACTGTGTGAGGTTTGGCCCACTGGTGGCCGACCTGTTTGTTTTTCAGTGGTGTAATTGGTCACTCTAGGGATGAATACTTAGAAAGCATTAGCTTTTAGTCCTTCACTGAATCTTCCAGCTTGCCAGAACAATTGTGAGTGAGACATCTCTTCAAGAATGAAATCATTTCCCCCTTCCCAGCTGCCATGAAACAGTCATATGTTCAACAAATGTAAAACATGCTTGACTCTGCCTGAGGAAGTAGATTTTGCAGTGCCAGGCTTTGTTTGGGAATCCCTTTGTGATCCAAACAGAGAATTCTTCAACCAATTATTTGGATGTTGCTGCAAGGGAGGGCTGTTATGTTTTACTATGTAGCTCTGCTTAGCTGTGGTGTAGAATGCTAGAGAGTGAAAACAACAGATTCTATTGCCTCAGACTGCTAACGTAGGAATTTTTAAAAATCTGATTATGAAATACTATTCTCAGGATAAATCACTTTGTTAATGCTTTGTTCTATGCTTGGTTTCGTTTGTTTGTTTGTATTTTCGTCTACATGGAGTCTTCTCACAGTGTCCTATGGAGAAGACGATAAAGTAATATATTCAAAAACAGATAAAATAGCCTAAGTTTGTCCTCTCTCAAAGCCCGAGCCTTCCTAGCTCATCTTTCATGCTAGGAGAACTGATTACTCACATCAGGAAAACACTGATTCAGTACTACAAGCAAAGAGGGGTGACTCTGAAACTGTTTTCTCCAGAGTTGTTAGCTAGACTAGTACAAAATATGGATAAAGGAGACTTCACATATCAGCATTATATTCAGTTTGTTTATGTCATTATCTCATTTGCCTCTAATTCTTTAAAAAAAAAGATGCCACCACCAATTTTTTTGGAGCTTTCATGGTTGGAAGATTTTCTTAAGGGTTAGACCTAACACCATGCACCAGGGAGAGCTGAGTATATTAGTTGGATAACGTGCATCATAAAGCATATGCCACCACCCTTGTCTTGCTCAGAGAAGAGTGAGCTGTCTAGTTAGTGTGGTTAGTACGTAGATGAGAATCAAGACACCCTGGTCTCAGTCTCAGCTTTCACTCTTACTGTGTTACCTCAGCTGCATAATGTAGCTTCTCTGGGTCATGTTTATCACATATGTAAGTGAGGAGGTGGTACTCAGTTATCTCCAAAGTGTTTCTAAGCTCAAGCTGGCTATTATATTCACATTTCAGTTCATCTATCTAAAACATACTTACCTTGATTAATTAGCCTTTTAGAAGAATGGAATAAAAATTACAAGCTTTTCCTTCTCATTTAATCCCCATTTTCCTCTATCACCATTTCTCCGTCCCATTTTCATTTCAACACTCTTGAAAAAGGCACTACCCTCCCAACTGGGATGCCAGCTGCTTAGCTCGAAGGGGGTACAGCATGGGGACTGGCCCAGGGAAGAGTTTTAATTTTGGACAGAGAAAGAAAACTTGTATTAAATGAAGCCCCCAGTTGCCCATTATGTGTCTTAACAGGGAAACTTGTTCTTGTGCTTATGACCAGGACTCATCTTGAGTTTCCAAAATGGCCGTGATCATGTTTATTTCAAAGCCACAAAGCAAAGTCCCCAAAGCCTGCCTGCCTGCCTCACCAGAACCTTTGAATGCAGTCATTCTCTGCTTATGTTTTTTGGAACCCACACTTAGCACTGGATTAAAATCACCCCTTTTTAGCATATGCATCTTGCAAGATTTGTCTACTCTTGCCTGAATCCCTGACACAAACCAAATTGTGGATTATCTTCAAATAGACATTGTCGTAATTGATTAATCATTCTTTAAACCTCCCAAGTACTCTTGGTATCTTCTCAAATGCTCTCATTCTGCTATGTATTTTTCTTTTAAATGAATCTTTACAAGTAAGTATTGTTTACTTCTTATTTACCTGGTCATATTTAAACATGGTTGTGAGACTTCACAGAAAAAGGATCAGGGAATTTTAGCATTTTCATGAACACCTAAGTATATGTGGATTAAGTGACATGGATCTTTAGAAATATGACAACTTTTGATCTTTACACCCATTTTTTTTGTGATGTGTCACCTCAGTGGTAAATCCTCACACAGCTTTGAAGATGATACACTAGCAAAACGCATGGCATATGCTTTGCCCATTAATCTTTCCTCTGCCAATTTGCAATGGAAAAGGATAAGCATCAGCCAACTTTTACAGTAAGGAAACCAAGGCAGTGTGATCAGTCCCAGGCTAATAGGTCAAAGGAGAATGGAGTTAAAAATGAATGCAGGCCGCTCAGTGCTCACCCTATGATGAGAGTATGCTGCAGAGCCCTGAGATGAAATCCATTGGCACAATTAACTGACCTTTAGGAAGTTTGATGGCCCAGTGGGAGGTCTTGCATGGTATTCCTGTATTCATTACAAAGAACAGCTGAAATGTCATTATTACACGACAGAAATAATGCAAAATTAAATGCATTTTCTGCAATCGACAACATTAAATAGTGCTGTGATTTTACTCTTCTCATATTTTCTAACACTGCTCTATAAATTTCTTAACATTCATGTACAGAATATGATAGGCAAAACCTCTGAATTTTGACTACCTAGCAAAGGTTAGTGCTTCACTTGACTCAGGAAACCAAAATTATGGTCCTGGTTCTAATGCTTACCAGGCCCCTAGCCTTGGGCAAATGACCTAATCTGATTACACCCCACCATCTTTCTCTGTATAATTAAGTAGTGATGTGTAGCATCGTGAGATCTGATTAATTTATTCATTCAGTATCTACTGAGTGCCCATTAGAAGACAGGCAGACACTGTTAGAAATGAGAATGAGCTAGGCTGAGTATCCTTCAGTCTTCCAGACAGCCTGAATTACTCACTCAAGTAACACTTCCATCTCTGTGAATCAGCAAAGAGTTAAACAAAGTTGAATGCTTGAGATATTTCATTAGGTCTTTTGAAGCATAGTTCCCTGCTATTTCTTAACCTTTTTATTTGCTCTTAATCTTATTTCCTACACATGATCAAGTTTGGTTTCTCAGATGGTGCTCAGTGAATTAAAATAGACAGTATAAATTAATTTTGTGAATAAAATTTTATGAGACACTACATCAAATACTTCAGTAAAATCAAGATATATTTTTATACCCATTGTAGATATTCATGGTCTAATCTTGTAATTATATTTTTTTAAATTGGATTTGTACAGCCTTATTATCCAATTATTCACCCCATGATGTTCATAGGTACAGCTATGTTCCTTAATGTTGGTTCATTGTATTTACTAGAAAGGATAATGTCAGAAGTAATTTTCATGATTGTTCTACTTTCTCTACTGTAAATATATGACTCATGTATACTTTTTCAATATTATTTCTTTAGATTAAAAAAACAGACTATCACATATACAGTGTTTCCCCAGTGCAGAAGATTGGGTGCTAGTAAGCCATCATTTTGTACATTTTGTATCATTTTGTACATTTTGTATCATTTTGTACATGGATGTACTTACATTTAGCATTCAACTGCTAATAAAAGGAACATTTTTAAGTGTAACTCAATCTAAAGCTAACATTGTCCTCACTAAGCCAGTTCTCCATGCTCTAAGGAGATTGTGAGAAGAAAAGAAGCCTAAGGTGCATATGACCAAGTCAGTATTTTCTCATTAAAAGTTTTGAGTGTCTACCCTTTGCTTGGCGTTGTAAACTCTGAGAATCCACAGGTGTATATGACACATCCCTTTCTGCCAGGAACACACAACTTTATTTAACTACCAACAACTTTCCCTTTATAAGGTAGGTATAAAAGCTAAGTATCTGAATACAAGTATTAATTCTCTTTATGAGAAAGCTACCTGAGAGAGATGCTTGATAACTTTAATTCAGTTCCACTTGGCAACCTTGCATGGAATACAACTGGGTAGTTTGAATATTTTGTATGAATATGTGTTGGTGCATCTTTGAGATCACCAAAACATTACATTTTTTAATTTTCAAGGTATTTTTGAACTGTTATGTAAATTAAGGCATAAACACTTTTAGGTAATTAGTAAGTTTAGGTCACTAGACCTTCTTTGTGACTAATGAGGAATATACTACATAATTGTAAGATTCTTCTTAATTGAAAAATGTCTCCTACTCAAATTCCAAAGTTATCAGGGACCGAACTCGATATTGGGGTAAATGTGGAATATATAATAACTGATTATGTATCAGATTGAAGCTTGAATAACTTATTCATACATCATAAAATTTTGGATTAGAAGTTTAACTCACTCCTTTATTTTACTGCTGAGGAAAAGGAGATCTGTAGAAGCAAAGATATTTGATCAAGATACGTGAAAGAACTGAAGCTACAATCCACATCTCCCATTCCACATCTGATATTCTTTTTATTATGCCGTATTCTGCTATAAAAATTAAGGATGGTCATGACACATAGGCCTCTCTCTCTCTCTCTCTCTCTTTCTGTGTGTGTGTGTGTGTGTGTGTGTGCGCGTGTGTGTGTCTATGTATAGAGAGGCAATGTGGGGTGTGCTTAATATTCATTGAAGTCCATGGGAGATAGATAGATGATAGAATAGATCAATAGATAGATAGATATAAATAGACAGATAGATAGATAGGAAAGAGGGAGAAAAGAGATATTTGTGTTCCTATCCATATATTCTGGCAATCATTAGCATATGAGACAAATAATCTGTGTATGGCTAAAAAATGTGAGTAGAGAGTATGTTAATGTGTTTGCAATAGCAGATATGAATCAGTACCATCTTAGTGGTCAAATGGATATGGTGGGAGCAGAACTCATACAATCCTCTGGTTTTCTGGCCTTAGCAAAAGATAGGGATACTAATGAATATGCTTAAATGTAGAGAACAAAGATGATCTAAGTTCACCTCAGATTCAGCATTGTGTTCAATTTTATGTAGGAAAGATGGACTCCTTGGTGGTGCTTCATTAATTATTTTTAAAAGATGTACATTGATAAACAAAATTAAATAACATGCCATTATTTTTTAAAGCTCTGGATATGTCTGTATTAGTTGGTTTTCATGCTGCTAATAAAGACATACTCAAGACTGGGCAATGTACAAAAGGAAGAGGTTTAATGGGCTCACAGTTCCACATGACAGGGGAGGCCTCACAATCATGGTGGAAGGCAAGGAGGAGCAAGTTACATCTTTCATGGATGGCAGCAGGCAAAGGGAGAGAGAGTTTGTGTAGGGAAACTCCAGTTTTTAAAACCGTCAGATCTCGTGAGACTTATTCACTATAACACGAACACCGTGGGAAAGACCTGCCTCCATGATTGAATTACTTCCTACTAGGTTCCTCCCATGACATGTGGGAAATGTGGGAGTTAAAATTCAAGATGAGATTTGGGTGGGGACACAGCCAAACCATATCATTCCACCCCTGGCTCCTGTCAACTCTTATGTCCTCACATTTCAAAACCAACCGTGCCTTTCCAACAGTCCCCCAAAGTCTTACCTCATTTCAGCATTAATTCAGAAGTCCACAGCCCAAAGTCTCATCTGAGACAAGGCAAGTTCCTCCTGCGTGTGAGCCTAGAAAATCAAAAGCGAGTTAGTTACTTCCTAGATACAATGGGAGTATAGGCATTGGTTAAATACAGCCGTTCCAAATGGGAGAAATTGGCCAAAACTAAAAGGCTACAGGCCCCATGCAAATCTGAAATCCAGCAGAGAAGTCAAATCTTAAAGCTCCAAAAAGATCTCCTTTGACTGTATGTGTCACATCCAGGTCACACTGATGGAAGAAGTGGGCTCCCATGGTCTTGGGCAGCTCCACCCCTGTGGTTTTGCAGGGTACAGCCTCCCTCCTGGCTCCCTTCATGGGCTAGCGTTGAGTGCTTGCAGCTTTTCCAGGTGCACAGTGCAAGCTGTCAGTGGATCTACCATTCTGGAGTCTGGAGGACAGTGGCCCTTTTCTCACAGCTCCACTAGGCAGTGTCCCAGTAGGGACTCTGTATGGGGGCTCCAACCCCACATTTCCCTTCTGCACTGCCCTAACAGAGGTTCTCCCTGAGGGACCCGCCTCTGTGGCAAACTTCGGCCTGGGTATCCAGGCGTTTCCATACATCTGAAATCTCGATGGAAGTTCCCAAAGCCCCATCCTTGACTTCTGTGCACTTGCAGGCTCAACACCACGTGGAAGCTGTCAAGGCTTAGGGCTTACACTCTCTGAAGCCACAGCCGGAGCTGTACCTTGGTCCCTTTTAGTCATGGCTGGAGCAGTTGGGACACAGGGCACCAAGTCCCTAGGCTGCACACAACATGGGGACCCTGGACCTGGCCCATAAAACCATTTTTTTCTCCAAAACCTTTGGGCCTGTGATGGGAGGGGCTGCGTCAAAGTTCTCTGACATACCCTAGAGAAATTTTCCCCATTGTCTTGGTGATTAACATTCACCTCCTCATTACTTAGGCAAATTTCTGCAGCCAGCTTGAATTTCGACTCAGAAAATGGGATTTTCTTTTTTAGTGCTTGTCAGACTGCAAATTTTTCAAACTTTTATGCTGTTTCCCTTTTAAAACGGAATGCCTTTCACGGCACCCAAGTCACCTCTTGAATGCTTTGCTGCTTAGATACTTCTTCTGCCAGATACCCTCAATCCTCTCTCTCAAGTTCAAAGTTCCACAGATCTATAGGGCAGGGGCAAAATGCTGCCAGTCTTTTTTCTGAAACAACAAAAACCACCTTTGCTCTAGTTCCCAACAAGTTCCTCATCTCCATCTGAGACCACCTCAGCCTGGATTTCATTGTCCATACCATTATCAGCATTTTGGTCAAAGCCATTCAACAAGTCTCTAGGGAGTTCCAAACTTTCCCACGTTTTACTCTCTTCTTCTCAGCCCTCCAAACTGTTCCAACCTCTGCCTGTTACCCAGTTCCAAAGTCGCATCGCTTCCACATTTTTGGGTATCTTTTTAGCAGCGCCCCACTCTACTGGTACAAATTTACTGTATTACTTTGTTTTCAGGCTGCTAGTAAAGACATATCTGAGACTGGGCAATTTACAAAAGAAAGAGGTTTAATGGACTTACAGTTCCACATGGCTGCAGAGGCCTCACAATCATGGTGGAAGGCAAGGAGGAGCAAGTTACATCTTACGTGGATGGAGACAGGCAAAGAGAGACAGAGCTTGTGTAGGGAAACTCCAGTTTTTAAAACCATCAGATCTCGTGAGACTTATTCACTATAATGAGAACAGCACAGGAAAGACCCACCTCCATGACTGAATTACCTCCTACCAGGTTCCTCCTATGACACGTAGGAACTGTAGGAGATACAATTCAAGATGAGATTTGGGTGGGGACACAGACAAACCTTATCAATGTCTAAATGCAGAGAACTCAGAGGATATACAGTCTTTATCCTTTGTCACTTTGTTTTTTGCTGCTTAAAAATAGTATTCTACTAGGTGGAGAATATGTGAATTAAAATATTGATTGTAACTGTTTACTAAAAAAGAATAATTGTCCTTTTGAGATGGAAATGGGTCTGGGAACTATGCTACGTGAGGTACCATGGAAGCATTTAAATATATTTTCCCGAAAGAGCGGACTAGAAAGAGAAACTATGAGATAATTCAGTGTTGAATACTTAAAGTCTATCCTTTCTAGAGTTACTCTATGAGAACATTATGGCAAGACGTATTTTGAATCAACACAAGGAATAGTTTTCTAACCTTTTAAGACTTGTCTGAAAGTAGTGTGTTGCTAATGAGGCAGGGCTCTCTACTCCTAAAAGTTTCTAATGGAGGTGACACCTTTTCTGGGTGATTCTGCAGGAATTGTTTAAAGCAGATGGTTTCCAGTGCTTCTCAACAATGAGTCTATAACTCTGCTAAGACATCACTGAGCAATTATACCAGTAAGAATACAAAGGAAATCTAAAAACAGAGATGGTGTTTGGTTTAATTGATCCAGTAGAATAATTGTGACTTCCCAGAGTGCTGTGTTGAGAAGGATCCTGAGGTCACCTCTGGGCTCAGTATGATTGAGGATTGTAATTGATTAATGGTGCTATACAGGGAAAGAAGTGAAGGAATAATTTCATTCTGATACACGTGCCTGGCATGTGCCATCTTGACCTTAAAAGATAAAGAGAAAAGTCTTCTCTCCTTTTTCCAGTATTTGATTATTCATTATAGTCCTTTGTTCTTTATGCACCTAAGCATATTTGGTTAACTCAGTTTTGAAATTTCAGTGATGAATAGTCTTTCGTGTAGAGGGTTTTTAAAATTAACTGAAAATTATACATTTATAACTTAGAATAAAGCATGTGGTGTATATTATAGTCTCTTTTAGGATGACATGATTTGATTAAAGATTATAATGAACAATCAGAGGATTTAACTAATCCAAATTGGCCATTTAAATTATTGAAAATCTATCTGTCTTCATGTTTTGGGAAGCTTTGTGTCTGACTTCCACATGCCCTTTGTTCTTTTTAAAGTTTGCCTGGCTTAAAGGAAATTATTCAGTACAGAGCTCAATTACAAATGTGCTTTGACAATCAGGAGGCTGTATCTGTGGTTTTATCTGGAACTTCAACAGAGGTGATAAAGAAGTTCCATGGCCTGGAATATAAATTCATGCATCTGCAAAACAGCAATGCCTTTCCTTAGCGTAAAACTTCAGAGAAGACAAAATTTCTGAGTGCTTCTGGTTCAGAAAAGCAGCAATACTTACAGGAGTTTTTTTTCCTGCTCAGATCTCCTTGTCTTAAAAAATATGCAGTGAAGTTCGTGTAAATGTTTTGTTGTGCAGCCACAATAAAAAGTTACAAATAAAAAGGTGGTAGCTAACAGTATTTTACCTTTTGCCAAACATACAAGTGTCATAGGACACTCAAAGTGTAATGACCTTGAGAAAAGTATAGGGCTTGAATTTTCATACAGATGGACTTTCCTAAATGATTTTTTGCCATAATTACACACAGTTAAGCATTTATTCAGCATCAAGCACAACTAATGTTTTTTTCCTACCATCTATTTCCCCTTCTAAATAAGTTTATTTTAATCATGCTCTTTAGAGAATTATTTTCCTCTGAAGACGTTGTACAGACAAACTAATAACCTAAAGAGAACCTAAAAACTGAGGAGTCACTGATTGGAATTTTTTAAAAAGTTACCATCTAATTGTGCAACTGATAGTTTACATGTGTCTATTTTGAACATTTTGTGAATAACCTATGCACAATTATCCTAAAATGAATATTTAATGAAGATGAAAAACCATAACACAAATGTTTCAAAATATAACATCTTTTGCTTTTCGGATAACTACTTTTTGGATGGAATGATAAAGCTCTGTGTTTTTGTTTGTTTGCTTGTTTGTTTTTGAGACAGAGTCTCACTCTGTCTTCCAGGCTGGAGTGCAGTGCCATGATCTCAACTCACTGAACTTCTGCCTCCCGGGTTCAAGCAATTCTTCTGCCTCAGTCTGCTGAGTAGCTGGGACTACAGGCACGTGCTGCTATGTCCGGCTAATTTTTATATTCTTAGTAGAGATGGGGTTTTAGCATGTTGGCCAGGGTGGTCTTGATCTCCTGACCTCATGATCTGACCACCTCGGCCTCCCCTCCCAAAGTGCTGGGATTAGAGGTGTAAGCCACTGCACCCGGCTACCCCTAGTATATTGACTTATTCTCTACCTTTTAAAGCACTAGAAAAGCAACAATGAATGTTACAAAGGCACCAGTTTCTGTTCTGAAGATATTTGCAGTCTGTAGGAGCAAGACAGATGAGTCAAATAGCAATGACAGGGCAATGTGGCATGTGATTAATGTACATTGGGGTCCATAGGATGTTGTCTAATCCAGACTAGAGAGGTGATGCCCAGAGCCTTGCATGAGAGTGGCACTTGGACAATACATGGGAGCAAGATGAAGGGTGAGTAAGGTCAGGAGAGTAGAAGGCATGCTAGAGAGAGAAAGAACACGTGCAAGAGTCCTGAATTGAAAGAATACTCGGCCCCATTCAAGAAATTGCAGTTAGAAGAAAAAAAGAGTATCTTTATGTTAGAGAGAGGAAGAGAGTCATGTCTACACCTAATCATTTTCCGACTCACACACAAATTCTCCAGACAGCCCTCTCCCTCCTCGACGTCTGCATTGAATGGCCAAAAATAAGAGTGCCAGCCCTGCACTAAAAGAAGTAGTTTAGTAATGATTCTGAAGTAAAGCAGTGGTTTGATTCTGATCCAGGAATACCATCGTTATTACTCTCTCCCGAAGTATTCACAGATGAAAGCAGTACAGTCATGAAATGTGCAAGCTTCTTTACATAAGCTTCTTTTGTAAAAAATGGTTCCTTTGATCCCATCTCACAATCTTCTTAAAATACTTTCAAGATTTTGCAGTGACAGAGCTCAGCACAAAAATGGAGCTACCATAATGCCAGCAAGAATATAAAAATTTTTAAGGGGCTGCTGGATATATTTCCGTTGGCCTGTACTTAGCTCTAGGGGTAGTACTGGACATAAGCACAAATAATTTGCCATTTTAACGTCCTCCCTCTGCAGCAGGAGGAGATCTTTCCCAACATGGACCTCGGGTTACAGAGGAGAGTCATTGGGGATAAAGGTGTCAGATTACATGGAAATTCTGGCGGTGAGACCTATTTCACAGGTCCAAATATCAGGTGGTGCTATGTGTTCGTCCTGTGGTCTTCCTCTCCTGGACCACTAGGAGACCAAAGGACCCTCTAGGATGAGCCTTTAAATAATCTTGAATTTTTAAAAATTAAAATAATAGTAATAATCTTGAATTTCTCACTAGAGGTTTGTTTCACTTTTAACAAAAATAAAAATGACATAAATGATGCTTGGGAAAATAAGAGGTCACAGTCAACCATCCAAACTGCACTAGGTCCCATCTCTTTCCCACTTAGGAAATGGCACTATTAGGAAGAATAAATACAATAATGTCATTTAAGAATGAAGGTGAAGCCATGAGTTACTATGTAAGCGAAATCTTTGCATCTGGCAGAGTTTCTGTTGTTTTAGGAATCAGTGTGTATTAGAAAACCATATATTAGCTGTGCATGTTTTCCCAGAAGTACAAATCCCTTCAGTCCAATAGTAAATACTGAGCATAAAAACATCACACTTTATTTGACAAAAATCTTCAATAGCCTCCATGCATTTTTTTTCAGAATAGCAATCATCATGGGAAAGTACAGATTAAATAATTCATACTCAATAGCTCATTAAAAAAAATTACTTTTCAAAATGGGGGCAAATATGTTTGCTCATTCCTCTGTTCCAAGAGCATATGTGGTGTAAAATTTTCGGAAGACTATTACGTGCAGTATAGACAAGGTTATGTTTTAAACATTACAATGAAGGTTTAAAGATGATTTTCAACAGATTTCAGAAATCACATTGGATTTAAACTACTTGAACCCCTTCTGCTAACTTACAGCTCTCAGAAATTCCTCCCCTTCAGGATGCCTCTTCTCGATATTATACCACTTGAATTTTATCACCCTTCAGGGTTTGTTCCTACACTAGCAAATATGTTTTGTGTACCCATGACTTCAGATAGAAAAGTCACCAATGGTTGTCCTTTGATGCACAATGTTGAAGATGGGAAGCACAGCAGACAATTACACGAAATCACCTGACTTTCAGTACCTCAACACCAGCTGCCTCCCTAATATTTTGGAAGCAATTTGGTAGGGGTCTCTTGGAATTTGGTCACCAAAATGACTACATTTCTGCCTTCATAGGAAGAGATCTACATAACCATGACTGAAACAGAAGTTTTATCTCCCCGTCATTTTTGTATTCTTTCCTTAGTTAAATCTTTCCTTAGTTATATCACAGTGAGTCTGGTGTAACATATGAATGTGATACAGTGAATTAACATGAGGGAAAATGGAAATTTTATAGCCTCTTTCTAGAACTGAGGTGGTTATATACATTTTTTATCTGGGCAACAAATAAAGTGGCTGGCCTATCAGATGTTTTTACTCCTAGACCTTAAACTTTTTTTATGCTCATTATGATTAGAAATTTGTATAAACCCGCAAGTTATAACACGTGGGAGAAATATCTTTGTATTTATCATATGATAGTAGCTGTACACAATCATCTGCATTAATGGTGTGTGAAGTTGTAACCAATTTATGAATATAATAATACAGTAATCTTTAAAACATAATTAGCGTCTTCAAACTTTAGCATGGTAAGTATGTGTGTGTGTATGTGTGTGCGCACGTGTATCAACTTTACTGAGATGACACTGATATAGAAAACACTGCACGTTTAATGAACACGTTGCCCTTGATGAGTTTGCACATATGCATACACCCATGATACCATAACGCAATGAAGGTAATAAACATTCATCACTCCCCAAAATTTCCTTGTGTCCCTTTGTGTTTTATTTTTTGCAACCTTGTGCGTATGTGTGTGCTAAGAATATTTTACATGAGATCTACCCACTTAATAAATTTTAAGTGCACATTACCATGTTGTTAATTGTAGGCGATATATTGTACAGCAGCTCTTAAGAACTCACTTATCATGCGAAACTGAAACTTTAAACCCATTGAAGAACAGCTCCCCAATTTATTCTTACCATAGACCTTGGCAACTGCCATTTATTCTATTCTCTGCTTCTATGAGTTTGACTATTTCAGGATACCTCCTGTAAGTGGAATGATGCAATCAGTATTTGTCCTTCTATGCCTGGCTTATTTCACTTAGCATAATGTCATCAAGGTTTATGACAAGGTTTATTTTTATGACAGGATTTCCTTCTTTCTAATGCTGAATAATATTCCACTGACTGTATATACTACATCTCTTTATCCATCAGTCCATGGACATTTGGGTTGTTATCTTGGCTCTTGTGACTACTGCTATAATGCACATGAGACTGCAGATACCTCTTTGCAATCTTGTTTTATCAATTCTTTTGGACATATACCCGGAATTGGTGTTGCTGAATTATATGTTAGTTCCATTTAAATATTTTGAGGAACCTCCTTACTGCTTTTCATAGAAGCTGTAATATTTTACATTCCCACCAACAGAGTGCAGGGGTTCCAATTTCTCCACTTCCTGTCCAACACTTATTATCTTATTTTTTTTTTAATAATGACTATCCTAGCAGGTGTGAGGTGATAATTTACTGTGCTTTCATTACATTTTCCTGATGACTAGTGATATTGAGCATCATTTTATTTACCAATGTTGACCATTTATATGTCTTCTTTGGAGAAATGTCCATTAATGTCCTTTGCCCATTTTTAAATAAGGTTATTTGTCTTTTTCCTATTGACATGTGATTGTTCCTTATATACATTGGATATTATCTATCTATCTTACTATCTATATCAGACAAAAGATTTGCAAATGTTTTCTCCCATTATGTAGGTTGTCTCTTCACTCTACTCACTGTTTTCTTTGCTGCACAGGAACTTTGAGTTTGATGTAGTTCCACTCCATTTTTGCTCTTATTGCCTGTGCTTTGGGTTTGACATCCAAAAATGTATTGCTAATACCTATGTCATAAAGCTTTTCCTGTGTGTTTGCCCCTAGTTGTTTTAAAGTTTCAGGTCTTATGTTTAAGTGTGTAATCAATTTTGGGTGGGATTTTATATACAGTATAAGATACAGGCCTAATTTCATTCTTTTTAAAGTGAATGTCCAGTTTTCCCAACACCACTTGAAGAGAGTATCTTTTCTCTACTGTGTATTTTTGGCACCTTTTTTGAAGATGAGTTAATCATATGCATGTGATTTTATTTCTGGCATGTCTATTCTGTTCCATTGGTCTATATGTCTGTCTTTATGCCAGTGTCATACTGTTTTAATTACTGTAGCTTTCTAATATATTTTAAAGTCAGGAATTGTGATGCCTCCAGCTTTGTTCTCTTTCCTCAAGATCGCTCTGGTGCTTCTGGGTTTTTTTGTGGCTTTATATGAATTTTAGGGTTTTGTTTTGTTTTGTTTTGTTTTGTTTGAGATGGAGTCTCACTCTGTCGCCCAGGCTGGAGTACAGTGGCACAATCTTGGCTCACTGCAAGCTCCACCTCCTGGGTTCATGCCATTCTCCCTGCCTCAGCCTCCCGAGTAGCTGGGACTACAGGCATCCGCCACCACGCCTGGCTAATTTTTTGTATTTTTAGTAGAGACGGAGTTTCACCATGTTAGCCAGGATGGTCTTGATCTCCTGAAGGTGATCCACCCTCTTTGGCCTCCCAAAGTGCTGGAATTACAGGCATGAGATGCTGCACCTGGCCAGAATTTTTATTCTATTTATGCCTTTGGGATTTTGATGGGCATAACGTTGAATCTGTAGATCAGTTTGGGTACTATGGACATTTTAACAGTATTAAGTTTGCTAATCCATGAACACAGGATATTTTTCCATTTATTTGGGTCTTCTTTAATTTCTTTCATCAACATTTTGCAGTTTTCAGTGTACAAGTTTTTCAACTCTTTGGTTAATGTATTCCTGAGTATTTTATTTTTTTGATGCTATTGTTTATGGGATTACTTCTTAATGTTTTTTCAGATAGCTCATTGTTAATGTATAGAAACATGACTATTTTTTTAATGTTGATTTTGTATTCTGCAACTTTATTGAATTTGTTTGTTAATTTCAACAGTTTTTGGTGGAGTCTTTAGAGTTTTCTATATATAAAATCATGTCTTTTGCATATAGAGACAATTTACGTTTTTCCTTTCTAATTGGAAGCCTTTTTTTTTTTTTTTTTCTTATTTAATTGCTCTGGCTAAGACTTCCAGTGCTGTGTTTAAGATAAGTAATAAGAGCATTCCTGCCTTGTTCCTGATCTCAGAGGAAAAGCTTTCAGCTTCTCATCTTCCAGTATGATGTTAGCTATAGGCTTGTTATATACGGCTTTTATTATGGTGAGGTACATTTCTTCTATACTCAGTTTATTGAGCATTTTTCATTATCAAAGGGCATTAAATTTTGTCAAATGCCTTTTCTGCATTTATGCAGATGATAATATGCTTTTTATCCTTCATCTCCTTAATGTAGTTTTTCATATTTATTGTTTTGTGTATATTGGACCATCCTTGCATCCCAGGGATAAATCCCACTTGATCATGGTACATATTTTTAATGTGCTATTGAATTTGGTTATCTAGTATTTCCCTGAGGATTTTTTTCATCTATGTTTATCAGGGACCCAAAAGACATATACAGAACATTCTACCCAACAGTCACAGAATACACATTCTTTCTAAGTGCATGTGGAACATTCTTCAAGATGGATCACGTGTTAGGCTACAAAGCAAGTCTTAACAAATTTGAGAAGATTGAAATCATGTCAAGTATCTTTTCTGAACACAACGGTATAAAAGTAGAAATCAATGACAGGAGGCAGATTGGAAAATTCACAAATATGTGGAAATTTAATAATATATTTTTGAACAACCAATGGGACAAAGAAGAAATCAAAAGGGAAATCCAAAAATATCTTGAAACTGAGAGAATAGTAGTACAACGGAGCAAAACATACGGGATACAACAAAATTAATACTGTAAGAGAAGTTTATAGCAATAAACATGTACATTAAAAAGGAGAATGATCTCAAAAAACCTAATTTTCTACCTCAAGAAACTAGAAAAAGAACAAACTAAGCCCAAAGTTAGCAGAAGGAAGGACACAATAAAGATTAGAGTAGAAATAAACAAAATAGAGATTGGAAAAATAATCTAACAATTAACAAAACTAAGAGTTGGTTTTTTGAAAAGATAAAATTGACAAACTAAGAAAAAGTAGACTAAGATAAAAAGAGAGAAGCAGCAAATAAATAAAATTAAAAATGAAAGAAGAGACATTAAAAATTGACGCTGCAGACATACTAAGAATCATTGCACTACTGTGAACAATTACACACCAACAAATGGGATGTCCTAGAAAGAAAACGAATAAATTTCTGGATACATACAACCTACCAACACTGAAACATGAACTAAAACAAAATCTAAACAGAACACTAACAAGTAACAAGACTGACACAGTAATGAAAAACCTCTCAACAAAAAAAGGTTCATGACCAGATGGCCTCATTGGTGAATTCTACTGAACATTTAAGGAAGAATTAATGCCAGTCCTTCTCAAATTCTTTAAGAAATTTTGAAGAGAAAGGAATCTTTCCAAACTCATTTTATGAGCCCAGCATTACCCTGATACCAAAGCCAAACAAAAACACTACAAGAAAAAAAACATTATAGGTAAGTATATTTTTACATCTTACCCATATCCATGGGTTCTGTATCTGTGAATGCAACCAACTGGGGATTGAAAACACTTTTTAAAAATTAAAAAAAACAAGAAAAATAATACAAATAAAAAACAGTACAATATAACAACTATTTACATAGCATTTACAATGTAGGGGAGAGATGATTTAAAGTATGGGGAGGACGTGCATAGACTGTACACAAATATATATGAAGGATTTGAGAATTGGCGGATTTTGATGTCTCACGGGTCCTAGAACCAGTCCTCCAAGGATACAGAAGAAGGACTGTACATATGAAATTTTCCCAGGAACATTTTGCTATAAGGCTGCATGAGATAGAACTGCCAATTAAATTCTGTTATCCTTTCCATTTCAGAAGTAAACACAGTGATATTTCAGAGATGTGTAACAAGATAGTTTAAAGTGTGAGGTAAATATAAAGACAGGGCCATGCTGTTATTTAGCAGTGCTAATAGATCCATATTGAAGGTGTTTTTCATATCTATCAATGTTTGCAGAGTCATTGGGATCTCTGCAGATGATGTATTTGAGTTTGTTGAGGACAGGTATTTCACCCATAGTGAGCTTAATGCAAAAATGTTTCCACAAGGTTGCTTTACACTTTAATATTTCTAACTAATAGGACATTTCAAGTGTATGTCCCATGGTTGTACATACGTGGGAACCTATATTCCTCCTGACAGCCTACATTTCAAAAATTGTGAGTAACATAAGCACTACTTCCACAGAGTTCCATAACCATTGTAAAATCTGTCTCCATCATTGCTCATCACATTGCTGTGCAATTATTTCTTTGTGTCTGTTTCCTGCATTAGACTTTTAAGCTACCTGGATGACAGGGTCCAGTAGTATTTACCATTCCTTCCCCAGCTCATATCACATTGCCTGACACATAAAAGTGCTGCAACAAATATTTGCTAATTAAATAAATTACAAGGTTGACACATTTGGTATCCAGACTGTTGAGAGAGCACAATGTCCTGATGCTTTTTGTTATTTTAATGAGTCATAAGAAATGCCATAAATGATACCATTTGTTCTACACTTTCCCTCTTTCTGGGACAACATAATGCAATTATTTACAAGAATCCCAAAGAGATTTCATTTCTCATAGAAAAGAAAACCAGAGACCAGTCATTTGAAATTCATCATCCCAAGATTCAATTTTAGAAGAGCCCAATTCCCCAACCCCCAGGTGAAACTTTTTAAGAAAAACAGACTGCCTTAGTGTCTGGAAATTTAGGGTTTGTGAATCTCGGCTGCTAGACTGCCTAAAACATTTATTTCTTTTGCGACTTCACCTTGTCAATGAAATTTAAAAGCTGAGAATTTGAAGAAAAAGCTGATAAGTAATTTTAATTATATTTGGGGAAAATTGCATTATTAGAGTACATAACACAGAGAAATCTACTCCAAGCTATTAATCTGGAAAAATCATTTAAAGGCATTAGGATTATTATTCATTACCTTAGTAAACCCCAGTGGTGATAGGAAGAATTATAATCAGTTTAATAGTTTTTTTCATTTTAAGGGCATGTTTAATTACTTGGGCAACTGTAAAAAATGTCATAGACTGGGTAGCTTAAACAACAGACATTTATTTCTCACAGTTCTGCAGGCTGGCAAATTCAAGATTGAGGTGCCAGCTGACTTAGTTCCTGGTGAGGGCTCTTCCTGACTTGCCAATGGTCACCCTGCTGTGTCCAGACATTAGGAAGAGAGAGCAGCTTCTCTCTCTCTTCTTACAAAGCCACTAATCCCACCATGATGGCCTCCTTATGACTTCATCTAACCTTAATTTCTTTCCCAAAACTTGATCTCCAACCCCAATCATATTGGTGGGTTGAGCTTCAACATATGAATTTTTGAAGGATACAAATCAGTTCATACTAAAGGGGAAATATTTCACCATTTTCGTTTTGTTTAGCTCATCAATGCTAAAGATGTTATTTTAGAGTCTTCTGATGAACCTCATTGGTAGGAGCTAGCAACGTAACAGAATGTTTAGGACGGTAACAAGTTCTAATGGAAGAAAAGACCATGGTGTCTCTGGTAGCTGCTGGGAAAAAGTGTTAACGTGGAAGATTCTGGGCACAGTCTCAAGCAATAGGCTTATCACCAGGTATTGCTGCTCATGCTGGCTAACTCTAAAAGACTCATTAAGAAGTTAAAGAAATACCTCCAACTTCATAATAGTTTGTATCAGCCAACCATTCAATTCATTTCTAAAACTGTTGTATTGTGTTTATCAAACTATTCTTCCAGCAGTATTACTACTACCATTTAATTGTCAATGATCCTAAATTATCTTTTTACCAACTCTCTGGAACTCAGACATATTTTCTCTTCAGTTATTCTCCCACTGGTTTGTCATGAACACTGAAATTCCCATATTTAATGTCTCTCTTTAACACAAAGGAGTATAACAACAATGGCTTTGTTAACTTGTTAAGAGAATGCATTGAACTACTACTATCCATAAAATATTACTACTCAGAATTACAAGAAATGGACACAGGAGAGAGAAGTTTAAATGGGCAAAGGATCTGAAGGACAGTTCAGAATTAAGTGGCACCTCATTGCAAGCAGGAGTTCTACAAAAGCTCTCCATATGTAGACAAAGTTGACATTGGAAAGGAAGAAGCTGGAAGTCCTGGAAAACAATGAGGCTAGAAGGAATGACTCAGGTTGCAAAGCCCAATTATATATATTTAATTATCGTGCTAGGTCCAGGCACTGTGAAATAAATATGGTTGCTAAATAACCTCTTATTATGCACAAACTGGACCCATAGCTCCCAATTATATTGCACAGATCCTATCTACCTTTTGAATCTCCTTCCCAACTACTCCATGTCTATGCCTTCTACTACTTTCCTTTTTTTTTTTTTTTTTCTTTTGTGAGACGGAGTCCCCCTCTATCACCCAGGCTGGAGTGTAGTAGCATGATCTCGGCTCACTACAACCTCCACCTCCCAGGTTCAAGCAATTCTCCTCTCTCAACCTCCCAAGTAGCTGGGACTACAAGCGCCCACCACCACACCTGGCTAATTTTTATATTTTTAGTAGAGACAGGGTTTCACTATATTGGTCACGCTGTTCTTGAACTCCTGACCTCAGGTGATCTGCCTGCCTTGACCTCCCTAAGTCCTGGGACTACACACATGAGCCACCACGCCTGGCCTACTTTCCCTTTTTAAAAATCTCTTAACAAAAACCAATGAGACTTGCATATCCTTACTCTCCTACAACCAACATGTCTTCATGTCCTCAGATTCACACTTTACTCTCCAACCCCTCTGTGTCTACTCAAAATCAGAAATAAGACTTCCTACCTGGGTTCATTCTCTTCAATAGTTTCCCTATTTCAGGCCCCAGACGCACTTCCCTGAAAATACCTTGCACTCATGTTACCAATCCAAACTTATTTCTTTCCACTCTCCAAAACATTAACTTTACAAGGTGGCCAGTTTCCTCACTATCCCTTGTGAATCCCCTTTAGAAAGGATAAGGTCTTCCGCTTTTCCTCTCTAAAGATCTCATCCTCTCTAAACTTAACCAACCCTTCAGATAGTGACATCTCGAGTGTTGTTAGAGAATTCAAAGAAATAACCTCACCACCCACATTCCGCAGGGCCCAGGGTTCCAGTGGCCCTCAATCGACTCTCCCCTCTTCTGCCCCACTCCATGCCTTTTCTCACCCTTTACACTCACTGACTGTGTTGCTCAAGAATTATTTCCTAGCATCCTCGATTTTTGTTCCCTAGATTCTTTTGATATGTAGTAGTAGAGGATGTATCCTCTGTGCAACTTCCCCCAGATCCTCAGCAAATCCTGCAACGTTTCATCTGTAGACCCATCCTGTAAACATCATGGACATGCAGTTTATCATCAATTATTCTCTAGTAATTCTATGAATTCTGGGCCAGTCTCTCCACCCAGAATGTAGTATTCTAAATGCTGGATCCTCTGTTTCTTCTAGAACTTAGCACAGAGTAGAATGCTTAGTATTGACCATGGCATATCTATCTGATTCATGAATTGAGTCATGATCTGTCAGAGATTATCCCCTAGGTCCCTGCTGGAATGTCCCCTGCTCAGAGGGACTTCTCTGACCTATCACTCTGCACCTTTATCCTGCTCAAGGGTTTTTTGTTTTTTTTTAACCGAGTCTCACTCTGTCGCCCAGGCTGGAGTGCAGTGACACAATCTCAGCTCACTGCAAGCTTCGCCTCCTGGGTTCACGCCATTCTCCTGCCTCAGCCTCCCAAGTAGCTGGGACTGCAGGTGCCCACCACTACGCCTGGCTAACTTTGTGTATTTTTAATAGAGATGGGGTTTCACTGTGTTAGCCAAGATGGTCTTGATCTCCTGACCTCGTGGTCTGCCCACCTCGGCCTCCCAAAGTGCTGGGATTACAGGCGTGAGCCACCGCGCCCGGCCAGGTTTCTTTTTTAATAGCACTTATCTCCACTTTGCTATATGTGAATTATTTGTTTATTTTTTACTGTCTGTCCCATTCCCATAAAAATGCAAGTTTCATGAGGTCAGGCACTTTGTCTTTATCACTGCTATAGCCCTGGAGACCAGAGGAGTGCCTAGCATGTGATAGACATTGATCAACTGTTGAAAGAATGAGTGAATCTGTTCAAGATCCACTTTTGTGATAAACAATAAACAGTTGTGATTTTGACTCAAGTCTTAGTTCAAGCACATAAGTGTAGATGTTATGTATCACTAAGATTAAAAAAGGACTAGTATTAAAAACATTTATGTGACAGCTTTAATAGGAAGACAGGATACCCCCCCCATTATAAGGGAAACCGTAATGAGTAACTGAGTCCTGTCCTCTTACTTTTCTGATAAAACACAGGACCCAGAGATGAATGTCTTTCTACCAATCTTTGTCTACTGACATAAGAATAAACAGAGCACAGGGCTGTGTAATGCTTGTCAGTTACCTAAAACAAGAATTTAACAAGAGAAAGTGGAATAAGGAATAACTTAAACCATTTTATCCAAACGAAAATGGCTTTCACATTCATTGCAAATGACTTGAACCTCATATTACTACGTAATGGCTATAGTCCTTCCATCTCCCAGGAAGGTAAGGTTTATAAAGTATGTGTCTTAACAAAATTATTTCATGTCAGTATTTAGTTATCATTGTTAATGAAAATACGTGTAGCACTTTTAGAGAGTTGCATCCAAGGCCAAAAACTGAATCATCATTAGAAAACCTGCTGAATCCAAATTCTTTCTCTATGTGCTTCTCCCTTCTACACAGTGTTTCAGTTCCTTGCCTAGTAATGCAACTTCATTATATATATTCTATTTGAGAAAAGAGGAAATGGATAGGAAACTTTTACTTAGCTATGATTCATGATAGAAATCAATTGAAATTCATATGAACCATTATCACAAGAATATGAATTTATATCCCCAGGTGGACAGTTATGCAAGTGGGATTTATATGCAAATGAATTCAAATATCAGTTAAATGGTTCATATTAGGGTAAGCAGTATTTGTGACAAAGAAATTTAATACTCTTAGAACTTTTTTCAACAATATGTGGAGGCAATTTGTTTGTTTGTTTTGCATGTCCTGAGTTGAAAGGGAATTGAGAATTCTCTTTTCCAGACCTTGGGAATCTTATTTTCCCTTCTTAAGTTGATAAAGTTTAAGTCTAGAGAGTTTAGTTAACTTGCTCAAGATCACAAAGCTTATTTGGTAGCAGAAGAAAAGCTGGAAATCAAATATTATGCTTTTTGTGCAGTGCTGAGTCACTTGAAGATGCTATGTTGAAAATCAATCTTGAAGGATAGGTAACACCGCAAAGAGGCAGAGAAGTTGGAAATCTCATGGCAGGATTATAGGCAGTTAGAAGAATGGTTTGGCTCAGGTGAGGTGAGAGTTTATGTCAAAAGTAAAATTGGAAAGAGATAACTATATCATGAATCTTATACTTTTATCTAGCAATGGTACAATTTATGTATAAAAAGAGTTTGTGGCTGGGCGTGGTGGCTTACACCTGTAATCCCAGCACTTTGGGAGGCCAAGGCAGGCAGATCATGAGGTAGGAATTCGAGACCAGTCTGGCCAACATGGTGAAACCCTGTCTCTACTAAAAATACAAAAATTGACCAGGCGTGGTGGCGGGCATCTGTAATCCCAGCTACTCAGGAGGCTGAGGCAGGAGAATCGCTTGAACCCGGGAGGCAGAGGTTGCAGTGAGCCGAGATTGTGCTACTGCATGCCAGCCTGGGTGACAGAGCGAGATTCCATCTCAAAAAAGAAAGAAAGAAGAAGAAAAAGAATTCGTCTGTCTTGGCCTTGTTTTTGCTTTTGAGCCGGAAACGTCATGAGCAAAGCAGTGTTTTGGATGACCCAACTAGCGTTGTCAGTTTTTGTTGAGTAAGACAAGGTATAACAAGGAAGGTGAGAGATGGGTTAGGAGACTACCTGCAGCAGTCTCTTTGGGATATAAGAAGAGTCTATGTACAAATAATAGTATCTTGCATTTTTATGACCTGATTTTTTTCAAACAACTTAACTTCTTACAAATACGATTATATTTAATCCTCACAAACCTGTGAGAAATGCAGGAGTAATCATAGCCACTGTATGAGATACAGAAAGCAGCAGCCTCAAGAAAATAGGTAACTTGTTCTCAATGCTAATCTGGAGCAGTTGAACTGAGAGTTATATCTTTAATTTATGTCTGAAAATCCAGTGCCCTTCTCACTATATATGTTGCTCTTCATTCCCTTAAATAATTATATAATGGAAATATTTATGTAAAAAAAAATACACTGAGTTTTCATTAGTTACCCATCTGTTAGACTTTAATTTATATAATATATAGTCAACTTACTCCTTAACACTGAAAGAGTGACTTCTCCTAATGGGTTATTGAAGAAGAAAATATTCCTTCTGTTCTGTAAAGACACTGAATATTCATGTTCCTTTCTGTTCTTTTTTTTCTTTTTTTCTTCCCTTTTTGATTTTATTCTTTTTTTGTTTCTAGGTTAGAGATTCAAATAGAACTTTTTCTGCTTCTGTGAATTTTTAAAATTGGTTTATACATTTGACAAAGCGACTTACATGCATTTTTTATTGGAAAAAAAAAGGTTTAGAAAAGAGGATTACATAAAGATTCTCACACTGCATGCAGCCAACAGCATTTGTGAAGCACTTTTTTTCAGAGCTCTGTCTTGAGTGCTGCTAAAGCAGGTGACAAAATGGCTTGAGTAAGAGTGAAATGGGTTCACCTCCCCCAGGAACAGGCTGAGAGAGCCTGTGGCTAAAATGAGATCAGATGAGTGAAATGATATACTATCTGGACCTTCCAGCATTGCACACCCCAGCCGTAGCACCCCAAGGACTGGGGAGAGGCAGATCACATTCAAATTAATTTTCTATGTGACTAAAAAAAAAAAACTGTAGAAATGTGCATGGTTTCCTAAGTAAATATGGGTCTTATAAATTATAAGTGGAAGCGCATGACTTAGTGAATAGAGTTCTAGAAACCAGGAACAGAAGTCTTGTTCCTAGTTCCTTCACCACTTCCCAACACAGCATTAATGATGTGGCTCTGTTTCCTCAAGTTGAATATGGCAGGTCCTCAGGCTATCTTAAGAGACTTGATTGACTGTAAATCAGATAACTGTATTTTAACACTAATTGTATAAAATGTAACAACATCACTAGAAAACCAAAAAGTCTTGATATTTAAATAATCTTTTTTAAAAGCTTTTTCAGGATAAAAGAAGGAAAAGGAACTATTTTTAATAAAACACAATTTTTCTCGTGAAGAATTCTGAATAAAAGGACATGTGTCTTTATTTGGCAGACTACCTGATTAGTGGTTCAAAAGTAAAACTGATAGTTGCCTTGCCTTAAAAACTGGCTACTTTAGTTTTTTCAGGAAGCTTAATGTTATGTGAGGTGCTGTGGAAAATTAGAGAAACTATGACTTTTAATTATTAACTAACTAGACAAAGAGGTAAGATTTGGTTAAGGAAAAGCTCTCAGTGGTGCTTTATGAAATATCATGAAGAAAGCTCCAATCCCACTTTGTTTCATAGATGTAAATGGGATTTTGATGGTGTTCATACATGCTTCCTGTTGGGGAAAGCCGCTGAATGAACAGATCTAAGAAATTCTGCCTTTCATATTTGGAGATATGCCAAGAATCAGGGCAGAGACTTGCAAGCCGTTATAAGCATCAAAGCTTATGTGAACTGGAAAACAGACCAGAATCAGGACATGTAAAACAACACCAGGGTGATTAAGTCACCTCTAAGTTGTAAAATGAAAGCCACGCCTTAAAACAGGAGCAAATCAGAACCAAGAATCTAGTTCCTAACCAATGCAAAGTAGAGAACAGAAGCATTACCCCACCAATTCAAGTATCATTGTTTGATCAGCTACTTGAAACAAAGGAATACAGACTGATGTTTATTAGGATCCCGATATGTGTCAGGCACTGTTACCTCATCCACAGAATCTCATCAAGTGTGGACAGCAATCCTAACAGGTTATTGATAAAGATAATGACTGCTCAAGAAAGATTTAGTAACCTGCCAAAAGTCATTTAGTTTATAAACCATAAAATCAGATCCTGTATGACCTCAGAGCTAGTGGTTCTTCGTTACCTACTGCCTTTCAATGGGGAAAAGTGAATGAATGAGACACGTTCCACAGTTCTGGATTTAATTATGTAACGACCTCATAGTCATCTTTGAGCTTAGCTTGTTTTGGAGTCCAGCACTACTTTGAGTCATGGATCCTGTGAGCCTGAGAGCCTGGCTCTCCAAAGATACAAAAGATCTTTTTGTATCCTTTGGAGAAGCACTGAGCAGCCATCATTTCTTTGTGGACATGGGTACCAGCCTACAGAATTCTACCGTGTAGGGTATGTTGGTCTCCATTCTTCTCTGGCTTTTAAACCTTTTGAAACTACTGTTATGCGCATTTTACTAATGCTGGCAGACCTCTTGCTGAGGCATAGGTGTTTATAAGTTCCTCTGTGAGTTATTTTGCTGTACAAGGACAGAACCAATTTCATAACAGTTCAGAAATCCAAATACCAGAGGCTAGCAGGAACCTAAGTCTGTATTTCTCCTAGGAGCGCTAGTTCAATATTCACTAATTCAGTGTTCCTAGTGACTTTACACAACACAACAATGACAATGAAAGACAATTGACTTACATAATTCAGAGCCTGACACATGGTAAATGCTAGGAAAATGGCAACTATAATGCTTATAAGGAATTATAATAATTTAATTATTCTTGCAGAGTCTTTGCATGGCCATATTAAGTTTTAAGGGTGTTCACAGAAACATCCTTAAGGAGAAAAAGTGGAGCCAGGCATGGTGGCTCACACCCATAATCCTAGCATTTTGGGAGGCCAAGGCAGGAGGATCACTTGAGGCCAAGAGTGTGACAAACAGCCTGGACAACATAGCAAGACCCTGTCTCTATATTAAAAAGAAAAAGAGAAATGGATGGAAGGAAGGAAGGAAGGAAGGAAGGAAGGAAGGAAGGAAGGAAGGAAGGAAGGGAGGGAAGGAAGGAAATAAATTTAACTCTATTGGCTACCGTAGTTTCTTCTCTCCGTTAGCAGCAGCCAAACAAAAACCAGTCCTGATTCAATCAGGATTTCATGTTAAATATCACTGTTAGTGCTGTCTTCTTGTAATTTCAATATGCTTTTAGACTCTAACAGAGTATAGCAGGATGTTGGAAAATAAAATTTGGGGACAAAAGTCCAGAAAGCTCTATTCATTGACTTTACACAATTATGTGATGGTCTCAGTGATCTCGGAACTTGATTAGGTATTAAGCATTTTTAACTGCCTGGAGGTCACTGATATAAAATCTCTATCTGACATATAATTGATTTGGTCAGAATTGATGAGATTATCGGGCATATTCAGTCTTGCCAGTGAAGTCAAGAACTGGAAGCATACTAGGTTCAGGCTTAATCGGTTTTACGCAGCTGTGTTCGAGTACTTAATAAAGGACATGGAAGTTGGCACCAGGAAGATTCTCTGAGATACTCTTCCAATTCAATTGATTTAGAGCATGATTAAAAGCCCTTTGTACAGTAATCCAGGGGCTGCTGTATGCTAATGACTGTGCTCTTAAAGCCCATGGGTAAGAGGATGTGAAAATGATCATCACGCCTCTTGCAGACTCTGCACTGTGGCTGGGCTGATAAGCCTGAGAGAGAGAGATGGATTAGGTCAGAGTCTCCACCAAGGAAACACTCAACCCAGCCAAATACTTTCAATGACATTGCAGAAAAGAGAGAGATGTTTGTCATGATTTGGGTCATGCAAGTCATGCAAGGCTTCTCATAATCCTTTGGCTGTGCAATTTTCAGCCTAGGAAATCAGATAGAAAGGATTCTTACATCCTTTAGGAGGCTGGCAGCCTTGGTATCAGCACCGTGGCTTCTGGCTTAAAAGCTGGGGCTCTTCTGAGATACCTGGACAAAACCTGTGTAATACACATATTTTCTTCCTAAAGCACATCACAGCTTTCTTGAGCTTAGGAACACTACATAACACTTTACCGTATATTTGGGTGAAATTGCAAAAAAAAAAAAAAAAAAAAAATGCACACAAATGTGAGAAACATGGCACTAACTGTGAAAAGGACACTTGTTAACATTATGAGAGCTGAAACAAGAAAATAGAACTTCACTTTGTTCAACCTAAACTGAGAATGTATCCATTGTGTGACTCAGATTTTTTTCTCCACTCTACACAGGTGCATGTCCCTGAATAACTGCAAGTATTGAGTTGGGAATTAAAAATAAATTTTAGCAAGCAGGCAAATTTGCAAACACAGAATCTTTAAATGAGGTTGACTGTGTTTAAAAAAATAGAGACCACATGTTAGGTATACCTCAAGACCAGCACCCATATCCATATAGCCAAAACTAAGTCATCCTGATTTTCCTGAAATGCTAACCTTAATCGTAAATGAAACAAAATGTAAGCTATATGTGTTAGTCCATTTTCATACTGCTATGAAAAAAGATCCAAGACTGGGTAATTTTTAAAGAAAAAGAGGTTTAATGGACTCACAGTTCCACATGACTGGGAAGGCCTCACAGTTGTGGCAGTAAGGCAAAGGAGGAGCAAAGGCACATCTTACATGGTGGCAGGCAAAAGAATGTGTGCAGGGGAACCACCCTTTATAAAACCATCAGATCTCGTGAGACTTACTATTAAGAGAACAGCATGGGAAAACCCACCCCTGTGATTTAGTTACCTCCCACTGGGTCCCTCCCATGACGTGGGGATTATGGGAGCTACATTTCAAGATGAGATTTGGGTAGGGAGACAGCCAAACTGTATCATTATACATTTCTATTAGCATGAGACAGTGAAATGAAATCAATCAGCTATAGACAAGTCAGCTTAAATGGCTCTGCTTGCCTTAAAAAGAATGTTGATGTGTAATAGCTGATCATATAAACGATCAAAATACTCTCTCCTTCATGCTTTATAAACTGGGCTGTCACTGCTGTGAGTGGGGCTTCTTACCACCTGTAGTTTCAGGTCTCCTGATTTGCAAACTGTTCTTTTGTATAAACTAGTACAGATTTTAAATTTGAGCTCATTTTATTTTTAATAACTGTTTCTAACAAGCATTACTTAATACATCAACTTCACAAAATGGATATTATTATGATGATCTCCATTTTATGGATAAGTTTGGGTGGGTGAGGAAATTGATCAAGCCCACATAGTAAGTGGAAGAACCAAGATTAAGACCCCAGCTGTCTCTGTAACCTATTTAACACACAATTACTCTATCACTGTCACTCCTCACCTGTTAATATATGGCAATGTTTGAAATGATTAGATCATGTGGCATTAGATGTGGAAAGTTAGAACTGTTCGTGGCTCTTTATAGGATCTCAAAATGGAAAGTGAAAGCCAATTCATGTTGCCTTGGGAGACTGCATTTTAGAGGCTTCATACTAAGTCATAAAGTGTCAGTCAATGGGTGCTAATGTGTTTCTATCATTTCATCAAGATTCATCTATTCACTGCAGTGTAGCTAGAATCCATTTTTTGCAATGCTATGAAATACTGAACAAGAATAAATATAGAAATGTTTTATCAAATATAATACTTTTGTTTGCAAGTTGATTGAGAAAGTAATAATATCATCTACTTACCAGTTTATGAAAATGGTAAAAATGTAAAGAGAGAAATTCAAACTAGAAAAGCCACTCCAGGGGCCCGTGGATTCTTACCATTTCTGTACCAGGATGTAAACATGCAGCTTGGAACTTCAGTTTTATTTAACTGAAACAGAGAAAACCAAGAGGATTCTTATCTTGTTCATATTCCTCTTCTTAAATGGCTTCAGCTACCTTGTGGAAATAGACTATGCCTTCCACTAATCTGATTCTACTTTTGCAAAGAAATCAATAAAGTATTCCAAAATTATAACAAAGATAATATTTTGATTCACTTTTGGGTAACAAAGCAGGCAGATATCTGTGGAGTTCTGCAAGAAACCACACAACAAAGTTTGTATTAGAAATATAATCAGATGTAGCCAGCCCAAGTCGACAAGCAATTAATTTTGCTTCTTAGACCTCTGGAGCCAGTGATCCATGAATTGGTATTCACTAGGTGGTTATTTAAATCTAATCTTTAAAACTTGGTGCAGTCCCTACCCATTAAAATATGAAAGATGATGATGACCAGGAGATACAGGTGTCTGGGATCATCAGTTTCAACTTGAATTATAGAGTCACTAAAATGAAAAGAACACAGGAGTCATAACCCCTTTTAATTCCTTTCCTCACTATGGTAACTGGTGAGGAAAAACTCACAAAACCTGAGATCAAATTCTGTGTGTGTGTGTGTGTGTGTGTGTGTGTGTGTGTATTTTAAAGGCAGCCCAAATAGATTTTATTTTCCAGCTTTATTGAGGTATAATTGACAAAAATTATATATATATATATATATTTACGGTATAAAATGTGATGTTTTGAGATGTTCTTGCTCAAGATTGCTTTAGCTAAACTTAGTCTTTTGTGTTTTCATATAAATTTTAGGACTGTCTTTTCTATTTCTGTATAAAAATGTCATTGGAATTTTGATAGGGATTGCATTGAATCTGTAGATCACTTTGGGTAGTAGGGACATTTTAACATATACTTTTATGGCAGGGCGCGGTGGCTTAAGCCTGTAATCCCAGCACTTTGGGAGGCCAAGACGGGCGGATCACGAGGTCAGGAGATCGAGTCCCTCCTGGCTAACCCGGTGAAACCCCGTCTCTACTAAAAATACAAAAAAGTAGCCGGGCGAGGTGGCAGGCGCCTGTAGTCCCAGCTACTGGGGAGGCTGAGGCAGGAGAATGGCATGAACCCGGGAGGCAGAGCTTGCAGTGAGCTGAGATCCAGCCACTGCACTCCAGCCTGGGCGACAGGGCGAGACTCTGTCTCAAAAAAAAAAAAAAAAAAAAAAAAAACATTTAATTCTAAGTGACTCTAAAGAATGACCACTTGCTTTCAGGATGCAGGAGTTACGTGAATTTATTGTTTGATGACCTGATGGCAGAAGTTGTAAAGTGAGACCATCTGGATCTGATCAGCACATCTAATCATAGGGAGAGCTCACTGACTATTCAGTGTACATGCAAAGTTCCTATGAAGTTTAAGATGATGTAGCATAGACAAAAGCACAAGAAAATTGGCCCTGCAATCTAAATGTATTCGTTTGAAAATGCAGTATTTCAATTAAATTTGAAAGAGAGTCCTATTACTGCTGAAAAATAATTAAGAAAAATAAATTCAGCAACAGGACTGTGCCTTTTTCAAAATGAATTTGTTTAGCGTGGTGCCAAGTTTATATGAGGGCATCAGTCAAATTTACAGTGACACTGGAGTTAGTCACAGAGCTTGAGGGTGTTACTTTTGTTATGTCTTTTTAAAAAATGAAACAGCTGAAGTCTTTCTTCCTACTTATAATCTTCATAGAGGAATTGTACATCTTTAATAGGGTATAGACAGGAGAGCAATAGTGCTAGATAAACAAATGATAGGTCTTTCAGAGTTCGAAAGCTTAGTCAGGTAACTTTAAACAAAAGTGTATTCATATCTGGGTATCAGTGAAGGAAGGTCTGTAACGGAAATTACTGGTACCTCTTGCTTTTCCTGTTAGCCCAGCAGTACCACAAATCCTTCTAAATACAAAGGTAAAATATTATGTATAAAACCTAGACATGGTTTGCTTCAAACTGATGAGTCATGAAAGAGAGATGCAGACATGTCTTCCCATTGGTGATGCCATTTCCCACTGCCTGTTACCAGGAATGTTTTCCAAGCATTTTTTTCCAAATTTGCCTCGATATGTGAACACTGCTTTATAAAAGGAAAATTACAGTAAGATGTACTGTTACTTCTTATTAGCTCAGCTTTATGATTGTATTGTAATTATTGGTTTAGTTTTTAAGAAATTGTGAACCAGAAAGTTCATGAGATAATCAGAGCTCTGTGTCACTCTTGCAGATTACTTTTTCCTTCTTTTAACTGACACTTAAATATTTTATTTGTATGCTTTCTAGTGCAATCATTTAATGAAGAATCATAGAATGCTTACTATGTAACTTTGCTAAATTTAGAAAATAAAACACAGAACACACAGTCAAATTTAAATTTCAGATAAATAATAGAGATTTTTTAGTATAAATATGTCATAAATATTGCAATATTAAATAATTCTTCATTCGCTATGAAAATACAAATTTAACTTGGCATCCTCCATTGTATCTGGCAATCATATTGTCTACAGGAAAAGGGTCTTCCTAGGAGCTCAGAGGGATACAAATAAAAATTTGATTTGTATACTACCTTGAAATAAATATGTCTATAGAGTAAGACAGAAAGTAATAATAATTCCCCAAGGTATATATAGGGAAAATCAAAGGACCCAAAGAGAAAGAAGTATTTGGAAAGGAATGCATTGAAATCAGTGAGTTTTTAAAATTTTGCTAAGATATAGTATATAAAAAAGAGTAGTGGGAAGTAAAGATGAGGTTAGGAATTATACCAGGCCCAGAGATTTAAAATTGATTCTCTAGATAAGTGTCTTTTGATAGGAAAATCATGGGAACCAGTAATGCAAATCACAGATGTAATTTATAATTTTCTAGTAACCACATTAAGAAATGTAAAAGAAGTAAGTGAAATTAATTGTAATAATATATTTTATTCAACTCAACATATCCAAAATTTTGTCATTTCCACATATAATATATATAAATCAATACAAAAAATATTGATTCAGTATTTCTTTTTTTAGTAACTATTCAAAATCTGCTGTGCATTTTACACTTTCAGGGTGTTTTAATTTGGACCAGCCACATTTGAAGTGATCAGTAGTCACACGTGGCTACGGACTGACTTGTTGAATGGCACAGCTCTTGAGAGTAAGGATCTGCCCATCGTTTGTTAACCAAAGAGTCATGGGATCAGAGTGGAGCTTCGGATTTGCCATAGTATTACATGAGGTAGATGAAGAGGGGAGAAACTGGGCAGAGAGAGAACATTTAATAGGCTATTCCAATAATGCATTAAATTGAAAGAAAACTCGACCTATTATGGTAAATAGAAAAGGGGATCAGGGATGTACAGGTAGGGATGATATTTACTAATGCTTATTATATACACTATTTTACTCTCAGGCCTGTGTGGATAGAAGTAGAAAACAGAGGAGGCATTGTTTCTGATAACTAAGAATGCCACCCAAATGTACAAAGCCACACAGCTGTCAAAAGAAATTCAAAATGCATACATTAATATGTAGGGGAAATAAGCAAAAGTTTTGCGGGAAAGGATTCTTCCTCTAAGTTTTCACTTTTTCCCAGTTTCTGGAGCTAAACACAGAAAGATTAGTTTTAATAGAACAGAAATGTCTTAAACTTGGTTTTTACTGACAACCTAAAATACAGAATTCTACTTTAAAATACAGAATTCTATTTTATGGGAATTTGTAAACTGAGAAAAACAATTTTTAGTATTACAGGAGCAGAGAAGGGACTACATTACTGAACCTGCCATGGAATTAGAAATTTAAATATGTCTCAGGACACTTTTTTTTTTTTTCTTTTTTTTGGCTGGAAAAATATTTCCATGTGAGTTGTTGGGAAAATAAGATTCTAGCTACAATGCTTCATACACATACCTTTTAATGAATGGATCCTGCCCTTTGCCGGGCTCCTGTGTATAAACCAATATATTTGAGAGGAGCTTTATTGTTTCAGAGTCTTTCTCATCCATTATCACATATGATTTTTTCCCAATAACTCCTGAGACACAGCATTGTTGCCTACATTTTTTAGATGAGAAATGAGACTGAGAGGAGAAGTAACTTGTCCTAAATCACAGCTCATGGTCCAGGTGAGAAATAAAAATCCCAGACATTTGTGTCCAAGTCTTAATCTTTGGTAGTACACCATAACAGATGGGAGGACTAATAAATTGGGAGTTAGCCATGTCTCTAGTTGCAGGCAAACAGAATATTCACCTAGATATAGCCATGTCTCTAGTTACAGGCAAACAGAATATTCACCTAGATATAGCCATGTCTCTAGTTACAAGCAAGCAGAATATTCACCTGGATTTAAACAGCCAAGAGCAAATGAATTTTTAAATGTTAGACATGAAGAAGAACAAGTGTGAGTGTGTGGGAGAAAAAACCAGAAGGCAGTGAATTGGTGAGACCATTTTCCTTTAAACCTGGCTTTTGCAACAGTGAGTCTATAATATGACTGTGGCATGATACTAATCATAATATTCATTGTCACTAGTAAGATGCTGAAGAATGAAAATAAAATATAGGACACTTTTTTAAATGTCAATATAAAGAGAAGAATATTTTAAACTAAAAAAGCTATAGAGTTAACATCTATTGAACTATTAATAATAATAGATTATTATACTTAATATTATATATACTTAATATTATACTTAATAATCTATTAATAAGTATAATAGATTATTGTTATATATAATATATAATTATATAATATATATTTATATATAGATAATATACTTTATATTTCCTCTGGTAAATCACTTTTTAGAAAATGTTTTAGATTTCATATGAATGGAACACATGGAAATGTAAAGCTATCAACTCAGAAAAATGTAGTTCTCACAGTGATTCATTTGATATTGTTAATACCTATTCCTAGCACAATGCCCAACACACAGTAAGTGATCGAGTTTATCTAGCATCATTAACATTTTGGGTAAAGGAAATGCCAAATTAGGTAATTCATGTGTGTGAAAGTAGTTTAAAAACAATAAAACAATGTATGAATAAAGGTGCTATTAAAATGAAGCAAGTGATTATTTAATACATATAGAGTTTCAAATTTGCAGTATGAAAAAGTTCTAGAGATCTGTCTCACAACAATGTGCATATACTTACCACTACTGAACCATACACTTTAAAATAGTTAAAATAGTAGATTTTATCTTATGTGTTTTTTTATCACAATAAAGAGAAATGCAACACAGCTGGGGATTAATTGTTAGGGATTTGGTTATAAACCATGCTACTGATTAACATATTATCAGTTATCCTTTCCTCCAGTAGCCGTCACATTTACACTAAAGTATCTTGCTCTTTTCTTCTACAGTTATTTTAATTTGAGACAATCAGCTGTCACAGACCTGTTGACTACTACAATGGTTCTGTTTGCAGTCATTAAAAATATTGAAAAGAAAACAGAATCATCGCTCTGTAAATAGAAAACCACACCAGGAAATTGCTGTCATTCAAAAAACACTGCTAATATCAGAAATAACTAAAAGCACTGACACTAATTCTCAGGCTCTGAGAAAAAATGTAGATAGATGAGAGCTCATGATCCAAGTCAGAAATAAAAACCCCAGGCATTTGTATGAACTCATAAAAATCAGACATGCTGCTCATTAAGAAATGTAATATGGAAACTCTTCATTGCGATTTAATTCTATTTTTAATGCATTTCATAGGATTCTTGTTTCATAGCTTTGGCTGTACAAGGCCAGGTAGTTTAATATAAACTGAGAAAGAGTCAGATGTTTTACCTATAGGATGTCAAGCAGTTAGACATTTCAGAAACAAATCATTGATTAATTGATATTTGACCCGTGTAGACCAATCCTGTTACTTTCCTTAGCCTATCTAGACAATTGTAAAACAATGTGTGAAGAGAAAGAAGCAATATAAATTGCTAGGTACATAGTTTCTTTAATATTAATAAATTTTAAGAGTATTTGTCAAAATCAATATCATCCTTTTCTTTTGCAGTCTACCAGAGCTCTTGTAAGATGAAGTGCAGACAAGAGCATGCCAGGGACCTAGCTTGTTGGGAAGCTTCTGATTCTCCATTAAATAGGTCCATGTACACCACAACTGGACTTCACATTGGTCCCCTTTCATATGTTGGATTGTTTCTTTAGTGTATGCACCTGAGCCTGAGGAGTTTATAAATGATCTTCTGAATAGGAAAAAATGGGAGATTCAACTTTCTTATGCTATAGTCTGATTTCCTAAGGGGCAGGTATTTAATCTTGCTGAAGTGTCCTGATGCACATTATTTGACTAAATGAGAAAGCAAAATATTTGACAGGACAATAAGAGTAATATATATATATATATTATTTCTTGACATTTTGCACTGATTTTGGAATAAATCTGCAATTTTCTGCTCAATATAGTCAGTATGCATATCGTGTGGGGCTAGACCCATAGAAATAAATTTATATACCCACGATCCTAAGAGAAGTCTGAAGCCCTTAGCAGTCTACATGAATGCATGATGACTGCAGTAAAATATATTTATCCCACAAGTTAGGAGAGAATTGATTACTCTAGAGAACTAAAGCCATAACTAATTCACAGAGACTCTTTCTTATGACGAAGATAAATATTCTGTGTCATTCTGACCCATAAAATATACTGTTTTTATAACAGACTCATTGTAATAATTCATCTTAAATGTCTTATGGACATATTTTCTGATGATTTCCAAATAGAAATCATTTGACATTCTTGTTTGCAAAATAAGTTTAGGGATTAAAAATAATAAGTAGCTTTAAGTAACATTGTTAGGTTTGCTTCAGAAATAAAGAGATATAATGTATACAAGATGTAAATTTTCCCTTCTTGATATTTATCAAAAATATCTTATTGGTGCACATTAATGGGTTTTTCACATTTTCATGGGTATTCATGGGTATTTTTGCATATTATGGCTTGCTTCAGAAACTGAAGGTGTATATAGGAGACTCTATTTGCAAATGAACAAATAAGCAATAAGCTAATCCCCCAGTGTGACATTTTACTTTGGGTAAAAATTACTTCCTATTTCTTCTCATCTACTTCTGTGCCAATTTGAAACTAGGTTTTTATTAAAAGGTAATGGTATTTGCTTACTTTTATAAATGCATTGACACTTTTTTGAATTCACTATAAAAGTTTGCCGTTTTGTCTTTTTTTATTGGAAGGTTGATGGCAGATAGGAGTACACTGAGGATCTTGGGACCAGGCTTTTATGAACGGGTTACAACACACCCTTTTTCTTATGGTTGATGTAAATTATCAGGTGGCTTAGAACATATTTTTTGTCTTGTATATTATGTTTAATGTTGGCAAGAAGGAAAGATAAAGTATGATTTTAAATGGCATGAGTTAGAAATATTGGTGTTGATATTTTCTTAGACTTGTGGACTTCACATATGCTTAGCATGCATTAGAATTAAAAGAAAAACTGCAGATACTTGAGGGCAGAGAGTGGGAGGAGGGAGAGGAGCTGGAAAGATAGCTATTGGTGACTGCGCTTCATACCTTGGTGATGAACTAGTCTGTACATGAGTACGTGGGTTTACCTGTGTAACAAACCTTCACATGTACCCCTGAACCTAAAATAATTTTAATAGGGAACTGCAGGTATTCATTGATGTAATGTTCCATATTTACAGACGAAGATGATCAGACTTAAACAGGTTAAGTTGCCCAAAGTCACAGAGATAATTCAACATAAATGAAGAAGAAAGCTATGCAAATCAAGTTTTTATTCTTTTTGTTTATTTGAGGGAAATGGGGTAGCAAAGGAAAAAATCAAAGTAGCTGTATGAAATTTTTGAATACTTACAATTTCTTCACGTTTCAGTGTTTAATGCATTACTCTAAAGGGGCAAACATGCTATTTTCCTTTATCTGAATGAAGCCAAGATTGTTATAATGTCCAGAAATATAAAGAAAAGGACTGGAAGATAGGTATTAGGTTCTGCATGGCTAGATTTGGGGTCACTTCAACAAAGACTGTCTTTTTAAAAGTCTCAGCCCACATCTCCCAGTCCTAGAACCCTTTAGAGCTTCCTGTGGTTTTGCCTTTGGACTTCAGTGTTTGGGTGGTCACCTTCAGGCTAGTACTTCCTAGGGAGCTGAACTTACTGAGATGAATCACTTGATTTGGTCCAAATGGTCACTTGCAAGGCTGGTTAAAATCTATGTTTCCATCTATCTCTGAATTAGTGGGTGATAGAAAGTAGCCTGTGTGAATTCTTTAATTCTTTTACTTATAGACTCTTGACTCTTATTGGCCTTTTTCTGTATATAGCAATAATGCTAATGATAATAATTTCTATCAGAAATACATGAACCATTTTTAGTCCTTGGAGTATTTCTGCAAAGACCATTTATGTTGATTCTCACCATAACACTGTGAGAGTGTAAAAGAAGATATATATATATTGGGGGATATTACAGTCAATAGGTTGAAAGAATTACAAGAGGTCATTCATTTCTTAAGCAGCTGCTAAGCACTGGTCATTGTGTCAGGCAAACTGGTTAATGTTCAAGCCAGGACTGAACCTACAGTCTGTGATTCCTAGCCTGGTGCTCCAGGTCTTATTTCTCTCAGCCCTTCTCTCCCTTTTCTCTTGCTTCTCTTTTTTTTGGCCCATGCAGTGCAGCAGCTTTCCCTAGGGCCTATTTACCAGCCTTTGGTTTTAAACTATACATTATTTGTTCTCAGTTCAAGGGCAGCAGATCTTGTCCACATCCTTGTGGAAGAGCCTAATAAGCTCAGGTGCAGTGCAGCTGAACATTGGGAACAACAGTAAATGTTTGCACCATTAAAGGTACTGAAATGTTCCATATTATCAACAGCAGCCTTTCAGTTATACCCGCCTGAAAAATGAAGCCTCTCTGAAAATCACCACTTGAACTTATGTCCATGGACTTTGATCACCTGTAGCCCCATCTTTAAGCCATCTGCAGTCCAGTATCTGGACTTGTGATAACTGGCTCAGAATGATGGTTTCCAGCTTCATCCATGTCCTACAAAGGAGATGAACTCAGTGATTTCATCTCAGTAGAGAGCAGTTTAGCACCTTATTTTGTCATGTATAGAACTCTAGTATATTAAACAAATAATAAAAGTGGAACTCGCTCATAAATGCTTTAGATATTCTCGTTATATGAAAGGTCTTATAGTAACAGATAATTTTGTTCAACATCTACTGTGTTTTGAATAATGCAGGGAAAGAATGCTTCCTCAATTCTGGACTGATGATGAATGTATCTGTGAGTGAAAAAGCAATAACAAAAGGTTGGTCCTGGATTCTTCTCTATGCCATCTCTAAAATGTAAATGTTTGTTGATTAAATGCATCTTAATAGCACATTTGGGAACCAAAAAAAAAAAAAAACCCAGAAAATATTTATTTTCATGAGTCATGTGCTCATATTCCAAATGCAAGATAGAAAGTTCATGGAAAGACTCAAATATTGCTGTTTACCTTTATCATGCAAAACCCTGTGAGTTGTTTTTTCTTCATTTATTAATGCAAAAACACTGATTTAGAAAAGAGACAATGGAATGGGCAATTATCAAATGGTTTCTGCAAAACGCATTTAAAATCTACTTTTTAAAAATGATTCTTTTGAAGCATATTAAAAAGTACACACAATAAATATATGGTTATGCCATTATATAATAATGATGCCATTATACTAGTGGCTCCACTCACTATATGAACTGGCAACAGGGAATAAAAATTTATCTTGGTGCTTCTCATCTTTTTCTTTTCTGGTAATTCGAAGTCACTTGGGGTTGTTATTCTTTAATAAATAGTCTGGGTAGGCAGCCAGGACTCTCCCAAAGCTGTGTTTAGGTAGGAAGAACACATGTTACTGACAAAAGTGTCAAGTGAGTTAATTAAACCAGTCTTGGACCTTTCCATCCCTATTCTATAATCCTCCCCTGGATGCCCAGCCCTGTAACCTTATGTGGCTCTTCAGGTGCCTACTTTTAAGACCTTCCCCCAAACCCACTCTTCCAATGCAAACGTTCCTTCCCAAGGCTTTCTGTGGTCCCTTAACCAACATGAGCCTGTTTTCTGACCCATTGGTTTTTTTTTTTTTTAATTTTATTCTGGACCTAGCTAAAACTAAGCCTTGTTAATAAGCCAGGGATGAGTTCCGGCATTATGCATCCTCAGTAAGACATAAACATACATTAGGAAGCAGCCTTATGATTTCTATCTTATAATATTTATGCATGCTTTGTGTATTTAGGAAAAAAAGATGATAATATAAGATGCTACAAAGATATTCCCAGTATAAAACCATATATTTCAGGTGACAGAAAGTAGAGTTATGTTTTCCTTTTTAAATGCAAATAGAGTATTAAAATGAGAGTCAGAGGACCTGAGCCCTACTCTCAGCCCTGCCACTAACAAGCCTTTTAATCCCATGCAACTTAATTAGTTATGTATCTCCCACAAGATTTTTAATTTCTTTTTTTTATTATTATACTCTAAGTTCTAGGGTTTATGTGCACAACGTGCAGGTTTGTTACATATGTATATGTGTGCCACATTGGTGTGCTGCACCCATTAACTCGTCATTTACATTAGGTATTTATCCTAATGCTATCCCTTCCCCTCTCCCCCTGCCCCCCACAGGCCTCGGTCTGTGATGTTCCCCTTCCTGTGTCCAAGGGTTCTCATTGTTCAATTCCCACCTATGAGTGAGAACATACGGTGTTTGGTTTTCTGTCCTTGTGATAACTGGCTCAGAATGATGGTTTCCAGCTTCATCCATGTCCTACAAAGGAGATGAACTCATTCTTTTTTATGGCTGCATAGTATTCCATGGTATATATTTGCCACATTTTCTTAATCCAGTCTATCATTGATGGATATTTGGGTTGGTTGCAAGTCTTTGCTATTGTGAATAGTGCCGAAATAAACATACGTGTGCATGTGTTTTTATAGTAGCATGATTTATAATCCTTTGGGTATATACCCAGTAATAGGATCACTGGGTCAAATGGTATTTCTAGTTCTAGATCCTTGAGGAGTCACCATACTGTCTTCCACAATGGTTGAACTAGTTTACACTCCCATCAGCAGTGTAAACGTGTTCCTGTTTCTCCACATCCTCTCCAGCACCTGTTGTTTCCTGACTTTTTAATGATCGCCATTCTAACTGGTGTGAGATGGTATCTAACTGGTGTGAGATTGTGGTTTTGATTTGCATTTCTCTGATGGCCAGTGGTGATGAGCATTTTTTCACGTGTCTGTTGGCTGTATGAATGTCTTCTTTTGAGAAATGTCTGTTCATATCCTTTGCCCACTTTTTGATGGGGTTGTTTGTTTTTTTCTTGTAAATTTGTTTGAGTTCTTGGTAGATTCTGTGTACTAGCCCTTTGTCAGATGGGTAGATTGCAAACATCTCCCATTCTGTAGGTTGTCTGTTCACTCTGATGGTAGTTTCTTTTGCTGTGCAGAAGCTCTTTAGTTAGATTAGATCCCATTTGTCTATTTTGGCTTTTGTTGCCATTGCTTTTGGTGTTTTAGTCATGAAGTCCTTGCCCATGCCTGTGTCCTGAATGGTATTGCTTAGGTTTTCTTCTAGGCTTTTTATGGTTTTATGTCTAACATTTAAGTCTTTAATCCATCTTGAATTAATTTTTGTACAAGGTGTAAGGAAGGGATCCAGTTACAGCTTTCTACATATGGCTAGCCAGTTTTCCCAGCACTATTTATTAAATAGGGAATCCTTTCCCCATTTTTTGTTTTTGACATGTTTGTCAAAGATCAGATGGTTGTAGATGTGTAGTATTATTTCTGAGGCCTCTGTTCTGTTCCATTGGTCTATATCTCTGTTTTGGTACCAGTACCATGCTGTTTTGGTAACTGTAGCCTTGATAAACTAGGTATTGATGGGATGTATCTCAAAATAATAACAGCTATTTATGACAGACCTACAGCCAATATCATACTGAATGGGCAAAAACTGAAAGCATTCGCTTTGAAAACTGGCGCAAGACAGGGATGCCCTCTCTCACCACTCCTATTCAACACAGTGTTGGAAGTTCTGGCCACAGCGATCAGGCAGGAGAAAGAAATAAAGGGTATCAGTTAAGAAAAGAGGAAAATTGTCCCTGTTTGCAGATGACATGATTGTATATTTAGAAAACCCCATCATCTCAGCCCAAAATCTCCTTAAGCTGATAAGCACCTTCAGCAAAGTCTCAAGATACAAAATCAATGTGCAAAAATCACAAGCATTCCTATACACCAATAATAGACAAACAGAGAGCCAAGTCATAGTGAACTCTCATTCACAATTACTACAAAGAGAATAAAATACCTAGGAATCCAATTTACAAGGGATATGAAGGACCTCTTCAAGAAGAACTACAAACCACTGCTCAATGAAATAAAAGAGGACACAAACAAATGGAAGAACATACCATGCTCATGGATAGGAAAAATCAATATCGTGAAAATGGCCATAGTGCCCAAGGTAATTTATAGATTCAATGTCATCCCCATCAAGCTACCAACAACTTTCTTTACAGAATTGGAAAAAACTGCTTTAAAGTTCATAGAACCGATTAAGAGACCGCATTGCCAAGACGATCCTAAGCCAAAAGAACAAAGCTGGAGGCGTCACGCTACCTGACTTCAAAGATTTTTAATTTCTTGAGGGTAGAACTAAAGCATATAATCCCAGTACTGTGGGAAGCTGAGGCAAGAGGATTACTTGAGCCCAGGAGTTCAAGACCAGCCTAGGCAACATAGCAAGACCCCGTATCTACAAAAAATAAAAAATAAATTTAAAAATTATCTGGATATAGTTTGTTGTACCTGTAGTCCCAGCAACTCAGGGGTCTGAGGTGGGAGGATTGCTTGAGCCCAAGAGTTTGAGGCTGCAGTGAGCCATGATAGAGCCACTGTACTCCAGCCTGAGCAATAGAGCAAGACCCTGTTTCAAATAAAAGGATAGAATTGATGTTCATTCATATTTATCTCCCACAGTGATTAGCACAATTCCATTTACATAATAGATCCTCAATATACAGATATCTCCCACGATTTTCAAGCAAATGGAGAATTAAGGGTGGACTTTAGGAGAGAAGTCAAAGCCAAAAACATAGGTTTTTGTGTTATCAGCATGGAGGTATAACCTCAAGACCTTTGAATGGACAGGCTGATGGAAAGTGAGAGAGAGCATATGGGAAGTGAAGACATTAAATGCAAGAACTTTGGAGCCACAAAAGTTTAGGGCGTGGTTGGAAGAAGAAAAGAAAATTAATTAGATTTTAAAGCACAACAGTTAAATAGAAAGTAAAGCAAGTTAGTACAATATGTAGAAGGCAAGAGAGGAGATCACTTAGAATGGTGAATCTTTACCAGGACAGTTTTGCCCCCGAGGAACATTCAGCAATGTCTGGAAACAGAAACACAACACAGTGAGTGTTAATGAATCTTGTAGGTAGGGGCCAGGGATGCTGCTAGGCATCCTACATTAAAAAGGGTAGCTTTCCATGACCAAGAATTATCCACCTGAAGATGTCAATAGCACCAAGTTTGAGAAATCACAATGTGTAAAGTCGTGATCAACAGTGTTAGATGCCCTGAGAATCTGAGAAAAGGTCACATTATTTGGTAATAAGTGGTGACTTTTTTAAAAAAAAGTTTCTCTACGTTGTGAAAGGATAAGTTTGGTGAAAGTGGGTAGTGAGACAGAGTTTAAAAGACATGATGATTTCTGAGAAGTTGGAAAGTAAAGTGGAAGGGAAGCAAAGATTATTTTGTTTCTAAGAATCAAAGAGACTTGACCCTCTTTCTATATTAAGAAGAAGAGTTAAGAGAGTGAGAGAAGTGAGGAAGGATGGGAAGGAGAGAGCGAGGGAAAGAGATTAAAAGTGTGAAAAAGAGATGAGCAATGCATATTATTTCCTTATAATAATAAGGAAAGTAAAGGTTAAGAATGCAAAGAAGAGTTGGGGCAAGATTGTTTTGAGGATGAAGAAGGAAGAAAGGGATAGGTAAATGAATGGAATTTTAAAATGCAGACATACTGGAGAAGTTCACAAAACATGACCTTTCTCAGTGAAGTAGTAAAGTATAAATGGCCGAGATTAAAAGAGGGGAGCTTGGCGACTGGAAAACAAATTGATAGCAGTCTTCCTGGAAGATGAGTAAGGAATAGGCTGGTGATGACTGAAAGTTTTATGGAATGAAGTTGAAAACTCAGCTGACTTTGGAAAGCATAAGTAGTGGGTTCAGTCAACACATTTAAAGTGTCTCCTTTAGAAATGCCTAGTAGATGAAAGAAAAGAAAAGCAAACACAGATGTTCAGCTGGACTAAGGGTGAGGAGCTGGCAAGACCCAACTGTGGTATCAGATCAAGGGCATGAAAGGAGCAAAAAATGACACAGTTGAAAGGGTGCACCGTGTTTTGGGGCTGGGTTATGAAGACTCTCAGCTCAGAGGAAGGGAAGCTGGTAAACTGGGGAAGGGAGGGACTGAAGAAGTGAAAATCTTGCAGAGGGCAAATAGCTGGTCCAATTTTAGGTGATGAGGAGAATAAAGTTGTTTCACTGTAGGGAACCTTCTGCAGTAAAGCAGCATAAAAGTTGCCAGAAAGAAAAAATTGTCATTTTTCTAGAGTCTCTGTTTTTAAAGTTAGGAACTGTCCCTGCTTTCAGGCAGCTTAAAAGAAAAATATTCTATGAGTTATTTCTACATTTGCTAGCCTGTGTTGATCATTTTCTTCAGATATTCACAAATCTATAATATGTAGGCAATCCATTCTTATTGGGCTCAAATATAGATTTAGTCCAGAATCTATACTTCACTCTACTCCTTACTAGATAAATAACCTCAGGCAAGACATTTCACCAACTCTTTTTTTTTTTTTTTTTTTGCATCTGCAAGATGGGACTCGTGAGTTCTAGCTTCGAAGGCTGTCCTGAGGATAAATCATGTACAACTATAAAATATGTTAGGTTTAAAATTAGCAAGAAAAAACAAAGAATCCCATCAAACAACGGGCTAAGGACACGAATAGACAATTCTCAAAAGAAGATACACAAATGACCAACAAACATGTGAAAAAATGTTCAGCATCACTAATGATCAGGAAAATGCAAATCAAAACCACAATGTGAAACAACCTTACTCCCGCAAGAATGGCCATAATCAAATATTTTTTTTAAAACAATTAGATGTTGGCATGGATGCAGTGAAAAGGGAACAGTGTACTCTGTTTGTGGGAATGTAAACTAGTACAGTCACCATGGAAAACAGTGTGGAGATTCCTTAAATAATTATATATATGGAATACTACTCAGCCATAAAAAAGGAATGAATTAATAGCATTCACAGCAACCTGGATGAGATTGGAGACTATTATCCTAAGTGAAGTAACTCAGGAATGGAAAACCAAACATCATATGTTCTCACTCATAAGTAGGAGCTAAACTATGAGGATGCAAGGGCATAAGAATGAAACAATGGACTTTGGGGACTCAGGGAAAAAGGGAAGGGGATGAGGGTTAAAAGATTACAAATTGGGTTCATGTATACTGCTCGGGTAAGGGGTACACTGAAATCTCACAAATCACCACTAAGGAACTTACGTAACCAAATGCCACCTATTCCCCAAAAACCTATGGAAATAAGAAATTTTTAAAAAATACATTAGGTACCAAGTGCAGTGGCTGATGTTTTTAATCCCAGCACTTTGGGATGCCAAAGCGGGTGGATCAACTGATGTCAGGAGTTCGAGACTAAAATTATAAAAAATTAGCTGGGCATGCTGGTCCATGCCTGTAATCCCAGCTGCTCAGGAGACTGAGACAGGCAATCACTTGAGCCTGGGAGGTGGAGGTTGCAGTGAGCCAAGATGGTGCCACTGCATTCCAACCTGAGCAACAAGAGCGAGACTCCATCTCAAAACAAACAAAAAAAAGTTAGGTTTTTAATAATTTTAAAAATTCATATTTTTTCATTTTTTTCATTTTCTCATCTGTACTAGTGGCCTCACTGGTGGCCCATCTTCTGCCTGACTTATCACCTCTTATTCTTCATCCAGCAGAAAATCCTATTCTGCCCGAGTTTTATTTTTCAAATAAGATTACTCTTATTATGTTTTCGCATTCTTTAATCTACAGTGTTTCTCCTCTAAACACTGAATGTAAAAGCTTTACATCCCCTTAGGAAAATTGCTTAACTATGTGAAATTCTGATTTCCCCTCACATGGCTTTGCAGGATCTTTGCAACAGCAGAGATCATGTGCATAAAGGGCCTATGTTGGCATGAATGTTGTCATGAATGAGTGCCCAATGGATGGGTACTATGGCAGCAGTTATTTTACAAGGATGATAGAATTCTTCTAACAATCCGAAAACCTCATTTCCCCAAGCATAGCTTTAACGTTATTGGATTCTTGATAATCTATCACTTGTTATTATGATTGCGACTAATCACAAACTGATTTATGGTTTCAATCAGCTTTTTCTGGTCCTCACTAGATGGTAAACTTCTTAAGACAGAAACTAGGTTTAAATTCTAAACTATATTTCAAGACTATTTTAGTCTACAATGAAGATTCAATGAATACTTATCCTAAAGTATGGCATGACAGACAGCATCATACCATGTAGATATTAATGAGAAGAAAAATAAACTTCTTAGGTAATTGTCTAATTCAGTAAGCAAAAACGCTACTATTTATGGAAATAGAGTCTGCAATTCAATTATAAGAGTCTTTTCGAATGTGGTCAGTACTGTGCCTACAAACCATAATTTGTGTGTATTATGGACAAAAATTCATCATAATTCTAATAGAATGGTTTTAAAGTCAAGTCAGCTTGGAGTATTTATACAGCTTGTATTTACTTTTGCTAAAATAATTGAGTTTGTAACAATTATAAGGCTACCCAGATCTCTTTAGTGATGAGTATTGATTTTTACACTCAGAAGCTTTCCCTCATTAAAAATAAAGAGTTCTAGTCATTGTGGCTCCATCAACAGAACTTAGTGTCATTGTTACAGTAATCATGAGCTTGATGGATATATTGGGACCTCTTTAAGGCTTCAGTTGTAACATAATGATTTGCAAAGCTTTCAAAAGTTAATTATCTTCTGTGTCCCAAATAGAAATAATTGTCTCATCACCCTGGACAAAAAAAAAAAAAAAAAGAGCATCTGCAGAAGTCTTAATGGCTTCTTGTCTGTAATCCAGAGTTCAGTGGGATACGAGCATAGAAAATTATTCAAACATTTGGGGTGACAAATATCTGAGTAAATGTGAAATCATTGTCAAAGAATAGTGGAAGATGAGATCGAGAAGGGCCAGGTTATAGAAAACCATGACTTCCAGGAGAAGCATGTAGAATTATGAAGGACTCAGTAGAGAACACAGATGGTTCCTAAACAGGGGACTAATACCTTAATTTAGAAAAACTGTTCTGCCTATTACAGTAAGTAAAGTAGAGGATGGAGGACTGTGTGAGGTGGAAAAATGGGGCTGAAGGGAGATCTTGAGGCAAGTAGAACAGTAGGAGAAAGATTTGATAGATGCCTGGCACAAATTGATAAGGGAGTGATCTTTGAAGACTGATTGGAGAAGGGGTTAGAAAATAATGGAGAGGGGATTTTGGACGTGTATGTGTCTTTGTTTGGTGAGTGATCACATGTAAGGCAGGGAAGGCTGGAGTCAAAGAAAACGTTGAGGCTTGCAGTTTGGGTAATGTTTAAATAATTAATGGAATTAGCTAAATGAAAAATAGATCATTTAATAGTAACTGATGTTATAAAAGATTTAGATGTGTAGACGTGGAAATACTAGCAGAAAAACCAAATAGAAATATTCATCAGAGAGTTAAGCTATATATTATTCAACAGTACATTTCTCTTTGTGAAAATGTCCAAGAGTTTTTGTTTTATTTATTTTTACCATGGAATTACTGGCTCATAAGATATGACATTTTCAATTTTATTTGGTAGTGCTGACTTGCTCTCTGAAGCAGTTGTACAAATATAAATTTCCCTTAGCTCTTTATGAGTTTTACTTCTCCAGTGCTTCTTGTTATTAACATTTTGAACATTGTGCTAACAGCATCTCTTATTAGATAGCATTTCCCTGGTTGCTAATAAGAATGAGCATCTTTTTCATATGTTAATAGTAACTTAGAGTCCCTGTTCTCTGAATATCCTGTTCATATTCTTTGCCCCTTTTTTCTATTATATTTTGTTTTTCTTGTTGTTATTGTAGATGTTCTTTATATAGTATGATGCTACTCCTTTGCAAGTATCTTTTTCCCATCTGTCTCTTTTAATTTCACATATGTCCCTCTGTTTCTGAAACATAAATTTGATTATATTGCTTAGGTAAGGGGAGAGAGAGCATTAGAACAAACACCTAATGCAAGCAGGGCTTAAAACCTAGATGATGGGTTGACAGGTGCAGCAAACCACCATGGCACACGTATTATTATGTAACAAACCTACACGTTCAGCACATGTATTCCAGAACTTAAAGTAAAAATAATGATAATAATAATTAACTTCTTAATTTTGAAAAAACTCTATTTACTTGTGGACATTTTATCCTACAAGATTCACCTGATATGTTAGTCCTCCTGTGAATTATTCTCTGATTTCTTATGTGAAAGATCTGTCTTTCCTTTCTTGTTTCTTATATACTTTGTACTCTGTAATATAGAATCGTTATAGTACCTCTGATGATTAATTGTATTGGTTTATTTACATGACAATCTAGATTGTAAACTCCTTGATGGTTTTCTTCACCTTAGTACTCCCAGAAGCTGGCCCAGGGTCCGCGATAGAATGGGTATTCAGTAATTGCTTTTTGATGTGAATTCTCTTTGAAAAATGAAGATACCATTTACACTTACTTCTGAGAGATTTTCACCTTTTGGAAGCCGTGGAGACTCTCTCTCTCACTCATACTCATATTCCACTATGATGTCAATCCTCGTATAAGAGATGCTGAATTAACATAACCATGATCTCAAGCTAATCAGCACACTTGAACCACTGTTTTTCTTTACTCTTCCCAAGAAAAGTAAACATCATAAAGAAAACAATTTTCATCTATACATCTTTAAAATTGTCATTAAAAGATAAATATCACATTCACTAGGCATTTGCTGTAACTTTTAGAAAAAAAAAAAATGTTGATTACAAACTTTGATAGTGCCATGTTTTTTAATGAAGATGATTAAAATAACTCAGAGAAATAACTCCAAAGTAATTTAATAAGTTTCCACTCAAAATGTATTTGAGATTCAAATATATGCCTAGAGGGCTACCAATTCACAAAAATATATAGTTATTTCACTTGCTAAAGTACAGTTCTTCAAATTCTTAACAATCCACCGCCTTCCTTGTAATGTGCTTGGGTGACCTAATTTGTTGGCAGCCTTCCCTAAGATGTGGTAGTGAGGTTGATCTCTGGAATTTGCACACACACTCATTAACCAGATGCAGATGGTCAAATAACAGCTACCAGACTGACTGACTTTGAACTCCTTAAAACTTATGTTACACACTTTGAGTCCAAGTTCCCTTTCCATAGCATCATCTTAATGCCTGCAGGACAGTGACAGCCTGAAAAATTGCATATTCTTTTCTTTTAGAATTTGCTTCCAAGCTTTCTTATCTTTGCTTTGCTGCATATTTTTAAGGTGTTATTTTTTTGTTAAGCATCAGAGCTATCTTAAGTATGACTGGCACATCTTTTATGTGGCTCTGTAGCATCACAGATGATACTTTTTGGAGCTGACAGTCTTCTTATTAAAAGTGCCATTTTCTTTTCTTTTTATTTTTGTCTGTAGATACAGATTACCGAAAGAAAGGACTTTTCTTTTCTTTTTTTTGTTTTTTTTCAGTTAAACTACTGCTACCTAATACCTAATTTTTATTGAGGATAGCACATGCAAAAATGGACTTTAATGCTCTGCTAGCTCCTCCTGGCTGTGGTGATTAGAGTTGGGCCTATTAATTGGTTACCCACACTCACAGAGGATTTCATTAGATTCTTAATTCTCTCTGGCAACTCTTAGAGCCTGTCACAAAGTGTTTTTTGAAAGAAAGTGTACTCTTTTCACATAATTTCATTAAGAACTTTTTCTCAGGCCTTGGAATACATTGGCAATCTCAAAGTTCAAAGAACACCATTCTGGTAGAGCAGGTCACTTTTCTAATTTTAACCTAAAATCTTTATAAACTCCATGTGACAGACTTTTTGGCCATAAAATGTTACCCATTGTCTGTGTTCTATGTGTAAAAAGCACAAGTGGGAATGCTCCAGTCCACATTTGTGAGCTGCTGAGTCTTGAATTTTTATTTTTAAATGGACTCTCAGGAGCCAAAAAAAAAAAAGTCGAGTTAATCATACTCTCAGTTCCTAGCTCATTATTATCATCCATTCCTGCAAGTCTTGTTTCATTTCCTTCTTCTTACCTGGTACTCCTATTTCCTAGCAACCCTTATTCACTCTAATGACTTTGATGAATGTCCTTAAATATGTGTGCACCTTGTACAATATGCAGCATTGTGAAGTTTCCATGTTTTCAAGGATAATAAGCTTTCCAGTGTCAGTAACCTTGTTTACTATTACTTGAGCAAACCACAGCTTTAGCTAATGCATAAAATATGTAAATGAAGGAGCCATAGGATGTTAGGGAAAATATTCAAATCCAGCCAACTAGGAAGTGATTTCACGTTTGTGAGATGTTTAGACAGTGCTAGGTGGACTTTATTAAACAGTGACTATAGGCTGGGTGTGGTGGCTCACCCCTACAGTCCCAGCACTTTGGGAGCCTGAGGTAGGTGGATCACTTGAGGACAGGAGTTCTTGACCAGCCTGGCCAACATGATGAAACCCTGTCTCTACTAAAAATACAAAAAGTAGCCGGACGTTGTGGCACGCGCCTGTAGTCCCAGCTACTTGAAAGGCTGAGGCACGAGAATCACTTGAACCTGGGAGGCAGAGGTTGAAGTGAGATCTCGCCACTGCACTCCAGCCTGAGTGACAGAACAAGACTCTGTCTAAAAACAAAAAACAAAAACCAGTGACTATGACCCATCCACCCATTCATAGAACTAAGGTTTTTACCTTAGCTTTACAAAAAAAAAAAAAAAAAGCAAGATGATGTTCTAATTCCCAATTTCTAAAGAGAGAGAAAAAAAAAAACAGTCTAAGAAAGGTAAAGTGACCAGCCAAATGGCACACACCTAAATTTTGGTTCTGGGATTAAATCCAGGTGTGTAGTCTTCTCTCTCAAAAATGGAATGTTTCTTGTCTTTGGAAACTCCAAGGACAAAAAGATGTCATAAAGAGATTGGGAAAGATTTCATTGACAAAGGATCATATGGCCTTGGCAATGAAGAATAGAGCTAATTTGATTAGACTGGTAGGAAAAATGCTTATTGTAAGGAAGCGGGCAGGGGTATCTTCAACAGACAAGAAACAGTTTCCCTTGGCTGAGCTGCAGAGATGACCATTAGAAAGTGGGAAAGGCAGACTGAACCTAAATCGTTAGGCATTATCTATTAGGCTAGGAAGTTTGGTTCTGTCTAAAAAATACAGAATTTTATCTTGTAGGATAGCTTAGGATAGTGGGTGGGGTTGGGAGTAAATTTATTCCTCAGGTGTACATATAGAAGTGTAAGCTATGACATACAATGACTAACCAGCTATATTACCATTGAAGCTTACATATTCCTATCTGGTTTCAAATTTTTCACACCCAAGGTGAAAAAGATAAGACCAAGAACCAAAATAATCAGAAGAGAAAATATTAAAAATAATAGTTACTGAGGTCTTGTTAGAAGCCAAGCTGAATGCTTTCCGTGTATTGTCTCAATTAATCTTCATAATAATTCTAAATGGTAGTACTGTTTTTTTCCCATTTTGCAGATTTAGAAAATGACACGTAAAAGTAAGATGGCTGACTCAGAGTCAAAAAGCTAGTTCCTGGCCACAGGCCATGAAAACCAATGTGTGTCTGATTCTCAGCCATTAAACTCTACTGTCTCCAATAAGTAAATGGTTAAATATGTGATAAGAGCCAACTAGTTTAAACTCAAGGCAGTGTTGGGAATATTTTATCTGATTTCAACAGAGAAAATAGAAAGTAGACAAGTGCTCTCCAAGGAAACCAGACCATAAGTTTATAGAATGAAATCATCACTTTGAAGGATGTACTTCATCCTCTCCAAGTACTTAGGCAGATAGACCCGTACATTTTAATACAGTCATGTGGCTGCGAATGTCCTCCAGAGGGCCATTTAGCTATCTCCTTTTTGCACCTAAAGGTTTTGTAAAGATTTGAAATGCATTGGTAATGAGGTTTATGTCAGAGGCAAGGGGTGGGAGGGGAGGTCAAAGCTTTAGTATTATGTGGGTTCAACTGTTACAAAGGAGATGGTCCCAGCTGAATTTTTTCAGCAAGGGGAAATAAATCTCTTCAAACAAAGGGACTGCTTTTTCTTTCATTCAACCTGATTCCTCTGCCTCTGGGCTAGTCTTTCATCTTATGTAGTCACAGATAACAGACTCATTGACTCTTCCTCAGGTCCCAAACCAACTAGTCACGGGCAGAATTTGGTGATCTGTAATCCAGGTAGAAGAGATGTGAGGATTTTGTTTGTGTGTACACTGGTAGCTCATAGAAGACTGTGTATTCTAGAGGAGAAATTCCTGGCCCAGTAATTGGAATTCCTAAGTTCTCAACACAAACCTGCGAACATTTCTATGTGAATGATTGATAAAGAATATTCATACCATTTCTAGTTTCTTAAACTGTAAAAATTAGATATGTTAACTGTATGCAGTATGTGTAGTCCTATTTATAAATCACATTATAGTAAATAAGAATATTTTTTCAGTTTACAAAAATAGCTTAATATTTGTAGAAATCCTATGGTGATTCTTTTCACTCTCTAAATTAGTTAATTTTATGTATCAAGATTTCTTAATGAGGGGCCTGTATTGCGTGGAAATATTGTAAGGACTCAAGGTTTAGAAACCCCTAATTTTCTGAGATTGATATGAAAATGTGGGATAATTATAAATAATAAGTATCAGCATTAAGTGCTTTAGTAATTTAGTAATAATTTAGTAATTTAGTTATAAATTAGACGTTTTAACAAATTGTGTATACTGGGGAGAGAAGACAAATAGTTAACTAAATAGTTCCTGGATGCTGGGAATTTCATGTATCTTAACTCGTTTAATCTATACAACACCCCCATTTACTGTATCAGTGTACATGAATGAAATGCCTACTACATTCTGGAAGTTGCACTCGATATTGGGGTTACAGTGGTGAATGAGACAGATATAGCCTCCAAACTCAGGAAGCTAAAGAACCAGAGAAAAGTAAAGAAGTCCCAGTGGTCATATGTAAAGGTGCACAAAGGGTTGGGAGGGGACAGGGGACCTTACATATTAACATTTCAGTCTGAGCCCCTGAATACATTGAGCTCAGAATCCATGTGCATAAAAGGTGGACAGGCTTTATAGTTAATAAATATGACCAGGTATGGCTGTCCAAAGCCCGTGGTTTCTTTCCTGTCATATTATCCTGCCTCCTTACAATAATTGATCGTTTCCCAGAAGGTATCTTTCCATTTTAAGCATTGAAACAAGTATGCCTTGACTAAGCAAGTGTTCACATGAGCTCTTACGTTTGTATTCTACGATGGAGAATGAACTCATGGTCTTTTCTATTTCCATCTTCCCTGATGATGATTCTGTCGCTACAGTTGCCTAGACACTGCCTTCAAGGATATGTGAGTGAAGATGATAGCAATTAAAAGGAATAATGGTTTTACTGGTTTTCAAACAGCAATTGTTCTAACACGCTGCTGCCCAGGTTAGGTGAGCATGTTAACATCAACTTCTTTGTCAGCCTTCAAGGCACTGGCATAATGAGTTGATATCTTATTGTTATTATTATTTTAATGAAAATGAGACGTAACAGAGTTTGGGGTTCTTTTCCCCCCCAAATACATTACTATGTTTCTGAAGCCCATGAGATTACTTGAGCATTGAAGTAGTTCAATTGCCCTTGCAGTGCACTAAGGAGCAGCAACGTTAATATCTTATTAATTCCATAACAGTCATTGTTCCTTGCTTGGTATCCAACACAGCTGCACAAGCATTCTGCCTAATCATAAGGCTGCATTCTTCCCCCAAATGATTTATAATGCACAGGGAAATGACTCATTATGTACTCCACCTCACCAACTCTGCTTTTAGCACCAGACACATAGTGTGGCTTGGTCAGAGAAACCCAGGGCTTAATTATAATTCCAAAGGTGTTGTATCCTGAATAATAATTCTATGTCATTAACAAATGGAAATCCCAGGCAATTATTTGAGAAAGTGAATAATATCAAGGGTAGATGTTATAACTAACTTTTATTATTCCTGAAGAAGAAATGTCACTCGGAATTTGGCTTCTATCATTGGTCTTAATTACCACTTACAATATAGGGCTTAGAGAACAATTACTTAAATCACACATGCTCATAAAGAATCATGAGAAAAGGAAGCAGAGGTGACCAAGGCAAATCAAGTCATCCTGTTTATTCGAGTCGTTCATTTGTTGGCTCAGAACATATTTACCAAACACTCGCTCTATGCCACGTTCAGTGTTAGGACCTGCAGACAAGAAGATAACAAAGTAAGCAGTAGAGAAAGGAAAGAAGACTTAAACTTCAGCAGCCACCGTGGACCGCACGGCCAATTCTCGGTTCTGCGTATAGGATGCCCCATTTTAGGCCAGCTTCCCATTTATTGCAATTACTCTTTGGGGCAAATGAATAACACAGATACATCTGGTTTTTCATAGGTGAAGATGATTTCTCAATATAGTTGTGGAGGTTATTGGCATATGAGTAGGAACATGCTTGGAAACTTATTTTCCTGAGGACAAGTGTAATTTGGAAACATTGAAAACTTTTTGAAATGAAGGTTGTAAGGTTTGAAATATGTTTCTGCTTTAACATATTCAAAATGATTTCTAAAGTCCATACAAAAGGAAGATTTTAATGTAAAACGGCCTGTTAGACATTAAAATTATTGAATATGGAAGAAATATGAAGAAGAATGGCGACTGATGTGGTTTGCCTGTGTCCCGACCCAAATCTCATCTTGAATTGTAGTTCTCATAATCCCCACGTGTCGTGGGAGGAACCCAGTGGGAGATAATGGAATCACAGGGGCGGTTTCCCACATGCTGCTGTTCTCATGATAGTGAGTGAGTTCTCACAAGATTTGATGGTTTTATAAAGGCTTTTCCCCCTTTGCTTGGCAGTTCTCCCTCCTGCTGACATATGAAAATCGATGTGTTTGCTTCCCCTCCTGCCATGATTTTAACTTTCCTGAGGTCTCCCCAGCCCTACAGCACTGTGAATCAATTAAACCTCATTCCTTTATAAATTACCCAGTCTTGGGAAGTTCTTTATAGCAGCATGAGAATAGACTAATACAGAGACGATCGGGAGTCTTAGACATTGTCAGATCTTCACTTTTGCCATTTCCCAAATCATTTCATGTGGATATATGGTGTTTCTCCTTCTCTTTTTCTATTAGCCCTTCATTATTCTTTTCTTGTTTCTCATGTCTTGTGTCCCTGTTCAGGAAAACTCATACTTTCTCTTTCAGTCAAGGTTTCCATTGTTTTTTGAAGTTTATTCTCCCTTCTTTAGCTATAGCCACCTTTCTTGAACTAGTTTAAGTTCCTGCCTTGATTTCCTTCAGTGATGAGCAAATTTCCTGTCTCTAAGGGAGTTCAACAGAGTCAGGCTCCCGTATGTTGTTCTAGCGGAAAGAGAAACCTATTATATGCCAAAGAAACACTTCCCGTGCTTTACTTCTGTTTCAGAGAGTGTCTCTGGGCATAAGCAGGCTCCTCGACCAAAGCGCCAATAAGAAGTATCCATCAGCATCACAGCCATAACTAAAATCTAGATATTCAAATTCCTGGCTTGTATATACATATATGTGTGTATATATGTATGTATATGTGTGTGTATGTGTACACTTGCATATATGTATATGTATATATAAATTTAAAATTAACAGTATATATGTGTGTGCATATATGTATAAAATCAGAATTCTTGTTAATACCCTCATACATTCACTCATCTATTCAATAATATTACTGAGCACCTACTATATGCAAGACACTGTTCCAGGTCATTGGTATCTAATGCACAAAACAAAACCTGAGCTCTGTTGGAGCTTACATTCTGGAGGAAAAAAAGGGACAACAATGAAGTAAAAAGTAAAAGATGCAGTATGTCAGTTGGTGATAAGTGCTCTGAAGAAAAATAAAGCAGAGAAGAGAGCCTAGGAGGGCCAAAGGAGGAGTAGGGGACGTTTGCTCCTTTAAATAGGGAAGAAGCAAACGTGGTCAGGGAAGGCTTCACTGATAAGGTGACATTTGAGCAGACAATTGAAGGCGGTGAAGGAGCAAGGGGAGGGCCCAATAGGGCAGAGGGTGTGGGGGAATAGCATTACAGGCAGGAGAAATAGCAGGTGCAAAGCCTGGAGGCAGTACTGTATTTGGCTTTGCCCAGACCCAGGAAGGAATCATTTCTCCAAATTATACAACTTGTCAGAGGGCAGTGGGCAGGAGAAGCACCATACACAGAAAACACTGTGACTTGTAACCCCTGGAGTTGTACAGTGAGTGTGACCTTGCAAGGACACCAGTGTGGCTTGAGTAGAGGGAAGGGAGCCAGATCTCAGAGGGCCTTGTAGACCTATGTAAGGACTTTGTTTTACTCAGCAGTGTGCTAGTAAATGTTTAGCAACTAGCTCTTGGGGGAATGAAGGGGAAGAGATTTGAGTTTGGTTGATAGCATTTGTCAATTGCTATAGTGGAAACAGTGGCACCAGGGCTGAGACTAAGCAGGACATTGCTGAATGTGGAACTGGGAAGGGAAGTACAGCGGTACTAACACTTATGTAGTATTTCTTACATATAGATAAAATAGATGTAAATAACTGTATGAGCATAGATAATAAAGTAATAATCAGGAAGGGATGAGTTTTGAGAATGAGTTACCTATGTTTTAAATATAATCTATATAATTATATGTTTATATAATTTAATTTTTAAGAATGACTGTGTTGCAAAATTTCTCAAAATTTGTCAGCTCTCTTGAGCTGGTACGAGCTGGCTTCAGCACACCACTGGTTTTCCTCAGAGTGAGGGCTCATAAGCAGTAGAGATACGTCACCAGACTTTGTAGAAGGATCGCTGTGCTGTACTGAGGACAGGTGATAGGTGGTCAAAGGCAGGAGCACGGAGGCCAGTGAGGAGGTTTTCCAAAACCTTTAGGATTCAGCAGAAAACATTTGGATAAACCCTCTGCCTGCCATGGTTTCCCTCCCAAGTAGCTTAAGAGCATGAGAGTATGATCCTGGCCTTCGTCACTTACCTTAATTCCTCTATTCTTAAAGGCCAGGTTTCTTCTCAGTTAATGTTTCTGAAATCAGGATTAAATTGGGATGCATCTAAGAACTGATCATGTATACTTAATACATATGGTTTCTTTTTTTTCCCCCCCTGAAAAGCTGGTATGAAATCAATGTGGGTTTAGCAATTGATAGCATTTTACAACTGAGAAAACATTCTGTTTTGCTTTGTGAACCACAGAATTGGTCATAGCATTTGTGCCCCCACAATTGAATAAAACTGATAAAGGCTTTGGAATATAAATATAGACTTTATAAGTAAAGCCTGAGGAAATTGAGAGTGTTTTAATAGGAAAGACAAACACTGAGATGTGGGGAAAGGTATAAGAGGAATCAATGAATCAAGCATTCAGGGGAGCCTGTGAGTTCTTCTCTGATTAAATAAGACAGACAGCCATCTAGGGATGTGATTTAAGGAGTGCTACCTCCCTTTCCCAGCAGCCTGCAAAGCCAGATTACATTCCCACTAGTTCAGTTCTTTGGGCTTCAAGCATTGTCTCCAGGTGATCTCTGTTAAAATGTCTGAGAGTGACCCAGGAGACATGGCACATTCACAGAGAGACCATCAAAACAATTAATGGGAGGGCAGCACCCAGAGGAAATGAGGCTGGAAATTGTTAATGGAGAGTCAGCGCTGGGTACAGATCGAGTGCAGTCTTTCAAAGCCGAGTCATGACTCAACCTCTTTCAACAGGTCCTTTTGACTTCAGCAAGCTTCTACCACCATGTGCTGCTGGGGTGCCATACCTCTACCCCACCACTTCCCTCCATCGTAATGACTGCTTATCTTCATTCTTGTGCTCCCAGAGTGGGCCCTGTAGCAGCACAGGAATAAAGACGGTTGGCATTAGTTTTACACAGAACCACAGATTAATTCTACCTTTATTCTTTTCTCTCTAGTCAAGGATAATTACTTTTGTATATTATCCTATGGCACTTTGCAGTTTTTATAATGTCACATCCAAATCTCAGTTTATTAAATAACTCAAAACACAAAAGTCATTCAATAAAAATGTTTTTCAAGCGGTAATTATCCCTTAGGAAGAGAAGTTTCATTTCTATAGCTGGTAAAAATTATTTAACATGAATATAATGGACATTGGATGATTATGGTCCTTGAAATTAGGATACACAGCAATACTTAACGATATATTATCTGTTAAGCATTATCAGTTTAGATGAGGGCTGGAAGCCAACATGATGGTGAACCCAAACAAAACATAGACACAGAGATATTTATAACTATCCAGTTATTAGTTTAGTCATCCAGATGATTTTTTAAAGATTATCATCCATACTTCTTCTTAATCTTAAAATAGAGTTGTACATTGCACCTCTCCAGGGCCTGGGGATTTCTGTTGACTCAGCATTGTTCATGTTCAAGATTCTTCACACTCAGTAATACAGGAGTCGTTGGGCCACTGTGCTCTTCCTACCCAACCACCCGTTCGTTCCGTGCTTCAACACAGCCGTTCTGATATGAGTCATATCTGTATCTACTAGGATTCAGTCTAAGATTTCATTTGGAAAAAAGAGCCTTGGTGCTACCATTAAACAAGTTTAAAACTACTGGTCTAGTTGACAGGGCATCCTAAAAGATGGACCAGGTCTGAATGGAATAGTGCTTGGAGGGGTAAGAAATAATGTGAAAGGTCCTTCTTGCAGGATTATTATATATTAATAAAAAACAGTTTTCTATTTTTAAGGGGTATAAAAATGAAAGCCACAATTTTGTTTTAAATATAGAGAATACACCGGATTTTTTGGAAACTACTGTGTGCTGTGTTTTGTGTTGGGCACTTTGCAGGCTTTTCTCATTTAATCCTCTATGACGTCTCATTTGACTTCATTTTATGGAGCAGGAAAATTAGATATTCAGATTGTTCTGCCTGCATCTAAAGTCAGGTCCAGTCTGACTACGTTTCAGACTCTTGGAACCTCTGACATTTACTCAATATTTTAAAGTGTGTATTATAAATAACTGTCTCCCTGAGGTGTGTAAGGTTTGGCTTTGCCCAACGTTAGTAATTAGGTTGGATGACCAGTCCTGCGACTCTAGCCTGTTGGCCAGCTTTCCTGTTTGATCTGGGACTCGTTACAGGGCAGTTTTGGCATGGGTGAGAAAGGAGATGAGAAATAGATGAAACCACACTGCAGGATTAAACCTGAAATGTTATTTGGTGGAAAAAGTATTCCCAGGCTGAACTCTAGTTCTTTCATTCACTACCCTACACACGTCGTAAATCAGCCAGAAGAGAGCTATTTCCATATTTTAAATTGCTGCAAAAATCTCTCCGACTTCCTCATTTTGTAGATAAAGCTTCAACATTATATGAAGCAGTGTATGTTGAATTTTAATGCTCACTTCAAAAATCATATTTACTCACTTTGTGTGTTTTTGATGCTCTTCTGACATACAACCATGACCTAATTTGTTGGCAGCACATGTTTACTTCTGTAGTGGTTTATTATTAAAATGTTTCTAAGCTTCTGTCTTAGCTATTTAGAAAGCTAAAGAAAGAATCCCTGTTGCCTTTGAATAATGTATTGGTCCTTCCTAATATCTTACTGAAATAGCTCAAACCCAGTTTAAAAATGCATTTCACAATATTTTAGCCATTCTGATATATGAGTCATATTATAAATGTCATAAATCTTTTCCAAAATTTTTTTTCCAAAAAAACTTTAACAAACTGTGAGACATAGACAAAATACTATTAGTAAATATTTAAGTATCAATATTTGAAGACATTACAGAAATATGCTTTAAAAATATCTACAATGACAAAAATATATAAGCTAGAAAATCCTTAAATTAAGTCTGAGCTATAAAATGTAGAGCCATATTAAATGTCACTTTGCATTCAATTTGAAGGAAAAAATTAAGAAACCAAAACACTTTTTTAAATACAAACACTTCCCCAAAAAATATTTAACTCTTAATCATGTTAATATATATTTTAATTCCTCTTATGAAACAGGTATATCAAACATAGTTGATTACTGGATATGTAAACTTAATTCATATACCTTGTTCTTTAATAGTCATCTCTTGTTGCATCAGGCATCTTATATCTCTCTATTCCTAGTCTTGGTTACTAAGATATAGTGGTATAAATATCATCATGAGATAACATCTTATTTATCATTTTTCAGAAACCAAGAGTTAAAAGCTTCCCAAAATGTCACAAATCTTTGAGCTCTTAAGCAACCGTGTGTGTGTGTGTGTGTGTGTGTGTGTGTGTGTTTATGTATGCATGCACGCATATGTTTGTATTTGAAAAAGGAGTAGGAGGGGGAGATAGCTATAATGCATGTTGTGATTTATTGGATGCTAATCTTGGGAACACAAGATTACATTTCAAAGGTCAGGTTTACAGTCATGAAAAACAAAGATTCTGCATGTTTGATACTAATGAGCCCTGTTTATCCAGTGTGTGGAGTAAGACAAATATTAGATTAAATGTAAATCACAGAATGTTCTTATTACAGATAGAAGCCTCTCTGGGAGCAGATGTGCTAATAGTAAATAGAACCACTGCTATAAAATGTTTTCCTGAATTACTGAAGTAAATAAAATACACTAATGAAAATGGGGAGGGGGAATCATTTATAAAATTAAAATTCATTTTAATCTGTAAAAGCACAATTAGGAGAGTCTACTACCTTTAAAGATGTGACTTTATAGCCCCATATGTTCCTTTGAAAAATAAAGTCCTTCCTAAAACCATAATTTCCAAGTCCATAGGTTTACTTAGGTATTCTTTAAGCATTTCATTTTTACAACATGACTCTTGATTAACACCCCATTACTTACATGCCATTCAAGGTGTTCTCAGTTTCCCACTTCCTATTTTTTCCTTTTAGTTTTGTGAATTGTGTGCATCTTGGTCATTGGACTCATTTATTCATTCAACAAATGTTTCCGAAAAATAGCCCATCATGCACTAAGTCGAAGCTCTGCTTGGCACCTGTGATGCAAAGATAATCAAGTCATGATTCCTGCCTTCAGTGAACTCATCATATGAAAATAAAGGAAGAAGTGAGTCCATGTGGACAAATCAGAGAAGACTTTACAATCTTGGAGAACAGGATTGTCTAGGCAGTAAAGGGGATGAAAAAGCACACAGTGGGGGATAGGGGAGAGGTAAACATTGACATTTGGGAGGAGGTATAGAGTAAAAGGGGGAAACAGGTCAAGAGAAGGCTAGTGAGGCAGAAAGAAGGTACATTGGGAATGCCCTCTCACTCACATCCAAGAGTTTGAACCTCATTTCACAGCGATCTCAGAGTCCCTGAAAGGTTTTTTAAAATTCAATTTGTGGAGGCAGAGATTGAAAGCAAGGACACAAGTCAGACTTTTCTAACTGTCTCTTTAAAGATAATATGAATAATATAAAGACACAACTCGTCTTCTTCCAAAGCCTATCTTTTTTCCATTTCTCCCCAAATGGAATGGTGAGAAGGAACACTAGAGGTGGAACTAACTCATCAGGAGAAACTGTACTTTGCCAGGCAATTTGTGTGATACACTGAAAAACAAGCAAGAAAACAAACAGAAAAGGTAAAATATAAAAAAAAGAACACACAGGCCATTCATAAATTAGGAGAGAATCTCTACTAACAGTATTTTCTGTATTTTTCCACTTAGCCTTAAATATGAGAGTGGAGCTAAGAGCCACCTCTGTGTCTCTGATAAGTAAATTACTTTTACAAGACACTGTATCTGCGCTCTTTCTATATGTGTGTACCATTTTTTCTATGTAAAATAGAGTTATGTAAAATTCTATTTTATGAACCAATAATAGCAATATATAAACAAAACAGGTGTATTTTATGACAATGTCTTGTAGGAAACATATCATTTGTATCTCAAAAAAAGGAAACCTGCCTTAACAGAAATTCCTTCTCTAGAATCTAGATGCTTTAAGTATCAGAAATAGCTCATCTTGTGATCCTATGAAAGGTGCCATGTCCATTTTTTCCCCCAGACTGAGGTTTCTATCTATATCATGATATGTTCAGTTCAGTGAGAAGCATTCAGTTTATCACCAAATACTACTGCTTTTAGGGAAAAGGGCTTTTAAAAGTATAGTTATTCATTTTGAAGAATTCTCTCTTTCTGAAAACCACTAGAAAGTCAAATAATCTTATATTCCAGGTCATCTTCATAGTCCTGGAAATCCTAGGAGCAAACCACCCAGGGAGAGACCTGCACTGCTGGCCCTGCCAGCCTGATTCTCAACACTGACTCATGTTATGTCTCTCAGGTGTTGTCGAATTTTAAAGGCCAATTTCTTGTCTTTTTTTTTTTTTCATAAACAAAATAGTTTAATGAAGTCAGCAAATAAATGAGCGTGGAGCACTGCTGTGTACCCACCAAACCTTAAAAGTTTCATTATAAACTCCAGACCTTTCTTACACATAATAAAGTTCATTAAATACTTGTTGAAAAATATGCATTTTTAAAAAATAAGCAACTTACAAACCATTCCTGTGCAATATTATCTTACATGATGAATATTAGTAACATCTTATGTAAATATATCTCTATGTAAAGGAATATATACATTGTTTTATGTGTATGGAAAATTTTAAACAACTAAAGAAAAATACAAGGAGAGGATCATGGTAACAACCAAGGTAAGATTAGGACTACTCAAATAAAGCAATACCAGCTGGGCACCAGTGGCTCACGCGTGTAATCCCAACACTTTGGGAGAGGCAGAGGTAGGAGGATCACTTCAGGGCAGGAGTGGGAGCCCAGCCGGGGCAACATAGCAAGATCCCCTCTCTACCAAAAAAATATTGAAAGTTAGTTGGGTGCAGTGGCACTTGCCTGTATTCTCAACTATTCAGGAGGCTGAGGTGGGAGAATCACTTGAGCTCAGGAGTTTGAGGCTGCAGTGAGCTCTGATCATGCCACTGCACTCCAGCCTGAGTAACAGAGCAAGACCCTGCCGCAAAAAAATAAAAAAATAAAGCAATACTAGCATACATTTATCATGCCTGAGGCTGATTTCAAATTTATACTTACTAGTACAAGCCTTTTTTAAAAAGCCAATATGAAAGTGGCTTTTAGTGACTTTCTGTCAGGAAAAAGTTGAACTGCCAATTTGTTTTCAAAGAGTTGAGGTCCTCCAAAATTAATTTCTGGTTTATCAAATTATTTCCATGCATCCTAGGCACTTAATGTCATCTTCTCATCAATTAATAGAAGAGTAAAAATATGAGGAGTAATAAGTAACGGGGGTAATAGGAGGAGTACAAAAAATCAAATATTATTACCTGTTTCCTTCATTTCTTCCTTATTGTTTTTGGACCTGTACACTTTTTCTGTGTATATTGATAACATAAGAAGTTGGCTGAGCTTATTTCTCTCTTGAGGTACAAGTATTCACAGTTAAATCCTTATTTTTCTAAGGAAAGTTGTGTTGTTCTGAAAATTGCCTTCAGGCAGCCGTTAGCTAGGGACTAAATATCTATTTGCAGTATTTTATAGAAATGTTTTTGGTTATATAGATTAGAAGTGAAAATCTATAAGATTTTATTCATTTTTGATTTTTTAAGAAAAATAGGTATCTACTAGTCATTTTTCAATATGGTAACTTTTTTTCCTATTCTAAATCTGGGCCTAGGATGTGACAACTGAACTGAACATTAAAAATTCAGAAACTCCAACATGTATCATTGCATAATCACCCTGTATTGTTCACTCTTAAAAGTGGTTTGAACCTATGAAGGAGAGTTTGCATCCATGTACGTTGTTGATGTAGTTTGGATATTTGTCCCTGCCCAAATCGCATGTTGAATTGTAATCCCCCATGCTGGAGGTGGGGCTTGGTGGGAAGTGTTTGGATCGTGGGAGCAGATCCCTCATGGCTTGGTGCTGGTCTTGTGATAGTGCGTTTTTGTGAGATCTGGTCATTTGAAAGCACCTCCCCTCCCACTCTCTCTCTTGCTCCTACTTTGGCCATGTGACGTACCTGCTCTTCCTTTGCCTTCCACTGTGATTGGAAGCTTCCTGAGGCCTCCCCAGAGGCAGATGTCATTATGCTTCCTGCAAAGCCTGCAAAACTGTGAGCCAATCAAACCTCTTTTCTTGTAAATCACCCCGTCTTCAGTGTTTCTTGACAACAATGCAAGAACTACCTAATACAGTGGTAAAAATCTCAAAGCCTAGAATCTTGTGCATCTGGACCAGCCCTGGTCATTGCCAATTACAAATGGGGAGACAATATTCTGCTAAATTATTGCTGCTTCAATTGTAAAAGCAAGAAGAGTGCCAGGGCACTGCTACTCAGGTGGCCACATGTGGATGAGATCGCCACAGGTGACTGGTTTAGTGTTACCAGGTTAGAAAATTGGTGTCATTTTTAAATTCATTTTTAGAGTAAGATGGGGGAATAATCATTTCTAGCTCCTGAATGTTCCTATCTGCTATCCAAGGCATATCAAGGTGTCTAGAAAGCCAAATTAGGAATTAGAAGGTGCTTAATAAGGAAAGGCTTAAGCAAAGGGAGTTAGATTGCTTTGTAGACAATGTTATACGGTCCACAGTCATGATGATTTCTGCTTCCCTACAGGGAATAGTAATCTGTTTTATATCGTGATGTATTCTTTCCAACACTTCTTATCAGCGCTTAATTCTCAAATATTAGAATTTGTCTTCCCTTAGATTTTAAAATCAATGTGTTTATTTAGAAGGAAACACTTTAGACTTTTGATGAAAATTTAGAAAAGATTTATTTTACCAGTAACAGTCATCATCTTTTGGGTGGGTCATTAACTAACTTAGATTATGATCTGGAGGAAAGTAGGAAAATTTTTATAATGACTCCACAGATAGCTGAATAAATAATGATCACTTGCAAGCTGATTTGGTGTAATTGTGTACTTTTTATACACAGCACAATAGATCACTGTATCTGTCAGGATAAGCTAGTTGTGTGTGATAATAGACAACTTCAAAATCTCAGTGGCTTGAAACAATGAAGTTTCTTTTCTTTCTGGCATTACATGCCTAATATGAGTCAGGTGGGGATGCTACACTTGTGTCCTCACTTTGGATCCAAGGCAACATAGCAGTTGCTGTGTGGAATTTTACCAGTCATTCTGACTGCAGGAAAGACAGAACTCTGGCTGGTCTTAATGGGCAATTAAATACTCTGGCTTGGAAGTGACAGAATGTTACAACTCGCTGGCCAGGACAATTTACTTGGCCCTGTCTAACCACAAGAGAGCCAGAAATTGCAAGGCTGCCATGTGACCAGAAATGAAGAGAACTGGAAAGATCTGGCAAACAGCACTGTGAGCCTCCTAATCATTTGTGTGAGTTTGCCATCACCCCTTATGTTAGCATATCTGTCTTCAGAAGGACGGAGAATCACAAGTGTGTCAAACAATGTCAATCACTACCATGATCATTTATTTTAGATCCCATTCTTCCTCCATAATTACTTTTTTCCAACACCCACGTTACTCAAATACAAAAACCACCATCTCTAAGCATTTTTCTGAAATTCATCTTAACTTCTTTGTTTCAACAACAATAAAAAAGGCTCAGAATACAGTCTTTCTGATAAATTTTAAAATTTCATGATTACACTGTGAAGTTATTAAATTGTAGCATTTATAGTATTCAGTTATGTATATTTATAATGTGTGTTTAGCATATTTTTAAAACATGCTGTAGTTACTCAGTATTTGCAACAAACAATATAAATTGAAATAATGAGAAATCTCAGGATTATCCTAAACCACCACTTGAATGGAAACTGTAATGGACGAACCGTAAGCTGTGCTGGACAACTGCTGCTTGCTCTCAGATCTCTTCCTCTCCTTTCCTCTACTCGCCTCTCTGTAGCAGGGAATTACATTTCCCAGGGTCCCTTGTTCTTTAGCTTCCGGGTCAGTTAAGTTAATCAAAGGGACTTATGGAAGACCTGTCCCAAGGAGAGAAGCTGGAATATTTTTTCCTCCTCACTCCATTTTCCTTCCAAGTCTCCAGCGGTAGCAGCAGCAGTAGCAGCAGTAGCAACTGTATCTACCCTGTGGTTCTGCCTCCCACTCTTCTGTGACCCAATCCCCCATCAGAGACTTTGGCTTGTGTTTTTGGGTAATAGCTCCTCCTGTTATCCCGTAAGCCCTAGCAGAGCGAGTGGCTTCCTTTGGTAATGTCTGGGTCATTGTTCTATCTTCTGTTTGGTTTCTCAGCTCTTCTGTGCCCTGTGTAACTATTTCCCTGTATTAAATACTTTCTGTTTGAAAACCACTCTGAACCTGGAGTGGTTTCTGGTTTTATGGCTAGATCTTGACTAATAGAATAGCCCACTGTGAAACTGAAAGATTCTTTGAAAGGTTATGTTGATTCAAAGGCCACATAAGCAATTTTCTTTTTAAAATGAATGAGGTCAGTAGGATAAATGAAAAATATAATGAACCAGGCAGGGTCTGTATGTTACACAGAAGATCATATTACACAAATATGTTTATATTCATACCATTTTGCAGATGTTTTAAAATGTAGGATATACCTTTTTTCCATGTAAATATGAAAGTTCTGTTTCATGATGGAATCAGAATCATTGCACTGATGGAACAAGATGTATTTAATGCTCTCATTGATTAATGTTTAGGATCTGTTGGACTGTTGAGTACTATAAATAAAACTGAGATGAACACACATGCAATGTTTTAAGGATTTAAAGTTTCTTTTTTCTTTTTTCAATAGAAGCTACTTCTAACCATTTTACTGTCCAAATTAACTTTTTCTGTATCACAACTAACCCTGTCCACCAGGCCTCCTAGCTTTTTTATTTTATCTTAGCTTCCTAAGTCAGTCAGGCAATTGATAGGATCCAAAAGGTACAGTTGTTATCTTTTATACTCTTAAGTATCTACAGTGAGGCAAAGGGAAATAAATCATAATTCAGAAAGAAAAGTACAAGAGTAAGTAAGTGTTAATGCCACAGCACCATGTTTTAGTTTTATAAATAAAAAATGTATTTAGTTTACTTAGCATATGCAAAAACCCAGCCTAAACCAGCGTTCTGGTTACAGAAGAGAACTTCAGGATTGTCAAGAGGAAAGGAGAATGGGACCAAGGCTTCCAATTTTTAATTTTGAAAGTAGAGTAGGAAACCTCTTTGGAAACTCTATTTAGTTACTATTAATATGAAGTCAAGTAACACACAGGCAGCTCATCTCAGAGAATCTCAAAAGTGCAAGACTCTGACAGCTCCTTTTTTTGCAGAGAAAATGACCATGAAGTCATTCTGCTTTATTAAGAGTCCTCATGGGAGTAGAGAAAAGTTTTAATAAGCTTATAGCTACTCTGACAGTGGAGTAGTAAATACTAAGCATTACTTCATAGGAATGAGTAAGTATAACACCTTCACAGGCTGTTTTTGTAACATATGGACTGTTAAGTGCTTGAGAAATAGTTTGTTTTTGCAGCTCATAGTTTAATGTAATGAAGCAGTACTGAGTTGAATAACTAGACAAGAAACTCTTTAGTTATGGGGAATTATATTCTGAATTAATGAATTGCAAATTGTAAGCCAATCCAACTCCTATAAATATTATGAGGAAAGAAGTAGCAGTCTTACCTACACAAATTTTCAAGGCAAAGTTATTCTGTGATGAGAAAAAGATTTAGAGCATAATTAAGGTGCCTAAAATGTAAGTACTTAAGAAGAAACTTACCATATGTTTAAAATTATCCAGGACTGCATTTATGATCTGTGATAAGTATATATTTTCTGGAATGCCGAAAATCTCTTTAAAGGTTTTCTGTTTTATTTTTATGGCTTCATTGTGCACTTCACCTCTAGCAATTTACAATGGGCTTTAAAAATTCAAAAAATAAAATAAAGATTTTCATTCTGTGCCTGTGATAGTTATCTCACTGTACGTAGAAAATACTAACTCATTGGTAAAAATACAAATAACTTAAAATGACAGATTTAATAAACCACATTCTGGGAACATTTTGTTAACACAGCTCTATTATACCAAATACAGAGCTTTTTTCAGGTTTGAATGTCAATTAATTTGGGAAATGATAGTCTTGAGAATCGTCTTTAATTTCTGTATATATGAGATCATTAAGAAAAATATGTAATCTTAATGGGTCATTTTTTTTTTCAAAAACTGACTTGAAAGTTCAAAAACAGAGATGACACGATAAATAGGGAAAGAAGCCGTGAGTCTGATGTTAAAATTCTTGAAACCTGGCTTCATCCCATAATAATTATATAACCCTGGCCAAGCTATGAACATTGATGACTCTGTTTATTCATCTCTCAAAGGCATAAAATAACATATAACTTGCCTTCTTCAAATGGTATGAAGTAAGGATGAGAGTAGCTAATACAAATGAAAGGGTTTTAAAAATAATTTATGTGCTTACAAAAATGCTCTACAAGAAAAGAAAAATAAAGGATTTCATAGTCAAATAGTTTAGGAAATCTAGATTATTGTGCACATGAGGCAGAGAGAGAAATAATGACAGATTTCTCAGACACTTCAGTAAAGAGAGAATAGATTCTGCCTGTTACCTCATTTGACCTTGGAACCTTCCCTGGCTCCATTTCCTGTCACACATCTGGAGAACGCTGGTGGAGAAAGGTGATTCCAGAGCGCACGGAGGCCATGATGATTTTTCAATTAGAGTGTTGAAGAGTGAGGCACAGAAGACTCAATGGAGCAAAGCTACCACAGAATTGATGGCACTAATAACTTTTTGAGGGTGATTTCTAGCTGAGTGTTTCTGCTGGTTTCTTATAAATGTATTTGGTGCAGGATCAGTGTAGTTACATTTCCCTGAAACTATTGCTTACACACGATGACCTCAGCAGGGTTGGGGTCTAAACGCCAAAGGAAGGCACATACCTTCCTCAGATTTTGCCTCTCCATTTTGAATGTGTGCGAGTCTTGAAAATCCTCGTTATTGGGACCTTTCTGACCCCTGACCACAGCCTTGGGGTCTAAGACGCTGCAGCCTCATGGAACAGGGCATTTTCTCTAACTGTGGACTTGTTTTCTATATTCCTGAAGTGAAGAAAATAAAGAAGCCTCAAGATCTCTTCCTTGTTCAAAAATATGGACTAAATAATAGTACAACATTCCCTCCCCAGCCTCCTGGGGCTTTTAAAGTTGCCCTCACCTCCGTCATCTAAATTAGTCCTTAAAGACTAGAGCATTATCTCCAAGAAACCCTATGAAAGGCTTAGCATTTATGTGGCGAAGGCCATTTTATCTCTCTCCTAGGTATTGATTAGTTTCTCAGATTAGATCACGGTCACGGAGTCAGATGCTGAAATAGAATAAACTCTTAGGACCCACCAAATACCTCCTCAGGACCCAGTCCATGGATAGACTTCCTAAAGTTAAAAGGCCATTTCAGAGTTAGTCTAGCATTTAATACATATAGTAGACAGTACACATTAGAAGACAATTGCGGAAAAGTAAAAAATTATAAGGCTCCAGACATGTTAATGTTTTGTTTTTTAGTATTTTATCAGATTTTGATGTTCCTGTATGGCCATTGTAAAATGTACTGACGACTTGAGAGCATGTCTAGCTTCTGAAATATTATTCCTATAGAATGTTCATTCTCATTCTGGGATCTGAAGAGCAGTCTTTTCTGTCATTCATTCAGAAGATAGTTATTGAGTATTTACAATGGTCAGGTGCTGGACTAAGAAAAAAGATGGAAACAAGAATTAGACAATGACTATATGACTCTGTCTTGATTGCCACATTTGTGAACCTGCAAGTACATGCCCACCATACAGATACTAACCAGTTAAAAAAAAAAAACCTTAAGTGCTTCAAAAACACATGGCTCTAAATAAAATAAAATTCTAACTCTTAAAATGTATGGTGTGAAATAGCAAATTATAAAAAGCACAGCCAAAATATCATGACTTAAAAACTTCACACTTAAAAAATAAAAAACCAAATTAAAAAATCAGAACAAACAGGGAATGTATTCATTTTATATTATACAAGATATCTTGGCAGAACTTTTAACCGAAGACCTCTGTTTCCCTTTGCAAAATAAAATTAAAATAGAGAGCATGGAGTAAATAAGAGCAATGAGAAATTCAGCTTTCCGGGTATGATTTCACCATCCAGGGCTTTCCTTTTTTTCACATTGTGGGTATGTACCCTTCCATGAATGTAATTTGGAAGTAGAGAGGATGAGAAAGTGAATTTAGTATGCCTAAAAAGAACACAACAGCAGTTTTTTGTTTTTTTGTTTTTTTGTTTTTTTTTTGGGTCTTAGCTGAATGTTAAACTCATTAAAAGAACAAGAAACATTTCATGGATTACTGATAATAGTACCTCTGTCACAGACAGGAGGCCAGATTTGAGCCATAAATGGAGCCGTTGTGTGCAATAACAAAGGTGAGATACTCATCCTCCAAACCGATCCACCTTCTGCCAAAGACAGGTACACATAATGAATACACAAAAACACCACAGTTTTTTTCAGAGAGCCACACTAAAAAACAAGTTATAAGGACATTAATCATCAGTTGAAAACAACATTCCAGAAGAAAACGTCACAATCAACAAAAATATGTGTACTGCTGATATGCTTGCAAAGCTCAACACACCCTACAATGAGGTTAAACGCTAGTATTTCTGAAACTAATCTCTGATTTCTTTCTCATTATCATAAAGGCAGTGACAAATTGGAAACAGTTGAATTCATATTCTTACCTTTGAATGCTGAATTACTAAATTTAGTTAAAGGCTGTGAGCATTAGACAGAGTCTTAATGATTAGGCATTCTGACCACTTCAGCCCATGAATGGGGAACAAGGGCCTAGAAAACCTAATTAATGGCAGTGCCAGAAGATAACACAGACCCCTGCTCCAAGTTCAGCATTATCTCCTGTACACTGTACTATTCTGTCTCTTGACCCAAATAGATCCTAGGAAGGGCCACATTTCCAGAGTCTGGCAACTGCCTAGAAATTTAGATCCCCCAGAAGAATGTGTCCCTCTCATGCTAAATGCCTCAGTTTTGCCTATTAAAGTATTTTATTTATTCTTTAGAACCCTTTATGCTCATAAACATGCCCATTAGTTTTACAAATTACCACATTACTCATAAATGAGTTGTCCTCCTAATATAGCACATAACTTCTTGTTGCGTTTTATTGGACCATTTATAATAAAAGTATGGAATGTGTTAAATAACCCTTAGAGAAAAAATGTATTCATCATCTCAGCAAAGACCTAAATATTGCATTTTTTCTAAGGTCTCTCTAGGGAATCGATATTCAGAATATCATATTATTCCTCTAAGAGGACTTTTGGGTTTCTATTTGGGGTCACTCCTCCCATCCTTTTCACTACATTTCCTGTAAAAGTCTAACTCACCTGTAATGGTCTTATTTTCACAATCTAAAGACAAATGATTTACTTCTTCTAAATCATATAAGATCTATTTGTTGTTTAAGTTAGCAGTTAAAGTTCAGCATCAAAGCCTGAAATCACCTCTTCTCCTTGTCACCCACTTGTAACAGAAACACTGGTACTAACACATGTGACCTTCAAAATAGCAGTTGCCTCTCATAAAATCTAACAGTGTTTTCTTCAGAAATAAGGACTATGAAGCCACAGACTTCAGGTCCCTTTGAGACTCATTGACATAGTACGTATCTAGCTGAAACCAAGGGTGCCCTAATCACAGGACACCTACAAAATTTCCTTTCTTTCTCTGTAACATTTACAGACATGGGCTACCAGGAGCTGTATTACAGATTAGCTTTATCTAATGTAAGCTAGTGTGCCAAAGAAAATAAAATTTAAGGCAGACTGAATTAATTATATCTGAGATTTTACTTACACATTAGATGATTAAATATGTGCATTTGAAAAAGGTCCCCGAAGGTAATCTTGTTACTTTAAATAATTGTCCAGGGCCTTTTGGCTAAAGTGACTTTCCCCATGTAGCTTGCTTGTGTTATCTTAATTTTTCAGCGTCTTAATTTTGCATTTTCTTTATGGCTCTACTTTCAATTTAATTCAGAAGCATTTATTGAGAGCAAAATCGGCAAAGAACAGTGCTAGAACCTGCAGGGGAATGGAAAGTTGAAAAGACATGACCCACCTACCCTTCAGGGTTGTCTCTGTCATGTAGGACATAAACCACATGGCTAATGCATCAGCCATTACACCAATAACTCCAGTCCAAATCCAGATTACCAGTACTTATTTTTTATTATAAAGGGAATTTATCAAATCACGACTGAATTAGCAAGAATCAATAAATTGGGAAAAAGAAGCCCTTGCTTGCAGCATAGCATGAAAATAAGACAAACAGCTAATTTCCAATGCAGGGTGGTAAGCACTGAGCCACTACTGGCCAGGGATGCCACAGAGGCCCAGGAAAGGAGCTTAGGGCCTTCAGAAATAGTTGATTTTTGAGTTAGATCCTAAAAAATTACAGGTTAGCTGGACAAAGAAGTTAAGCAGCTTCCAGGCAGAAGAATAGCACCTCTCAGCCTGCAGATCTTCCTAGTTTTTTGACTATCATTGAGAAATAAAATTTCAAAAATTATTTAGGAGATGGATAAAAGGTAACCAAATTGTACTGTCATTTACAAAAAAGCAATTACTTTCATGATTTCTTAAAGCAAAGGATTAACACCAAAATATAGAAAAGGGAATAATCTTAGAATAAAGGACAATTCTTTAACTTGAATAAGCTTAGCATTTTCTTTTTTTTTTTCATTTGACTTCACTGGCAATCCTTTTCATACTGGACTGACTTCTGTGAACTACTGGTTGGAATATAGAGTCTTTGGGGGAGCTGCAAGCAGTTCCTAGAGAATACAGTACAAGAGAGCGGCAATAAAAGGCCAGGCTGGAAGGGTGTGCATGGACTGGATATGAAGGACATTGAGTGCTGTGTTACGTTTGTTCTTTTTAATTCTAAATTCAGTGTGGAGTGATTGAAGGAATTTTAAAAGGGAACGCACCATGAGATTGTGTTTCAGAATGATCATTAGGACAACAGTTTAGGAAATTAAGAAAAGACCAACTTTGCAGATAGGGAGAAAATAGGAAGAGATTAACAGATTCGAGGTAAAAAATCGTAGTGGCCATAGTGGATGAGTAAAGATGGTAGATGGATAGACATTTGAGAGATGTAAGGAGTTTACATCAATAAGACTCAGTGATTGATTGGATTTGGGGGCAAAGGAGAAAAGACAAGAATAATGGAAGATATCCTAAATTTCTGGCTTTCATAATAAAATTAATAGGTGGCAATGTCACAATTCTTTCTAGTTGATCAATAGAAGGAGAGCTGAGGAGTTAGAGAAATTTGATTTTAGATCGCTTGTACCTGACATAGCTGTAGGACATGTTGGAGATGATATCTAGCAATTGAAGACATGATTCCAGGGTTTGGGGAAAAGATCTTGGCTAGAGAAATACATTCAGAAGCCAGTAGAGGGGTGATCATTGAAGCCAAAGGAGTGGATAAGCTGTGTGGAAAGAATCTATTATTGATGAGAACAGGGCCCACGGTGAAATTTTGTCCAGCTGGGACATGTGGAAAATAAGCAGGGGATTTGTGACAATTGCTGCAATTGCTATAATTCAAGCAGAGTGCAGTGAGGATACAGAGAAGTGAGAGACTCTCAAAGTGATAGGGTCTGAGCTGAGCCTTAAGGAGTGGGATCTGAAACAGGCAACTAAAAGCAGGAAAGACTTTCCAGACAGAGACAAGGGAAAATGTTTAATTTTTTTTTAACCTAAAACAGTAGTGCTAGGGGACTTGTTAAGAGCACAGACTGAGAGAAAGGAGCTGGAGGAGTCACATCAAATTTTTAATTTAATAAACTTAGGATGGGCTAGAAATTGCATGTCTAATAAGTTTCTAGGTGATAATGATGTAGTTGGTCCCTGGACGACATTTTGAGAAATACTTTCCATTTAAAAACAAATAAGAAACAAACAAAATCCCCTTTCCATATTTAAGAGGCATTCTTGAGACCTAATTTTAGTGTTTGCTAAACATTTACATGTACAGGTTGAGCATCCCAAGTATGAAAATCTGAAATATGAAATGCTCCAAAATCAGAAACATTTTGAGTACCAACATAACATTCAAAGGAAATGTTTATCGGAGCATTTTGGATTTCAGGTTTTCGGATTAGGGATGCTCAACCAGTAAGTATAATGCAAATATTCCAAAATCCAAAAAACTCCAAAATTTGAAATACTTCTGATTCTAAGCACTTCAGATAAGGGATATTCAACCTGTATTTGTCCTGTCTATAGAAACTTTAATAATCACCTCACAACCACTTGCCTTTATTGTGGTAGCTGAAATGGATCCTATCAAGGCGATGGGAAGTTAGACCATACCCCGCCTGTCTGCGGTGTACCGGATTGCTGGACCAAATTGTTTCGTTTATCTTTATATCTCAAAGAACTTCCATTCCTGTAATCATTCCAGTCGTCTTTACAGTTATAATGCTTCATAAATTTCACCTCTTATCATGTTCCAGGAAAGGCATAAACTTTGACCTTGAGTGGAATGGTTTGCTTTGTCTTCTTTGAGACACTTTCAAGTACCTTCTTCATCTTTTCAGCCACAAAATGCAAAATGTTCTTGTCAAGATAGTAAAGCTGATCTGCCATTTTTATATTTATTGATCTTACCATGTGAAATTTTACTATAAGCTTAAACCTACTTAAGGTATCGTTATTTTCTGGAAGGGCTGAAAACTTGCACTACAGGTCGCCCAGCCAGATGCCAGCCTGTAACTGTGACAATAGCAACAAAAATGGCAGAAGCTCTCCTGTACCCAGTAATGTGTGTCATTAGGGGCCGCAGAGATGAAAGACATGTTTCCTGTTCTGAATTAAGTGTCCGTCTAGGGCATGGGCAGGCAACCAGATAACTTACCACATACTGGGATAAGGAATGTGATTATGGTAAGGGAATAGATAGGAGGGGCGCCTATCCCATTTAGTGAAGAGATCCAGGCAGACAGGTTCCAGGAGATGACACTGGAGCTGACTTTCGAAGATATGGTATGAGCTAGCTGGAGAAAAAAAAAAAGCATGATACATTTGCTGGAGAGAGTGATAGAGAGGAGATAAGGCTGGGATCAGATGATGAGGGACCCGCAAAACCTGTAGACTAGATAAGACTGAATCCACATTATGACATGACTCACAGGCAGCCAGCAATGGTATTTTGTTTGGGTGATAGGTACCCCAAAAGTCCTTATATACACTATGCATGTAACAAAATTCTTCTTATACCCCATACATTTATGTAAATAAAAATACACAACAGTAGTTCAGAAAGGAACTACAAAGAACATACAGGCATAACTATAGCATTTGTCCTGTATCAATATCCAGTTCCCCCACGTTAGGAATTGGAGACCTGTCAGGCAAATGAAGCTAAATAAATATCTCCAGATTGGGGCTCCTTGGATCTCTCATTTCTTCTGTCATCTTGCTTCTGCCACATCTGCCAAGTATCTTGTAGATCTAGTGCAAATCCATCTAAAGACTTGCCTTTATTGTGGTAGCTGAAATGGATCCTATCAAGGCGGTGGGAAGTTAGACAGTACCCCGCCTGTCTGCAATTGCTCAGACATCAAGCTTTAACCATGGTCCTCGTCAGTGCTATTTTCTGTACTCTGGCTGCCGCTTGTGCTCATTTTCTATTGGACAGAGTTAGGTAACGCTGGTATATGATGAGGTTCAATCTCCTCTGATGATGTTCTGCAAACACAGCTTCTACTGGCTAGAAAGACCCCTGCCTGTTTCCTTAGTCATATCTGATCACTCCACCAGCTGTAGCTTCCTGGGGCTGCAGTTTAACAACGTTGTTTTCTGATTGTTGTTCACATTGACACATAGTAAGAACTACTGATTTTTTTCTATGGAAATGTTTATTTTTTATTTGACCCCTTCCCGGAACCCTCAGGAGAATGTAAAAGAGAATTTATATTTTGATGCAGTATATCATCAAGAGAAAATTGTTTTTCTTTTTTTTTTTAAATAAGCCAATTCAGGTTTATATTTTTATTTTCCTTTTATCAAATTTTCTTTGAATGTTAAGAGTCTATTATACCATATAGTATATTACTTCAAGGAATTCAGGAAATAAAAGACAGGCCAAGAAGCAAGTGCAGTACACACCTTTGAGTGGGACCCATGTGAATGGTATTTACATAACATAAGATAGAACGGCAGGGATTGGCAGTTCCTCTGTGTTCATTAGCATGTTATGCTACTACAATTCGCATTTAGTTTTAATTTGAATTAGTAAATGTTAATTCTCTCACAATACACTAAACTAGTTTGTGTTTGGCACTGGAGGCCTGGATAACCAAAGTTGCATATGCCGTGTTTAAAATATGTTTAGAATTGGAACCAGTAGTAAATTGTTTGTGAAAAAAAAAATTTATGAAACTCCCATTTGTCCTCCATGAACTGTGTTCAGGGAACTGTTGGAAGAATTCACAAGCAGTGACTCAGTTAATCCTCACAAAAATAGCTGGGAACTGTAATGTCCCTATCTTACAGATGAGGAAACTGAAATTCAGAGAAAATAAGAATGATGGAGCAGAGCAGGGATTGAAATTCAGACCCCAAGGCACTGTCTTCAACAGTTTTATTCAGAAATGTGGCTCCTTTAACTAGATGGCTGTCTTCCAGGTCATTGTAAACCTCCAGAGGGGAGGATAGAATTAGGCGGAACTCCAAGCTGGCATTGTGGTTTGAGGCTACCAGGAGCAACTTTCATTTCTTTGGATTTTGCTTTCATAAACCACAGCCGTTTTCAAATCTGCCAGTGCCACCTTTGCACATTGTCAAGGGAAAGGACAAATAACAAAGCCAGTAAAAAATATTTCAAATGATGTAAATAGATGGAGGCATGTGTTAACATGAAAAATAAGCAAACAAAACAAAAACAAACAAACAAAAAACCTCTTTAAGATATGTTAAAGAGGCTTACTCTGAGCCAGTAGGAAGGACCGTGGCGTGTGGAAACACCGTCTGACGAGGTCCCAAGAAATTGTGCCCGACGTGGGTGAGTTACAGTTTGGTGGGAGACAGGAGTGCAGGCAAAGATATAAATCAATACATGGAAGGCATGCATTGGTATCACCCAAAAAGGTGGGATATCTTGAAGCGGGGGCTTATAGGTGGATTCAGAGATTCTTTAATTTGCAATTGGTTAAAGTTTGCTTTGTCTAGAAATTTGGAATCAGCAAAAAAGAATGCTTAATATAAGGAAGTCTGTTAACCAATACACTGAGACAGAGTGCCTTGTAAGGTGTGTGGCTTAACTCTTGTCTGGCATGGCATTAGGTCCTGTTTATAACTCGGTCTCTTAGTGTCACAAAGAGTTCATTTGGTTAGTCTGATGATCTCTATTTTAACATTAATGCTGGTCAGTTGTGCCTAAACTCCAAAAGGAGGTATCATGAGGCATGTCCCACCTCCCTTTCCATCACCACCACCGACTTCGTTTTTCAGGTTTCTCTGGGGGCCCCTTGACCAAGAGGGGTCTGTTCAGTTGGTGGGGAGCTTCAGATTTTAAGTTTACAAATATCTATTTAATAATTGAAAAATTAAAACAGAGAAAAGTGACAATAACTTACCCTCTCAAACATGTAAAATGGAGAAAAGAATCAGAATATTTTTTAACAATGATCTGTTCACTAAGACTCAGATTCATTGAGAATATGCACTGAATAACCAAAGCAATAGATGCTAAACGCACTCACTGGATAAAGGGGAAGAACCAAACACTCTCTTTCTAGCATGTTGCTCATTCTGGTGCAGGTTTTAAATTGCAGTTGGAGAATTCTCATTAGAAACTGTTTATTTCCCTCTACTTCCCTCCCTTGTTGGTGTGACCACATGGATGAAAGCTGACCTTTTTTTTTTTCTCTATGTATGTGTGATTCTGCATCCTCTTTTTGAAATCTTATTGAGTAGCCTATTGCCTATACTATCATTCAAAGTTAAATGTTCTAGAACGTGTTGCTTTTGCTCTTTTCTGATCAACTCTCATGGGAATTTAGAATCTGTCCATATGCCATGTGAAGATGCATTTAAAAGAATACACACTTATATACACATGTGTAATTGACTGTTGACGATTTTAAAAAAATATACAAAACTTATAATTTTCCTTTGGCCTTGTATAATGATAAGAGAGAAAATCCACAAGTTCAGAGGGAGATTTCAAAGTGATGTATCAAAATAGATGACATGATTTATAGGTAATTTTAATTTAATAGGAAAGTCAGATAGCTTCTCAACATACACATACATACATCTTTTGATGACTATAAAAATGGTATATGTTCTAGTACACCTTTTGGAGGATTCTGAAAAGTGTGATTAAAACTTTATCCATAATCTCACAACTCAGTTAACGCCACTTAATACTTCAGGATTTTCCTTTTTTAAAAAAAGTTATTTTGCGCTAACCCAACTTATGTTTACATGGAGAAGAGAACTTTTTAGCTAAATGTAGCTGAATGGATTTCAAAACAAAACAAAGCAAAACAGCCTTCTTTGAGTTATTGAAATCAGGTGTTGTCTTGCTTTTCCTCCCATACTTAGCTTACAGAATATTATCTATATATAATATACATAGATAGATATAAAATATAGTATTTCCCCAGTCATAACTTAATGTCTGTTCCCAAAAAATGTATATGTAGAGAGAGAGATAGAGAGGAACATTCTGGTCATGGATGGCTACCTTTTTTTGTTTGTTTGTTTTTGAGACTGAGTCTCTCTCTGTTGTCAGTCAGGATAGAGTACAGTGCACGATCTTGGCTCACTGCAACCTCTGCTTCCTGGGTTCAAGCAATTCTCCCGCCTCAGCCTCCCAAGTAGCTGGGACTACAGGCATGTGCTACCACGCCCAGCTAATTTTTGTATTTTTAGTAGAGACAGGTTTCACCATGTTGGCCAGGATAGTCTCAAACTCCTGACCTCGTGATCCACCCACCTTGGCCTCCCAAAGTGCTGGGATTACAGGCATGAGCCACCGTGCCCAGCCAGATGGCTATCTTTTAATGGAAAAAAAGATATATTAAAAACAACACAATATAATTAATATTTCTCATTTGTTTATTTTCAAGATTAGGTGAGATTGTCTCCCTTTGTAGTACTTTGTAGGAAGTTTAGCTGTGTTATTTTTCATTGGACTTTTTATTACCAGCAAAAAGAGAAGAGGTTTTAGTGCGAGAGAATTATTCATGGGTTTTGTTTCAGTTTTAATTCAGACTTATGTCAAGGTTTTGACAGGGAGTATTTCTCTATAGGCAGTGTTATTTTTCCAATGTATTTGATTTCTAGAATCTAGATTTTTAATATGATAGCCAAAAATCATATTAAATTTTTTGTCACTCTTTAGAATCATGACATTCTTTTCAGATACCTGATTGTAACTTTTTATTACAAAATCAGAAAATGCAGAAAGATGCCATTGATGTGGTTCCCATTCCAGCCTGAAGGAAAGAGAGTCTAGGGATAGCTAGCTGGGCACAGTGGCTCATGCCTATAATCCCAGCACTTTGGAGGCTGAGGTAGGTGGATCGCTTGAGCCCAGGAGTTTGATATGAGACTGGGCAGCATGGCAAAACCCTATCTTTACAAAAAAATACAAAAATTAGCCAGGCATGCACCTGTAGTCCCAGCTACTCGGGAGGCTAAGATGGGAGAATTGCTTGAGCCTAGGAAGTCAAGGCTGCAGTGAGGCATGATCACTCCACCGCACTCCAGCCTGGGTGACAGTGAGATCATCTCAAAAATTAATAAATAAATAAAAACATAGGCCGGGTGCGGTGGCTCACGCCTGTAATCCCAGCACTTTGGGAGGCCGAGACGGGCGGATCACGAGGTCAGGAGATCGAGACCATCCTGGCTAACACGGTGAAACCCCGTCTCTACTAAAAAATACAAAAAACTAGCCAGGCGAGGTGGCGGGCGCCTGTAGTCCCAGCTACTCGGGAGGCTGAGGCAGGAGAATGGCCTAAACCTGGGAGGCGGAGTTTGCAGTGAACTGAGATCCGGCCACTGCACTCCAGCCTGGGCTACAGAGTGAGACTTCATCTCAAATAAATAAATAAATATATATATATATATAAAACTATAGCAATTGAAAGTAAGGCTCACTTGATCTGGACATCAGTGATTGTCACGTGGTTTCAACACATTATAGCTTTATAGGCATGTATTTTGTTTTCACTGAAGCAGAGTTGTTAAACGTTTGATTTTGTCCTAATGGTGAAAAGAAGATGTTTCCTGAAGGAGATAGGATTGCATTATCATTACAAATGTTATGATAATGCACACTCTTTTTTAATAGGGCTGTTGCCCTATTTGCAAATATGTAAGAAAAAGACTGAGAGTCACCCAGCCGCAAGCAAGTACCTGTAACCAGAGAGGGCAGAGTCTGTAACATCAGAGTTGAAATGGAGACTATATTGTTTTTTAATAACAGAGTGTGAACAGTCATTATCTTTTTCCAATTCCTGACCCCAAAATATATGCCATCTGGATTTACTTCCCTGAGTGGTCCATGATGGCTGCTGTCCATTCATACAACTTAGCCTCTACTCTTTGCCTCTTAGGTGCTTTTAACACACACACACACACACACACACACACACACACACACCAGAAATGGAACACCCATTTTTCAAGACTAATAATTCCAATCTTATCTCTTCAGTTCTTAGTTCCTTTGTAGGAAAAATCATTCTTTGGGAGTGTGTGTGTGTAAGACAGAGAGTGATATCTGTGTGCAGACACTAGTTTAACTAAAGGATATACTTTTATTTTACAAAGACTTGTCTAAAATACCTGTTCCTGGCATGCAAACAAAAATAGATAATTTCTTCTTTTATTCTTAAAACTATTTAATTTAGTGTAATTCAGAGTGATCTTTGAGGATAGAAAGATAATGCCCAACTGAAGTTAATATTCTTACTGCAGGGAATAAGAATAAAGAATTTTAACAGTTCTTAAAATACGGAGCAGAGTATTAGAATACCTGCTTTTTATGAAAAACTTTACACATTTAAATTTATATAATGAAAGTCTTCAGGAATCAGACCCTAGGTAAACAGGGGAATCAATTATTTTTATTACTAAAGTTATTAACAAAACTTTGGAGACCTTATTGTTTATGGGCAAAAGCATAAAGTTTGAAATATTGATTAGAGAGTAAATTATTTAGGAGTCCTAGATTTTATTTTTTCTTGCTTACTGCCTAGAGCAATGCCTAGCACCTAGCAAACACTCAACAAATATTTATTAAATGACTGGATGGATTGGTAGATGGATGGACAGATGGATTATGAATGGATGGATGGATAAAACATATTAAAATGTGTACTTGGCCATTTACCTAACATTCTATATCAAGCACCTTCTACATGGTAAGGCTCATTATTGCATTTGTTGTCATTATTTTTTACATTAGCATAATGTTTTGACTTTATTGAAGCATATCAATTTAGGGTTACACTATATCCTTATCCATTAGGCCCTTTCCAGTAGACCAATGGTAAAGTGTCCACATAATTTTATTTTAGAATAAATAGGAATGTCAGCAGTCATATAGCCCAGCTACTTCAATGTGTTAAAATATTTGTTTGGGAATTAAAAACCAAAGAGATTAACTGATTTGCTTAAAGTCTCATACATGTAACTCCAGAATCTAAAATAAAAGTTGAAAAAAAATGGTAGCATGAGAAGTGTAAGCTTTGTATATATGAGAAGTTATGGCCAGATGATTCTATATTAAGTAATTTAATTGTTAATTCAGTAAACTCTTATGATGTGTTCCCATAAATGTGTGAACTTTTCCAAGTATGGGGGAATTCAAAGATGAGTGGGCCCCAAGCTCTAGGAGATACTGATTAAAGGAGTCATACTTATAAATAAGTAAATGTGTAATTTAACAGAAGGGAACATGTGTTATGGTGGATGTGTAAACAAAAGGTTGAGTGAACATGAAGCATTAAGCAACTAAGCCAATCTAGAGGTTTGGGTTGAGAAAATCAGTATTAAGCTGCAACTGGACAGGTAAGAGGAGGATCAAATGGACTTCTCTGTGTCTGCAATGAAAGACATCTGAGCTAAGATTTTATTTGGAACCAATTAAATGCTCATAAAAGGATCAGATAAATAATTTAAATGAGCAAATAACCAATGGCATTCATTCAAAACTGCATAAGCGTATGCAAGAATGCATGTTTTCTGATATTTCTGCTTTGTGGAAACTCGCAGTGTGATCCATAATCATGTCACATGCTGTTTTCACCTTTGATACTGTGAGATCCTTGAAGGTGAAGTCTTCATGTTATCCAACTTTGTATCCTGAACACTGGGCAGGGTGCCTGGTACATTGTAGATGTGCAATATATGTTGTTCTGAATTGACTTACACCCACCAACCACTATATTAAAAATAGAAAATCAAATAAAAAAAACAAGTTGTGTGATTTCCTCTAGACACAGTTGTAATTTACTATCTAGGACAGTCTCACCAATCAAGCGTTTATCTCCAGACCTTGAGAGGATAATTTACCTTCAACAATTATTATTAATACCTTTTGCCAACTTGGGACTATGGCAAAATTGAACCTAAGAAAAATGCCTGTCTTTTTTCATCCTTGAACCAATTATAGCGTTCAAAAAACAATCTTTCTCAGGTTTCCAGATAACAGTGTTTTTCAAATCTCAGGTTGCAAACATTGAATCATTTTATCAATAATGTGCAAGATAGAGACATGTCCAAGGTTACTGAAGCAGCATCATAAATCAACTCCTTGATGACATACCTCACAAGATTTAAAAAGAGAGATCATGTAACACTTTGCAGATGGAAAGTCCCATACCAGTTGTTCTATATCAAAAATGATACCAAAAAGCAATTTCTTAGAAATATATTAATTATATTATTGACCAGATCCAAAAGCATTTAGATAACTTGGGGATAAAATGAGTGTTGATAATTATTTTAACATACATTTTAGCAAAGTACTTGCATGTTTTAATTTGCCGAATAAAGAAATAGATTTATATATTTCCACTGTTAACAGAAAAACAATAAAATACTGCAAGGGAATTTCTCATTTGTTCTTGAAATCTGCTTCGAATGTTCATTTCACTCCCACTAAAAGCAGGTTATTATCTTGGATTTCCTAAAATCAGTGTATGCTTTAAAAGTGAATATTGAGAATTGTGAGTATTACTAAATTTAAAATACAGAATGACCAGTGCCAGATGACCCTGACTGAAATAAACTAGAAAAGTGAAATGATTATAAAGATCATTTGCAGGTCAAAAATTAATTTCCCCCTCTTCTTAAATCCTTCATTTTCCTCTCTCCTGATTCTGTCTTTCCTAGCTCAACTCTCCTTATTTTCTTAATTATTTGCACATAGAAACATTTTGCTTTTCCTGTCACCTCTGTAACATGCACGCTCATGAGTACTCCAAACACCTTGCTTGATAATTTCAGCTCGGCATCATCATTACAGGATGTTAGGCTCTATAGCCTGGGTGAAATCTCAGGGCTACCACTCCCTAGCTGAATGAGCTTTAGCAAGTTATCTCAATGCTCTAAGCCTCCATTTTCTCATAAATAAAGTATGAGTTGTAGCATTGTTTTGAAGGTTAAAGTAAGGTGATACATATACCATGCTTACCATACTTAAGCATAAACTATTGTTGTTCTCATGATTAACCAGTGCCTCTTCCTTCTGGTTTAGTGTAAAAAGTGTGCACACTGAACTGACACTGGACCAAAGATCAGATCACTTACCCTGAGACCCTGGTTCTATGACCCTGGGCAAGTCATTTATTCCAGAACTCCAGTGTCTCATCCATAAGCTGGGAGGCCCAGGCAACATTACATTAAAGAGCCCTTCCAGAACCACAATTCTGTGTTCTAAGTGAATACATGCTCCACATTTTCACTCATAACATTCTTGTGGATCACTGGAACGGTACGCATTTATCTTAAAAATCATATAAGATATAGGAAGAAAAAGTGAACCCATGAAACCTGGTCCTGTGGTGAGAGCCAAAGAGAATCCAATTTGATGTAAAGTTATTTTACTCAAGTGCTCTGTGGCAGGGATTCTGCTGAGGTAGAGTATTTGAACAGAGCACCTTGAGACCAATGTCACAGAAAATATTCCAGCAAATAATTAATGGTGTGTGTATGTATATTGCCAGCTACCCTGCTGGAGCCCAGCAGTCTCTCAGAGGAGATTAGTGGTCCTTACCCATGTGTCCAACCATTTCAATACATGCTTTTCTCAATGATCATTATCCTGAAATAAATCCAAATTAAATTTTATGAACCAGGATTGAAATTATGTGCCCTCGGTATTGAGCCTTCTAATAGCAGTTATTTTTATTGAAGTATTAAAGCAATTGACTAGAGTCATCTTGGAAACACTGCTTTCATATTTCAAATACGGTTAGGAGGCTGTCAGCACATATTACCAGGGATTGGAGATATTTGCTTATTAAATGATTTTTACCAGGAAAAACTCATTACAGGAAACATCTTGTTTACAAGGGTGTCCTGGGGATAGCAAATGAAAAGAAACATGTTACATTGAATTATAGAAGTAAAATAAGCTGATTCAGCTAATAGAGTCAATGGAAATATAAGATATTATTTTGCAAGTCAAAGACAACTGCAATTTAATTTAACTGACAGATTTCTACTGTAGGATGTAAACATTAGATAAAAATATTTACTTGAAACTGTAGCAACCATTACATGTTATTTTGACACTCTAGTTTAGGCATCTATATCCAATGATTTTTCAAACATTATTATTATCATTATTATTATTATTATTATTATTATTATTATTATTATTATTCATTTTGCCCATACAAAGAGAAAATAAAACAGAAGCATTAATGATGTTTGATGGTGGGAAGGATAGAGGAGAGGTTAAGAAAACAAGTTTTCAATGAGATTAGTTCTGAGTTTACTCCCTGGCTATGTGGACTTTGGGTAGGGATTTAACCTCTTGGAGTTGCAATGACCTCATCTATAAAATGGAGATAGACTATATCTGATGGTTACTGTGGAGTCAATGGATATGATATATGAGTGAAACTTAGCATGATGCCTAACACACACACACACAAATTGAGTAAATGGAAATTTCACTACTTCTAACCATTCAGTTTGTGCTTTCAGATCTTAGGACTTGGACCCGGCTTACAGGAATTCCTGGAATTTGCAAAACACCTTCCCTTTTTCATGGTCTCTTTTCTACATGCCTGATTTCTTACATTTTTTATGGCAGCTGAAATAATGTTTTAGTCACCTTCATGTGCCTTCCTCCCCAAATCCATGGACAGTGTAGATACTGAAAACATTTGGGTGGATGAATGGAAGAAAACAAAATGAACAAAGAGAGCCCCAAAGTCCCCCAAGAGGACACAATAAAGATACCCACTGCAAAGCAGGCATCTGGGAATGCCAGCTCAGATGGCCTGCTTGTGCCCAGGAAAAGCTGTGAGAAAAGATATTATTGGCACCAGAAAAGTCTTACTAATGGCAATAAAGACAGAACTTGGGTCCAAGGCATTCTGTCAGTGTAATGGTGTTCACATATACATTGTGTGCCTTTAGAACATAACTTAGGTGCGATAGTATGAACTGCTATGGTTCAAACCTTGTAGAGCATTGAACATCCATGCAGAGCAGTTAGAAGAAGAGGGACTTCTGATGCAACAGAGCCCACAATGAGGGTCAGAAAGTCAGAATGTCATGAATAAGTCATCATATTTGGAATCGTGCTGTTTCCTAATAAGAGGACCAAGCCCTGTTAAGTCTGAACCTCGATTTTTACTCAGAATCCTAGAGAAAAATGCTTAATCAGAGGCTAACGAGGTTTTAGCCTCCTTGACCCACAGAGAAGAAATACAAGAAGGGTAGGCACATCCCAGTTGGCCAAACCTGCAGAAGCAGTCACCCCCCCAACTGTACCTTGTAGTTTGACCATGGCACTTCGCACACTTCGCATATTCTACCTCCTCTTTGACTTTTCTGAGGGTGTTTTCTGTCCGCACTAGACTGAATCTCTGAGAACTGGAATGGCATCTTCATCATTTTTCTGGTGTCACGTCACTCAGCATGCTGCCCTATTCCCTGTCGTCTCATGAAAAGAGAGGTATAGGTCAGGATAACAGGAAGTACATGGAGATTGGAGTCCCAGACACTCTGTATCATGAACTTCCTTCCCAATCCTCCCAACCAAGCCCTTCTTGGTGCCCCTTATCTCAGAGAACAGTGCCATCTGCCTCTAAGTAGCTCAAGTATTAAAGGTGGACGCATCCAGGTGCCCTCTTCCCTTCCTACACAAATCCAGCCAATCACTTCCAGTCAATCATGTTCCCTTAGCATCTTTGAAACTGGTCCACTTAATTCTATTTGCCATTTGCCTAATTTACCCCACCGTCATTTCTTGCCTGTATTATTGCAGCAAGGACTGACCTCCTTGTCCCTCCTTGTCCTTCTAGCCCACTCTTCAATTTGCAGCCAGCGTGCTCATTTGTTGTCACAAATCTGACCATCTTTCTCCTTAGTTAGCTTTGAAGTCTCAGCTTTTTAGTGTGTCTTCCAAACCCCTTCTTGTTCTGACTCCTGCTGACCTTCCAGCTTCATTTCTCACCTCAACCTACCTCCTTCCCCAGACGTACTGAGGTATTCTTAGTTCCTTAAATGCAATATACTTTTCTCATTTGATGTCTTTTATCCTCTCCACCTGCAACATTTTTCCCTCTCTGCTCTCTGTCCTCTTTCTTTTTCTTTTTCTCCCTTCTCATAGGAAGCATTCTTTGACAACCACACTCCTAATAAATGTGCTTTAGCTGCTGCTCTTAAAACTACACTTTGGGACCAGCGTGGATTAGGGATTTTTTCCCTAGAAGAAGAGATGTCTAAGTTGAAACAAAAAGAATGCATAGGATCAAATGAAGCAGATAGAGATCAGCAGTTATATATGTGTACATATATATACACATAGATATATTATATGTGTGTGTATATACACACACACACACACATATACTGAATGAGTAAATAAGCAAACGAATGAAGACAATTTGACAAGAAGCATCTGTAAAGCACATCACTGAGACCTTGGTGTTCTGTTGGTAGCTTCTCTTTCTGGAGGCATAAGGTAAAACTGCCCAAATATAAATTTCTCTCATAGTTTGCTCCCTCTCCAGAAAGCTCTGAGCATTTTGAAATGTATTCTTATGAGAGCTCATTTTATAACATAAGGAAACTAAAGCTGCCTGGCCTTATGAATGGAGCCACATAGTTATAGATAAGTCAGACACCAATATAAAGAGCATTTCCATGAAATGAGGTAGAGACAGTTGTGGAATCCAAGCTTACTGAATGGTCTAATGCTGACTTTTTTACACCTAGAAAACCTTTGTGAAAATGAAATATATCAAGAAATGAGGACATTTAAGGAAGGCAGGCTGCAGAAATATATATATCAAAAAGCTGAAAGAATTGGATGAGCTATTCTCTATGAAAACCACATTTTTATCATAACTGGAATAGATCTCTTATAAACTGAATGACAGAGAAATGTTAAGACCTTTTATATCTGTCCCCCCAACACTCCACTGAGAGCTATCCTGTTGTTATGTTTTCCAAATCCCTCTGTGGCTTCTCTTGTGAGCAGGACACTACAGAAGCTGATGTGCGAAGGGCCCTGATAAACCAGACTGTTTTTTCCATACAATAAATTCAAATGGTTACTTGAGCTCAACAGGGTTTTCTCTGGCGTTTGAAAGCAAAAATAGAAGGATCCACCAAACACTGCAAGTCATGGAAACTACAGACAAATTGGATGAGTTGGGGGCCCTACAATGGCAGAGAGATGCCTTTATCCCAGGCAATGGTGCGCAGGTAGACGAACACGCTACAGCAGCTCTGAGACATTTCCAGAGCCTTCCTTGGAAAGGAATCCCTAAACAACCTAAGTCTGTAGAGGTGGATAATGGTGTATGCATTATGAGTGTGCACACAAAGGAGAATGTCTGTTATCCTTAGTGCAGAGTAAGCGACATAAAGTCTAGTGGAAATAAAAATATATACATTTAATTGTATGGCATAACTTATTGGCTATAGACATTCCCTTTCACTTCTTTCTTTTTTCATTTTTTTCTTTCTTTTTTATTGACCCTCTTTTCCTCTATTCAGTGTGGAAGGATAAGCACTGAACAGAGCCATACTAAAGCAATCTACAAGGACTTGTTTCAAATTCAAAAATTGGGTGACCCAAGGCTCTAAAGTCGGTCAGATGAATTTGAATAATGCAGGTATTGGCACTCTATGGTTACTTGAGCTCAACAGGGTTTTCTCTGGCGTTTGAAAGCAAAATTCTCTTTTTTGTTTGGCAAATAAATTTGGCAGCCCCAAATGTGGCAGAGGTAATGAGTTTTGGAAGCTCCCCTGAGCCTCAGGCAGAATTACAATGTCAATCAAGTTTATTTCCTTCCCAGCCTCCTTTTCTTTACCCACAGATGGATTAGCTTTAGTTGGATGTCCAAAGTTCTTGATGTACTATAAAGAAGTAAAAAGTGGATTGGATTTGGAGACATACAACATGAGTTTGAACCCAATCCAGTCAATCATTGCTTGGGTGATCTTGGGTAATTCACTTAAATTTGCTGCTTCTCAATCTCTTAACCTATAGATTAAAAAGTCATTCATTTATTCTTCAAACAAATAGTTCTGAAGGCTTAGTACATGCCAGGTATTAGAACTGTATTTTTTATGATTTTTTAAAAATGTCATCTACCCCAAGAGTAAGTAGGTAAAATGTAAAGTATAATAGGAAGAGCATTACTGAGATGAAGTTAAGTGTGATAAAGTATCCAATCCTTACTTACTTCACAGTTAACACTTAAGGCATATTGCTACATCCTTAAGCCTACTTTTAAAAAGTATCATTGTATTCCCCTTATAAGAATTAAACCTCCCATCTCTTCAGTGCTGCAACTCTCATTAAGGTATCAATCCGATTACCTAAGTAAAGAACAGAAATTTACCCTAAGGGGAATTTATGCTCCCATAAATAACTTACTATTTTTAAACAGGAGCTTTTTAGCTCTAATGGAAGTCGGTTCAAGGCAACCAATAATTGCTAAGCACCTACTATGTTTTAAGTCCTGTGGAAGATGTAATCCTTGCCTTCATGACTTTTGAAATCTATATGATTTGTAAACATAATGTATCAATCCATTAAAATTTAAAAAGCTAAATTTTTAAAGCAACAAAAGTTTTAAATGACTGATATGACAAAGGATACTATAGGACCCTATGTAATTTCCAGTAAGTTATGTGTTGTGCAAGCATCACTGGAATAAGCCTTGAAAGAAAGGAGAAATCATTTTCTTGGCGGAAAATACTAGGGAGGCACAGGAGAGTTTAATGGATGTTGCCACCTAAGCAACCCACCCAGCTGTAGATTGCCCCACTTCTTTCATTAATACCCTCATATAGCTCTTCATGTAAGTCAAATTCCATTCACCAGTTCTCTTCACATAATTTTTTTCTCATAATTTCTCATTCACATAAATTTTTTTCAACATCCTTAGTTTAGCAAAACAAAGGTCATCACTGTTACCAAGTATATAAATACTTAAAAGGCCAAAGCAAAGCTCAATGTTAACAAATAAGAGAATTATGAATCTCTGAACTTGGAGGGAATCTTGTAGGTAAACACAAAGTATGATAAATAGCAACAAGTCTTTAGGAAGCACATTAACATAAAATGACTTATTTGATCCCCTCACCAACTCTGAAAATGGGAAAGGGCAAAGAAAGGTCACTTTTCCACGACCCTCAGCTGGTAGCTAGTGGATATGGCATCCCCCCAATGCTTGGGTCCTATCTACCATTTAAAAACGTCATGTAGGAGAAAAACTTGCTATGCTCTTTCTTAGAAATTGAGGGTCACAAAAAGGTATAGTAAGTATTAGTACAGGAGTTAAATCTGGACTAGGTTCTTACTACTCAAAGTGTGGCCCACAAACTAGCAGCATCCGCATTACTTGGGAGCTTGTGAAAACACAAACAATTGGCCCCATCCCAGAATTCCTGAACCAGAAGCAGCAGTTTAACAAGATCCCCAGGTGATTCTTATGTGCAATAAATCTGAGAAGCACTAGCATGGGTAATTTCTACATCTCTGAGTTGGATACAACACAACTCATAGAATTGTACAAATAATGTAATATAGAAGAAAACACTTTTTGTATGAAAAAATACTAAGACTTCATAAAATAACAATTATTATTCTAATGTATAGTAACCCAATCATTCATATAAGCATTTTGTCCTACAGTTGGATATAAATAAGACAAATAGCTGGAACTCTTGGGAACTTGAAGGTAATCAACTAGACTTAGTTCAGGTATGATATTTGTCCCAGACGAGATTATAAATTTATATTAAGATGCCAATTTTGAAAATATCCCACAATGCAGATTGTATTTTTACAGCAACTCTGCTCTTCAGGATTATTTTAAACAGTATTGTTTTTAGGCCAGTAAGAAATACCAATTATAACATATTGTAACCGACTAAAATATGCCTTTTAAAATTGTAGATTCTCTTCCATGTTTTTTTTTTTCCTCCTTCACATTTACATGGCAAAAGGTTTATATCTTGAAGATCTAAAACAAAAGGACCCAGAAGTTAGCAAGAGCAGTGTGAAGCCCAAAGCCTGGAGTGCTAACCCTTCATTCAGTGCTCCTTCCTCCCCTCCATTGGGGCTAACAACTTGGCTAACATGTCCAATGTGACTGCAACTGAACCTGCAATGGCATGCTTTGGTATTTTCACAGAGAGCAAGGCTATCAGCCTTGGAATCAAAAGACCTTGGCCAAAGTCCCAGCTTTGCTCATTTTAAACTTGGGTCTCACAGATCTTTGGCCCTTCCCACCTCAATTTCACAACCTGAAAAATGGGCACCAGAAACAATGGTATTTAAGAAATAGAAGGGAAATGTTAAACTCTGCCTTTGAAGGTGTTCTATAAAGGCCTTTGGTTTTCTCCCGAGATTTTAAAAGATTACGCCTATACTGATCATCAAACCCAAACTATTTTCCCATTCTTTTAAAGTATGTATCTTCTGTACCTGACATGATTTTGTTCAGTAAGCTTTCTGCAGATATTCAAAAAACTACCCCCCAAAAGCGCTGAGTATTTTTCTCCCTGTGTTCTCCTTCTCAGCCAACTTTGTGGCTCCTCTGCCCTTTCCTGTCCCTTGAGTGCTGGTGTCCCCAGGGCTCTACATTGGCCCTTTAGTCCGGCTCCCTGGGGGTACCCCTCTAACTTATGCCTTCTAACTACCAAGAGATTCCACTCTGCATCTGCAGGTCAAACATCTCTCCTGATGCCACTCCCACAAATCCACCTACCTACAAGACATTTTGGTGGTACCCTATAGTCACCCCAAAACATGTCAGAAACTGAGCTCACCCTCTCATCCCACAACCCTGCTCCTCCTTCTTTTCTCTAGTTTTCTATTAATGACCTCACCATTCTCCTAATGACCCAAGCCACAAACGAGTTATCGTCTGGATTCTTTTCTCTCCTACACCTTTTAAATACCATTGAGCAAACACGCTGCAGGTTTTACCATGTAAATATCTCAAATTACTCTATACCTTTTCCACAGCTTCCATTCAGGCTTTTGTTAATTTTCACATGAACAATGACTACCTTTCTCTCTGCCTCCAGCCTTGCCTTCTCCTAAAATTGCAAAAAACCTAAAACTAATCTTCATGTTTTATCACATGTTGATCCCCAAACCCAAAACATTTAATTATTTAATTCGGCGGGGGTGGGGGGAGGGAGAATTTGCCTTTAACAACTGTGCTCCTGGGGCACCAATACAGGTCAGACCAGGAGAACTGACCTAGTCTGTTCTCTACCATAAAACGAAAACTCTTCTGATACACAAATCTGTTTAATCATGTCACTTCCCTGCTTTTAACTCTTCAGTGGCTCCTATTTCCATTTCGGATAAAGTCCAAAGTCCTTGACGTGAGCATTTGCCACATGTCCTCTGCCTCCCTTTCGAGACTTGTCATCTGCCACACTCCCACCCATACATGCAACTGTGAGTGAGTGTTGCCTGCACAGGAACAAGAGGGGTGGAGAGAAAAGAGGCAAGAGAGGGATCTAGTACCGACTGAGAACACACTTCACACTCACTCATTTGATCCTCACAGGTGCTACCATCTCCATTCAAAGGATGAGGAAAGAAGCCCAAAGAAGTAGGGTAGCATGCCTGGGCTTCGGAGGCAGTGACAGAATCAAGACTAAACCCAAGATGATCCAACATCAAATACCTCTGGCTTTTCCATATCTCTGCCATAGGACATACTTCAGAAAAACGGGATATGTCACATTATATATTACACCAATTATGGCCAAATGAAACAGGGTAGACTTAAGTAAGATAAGAAGAAACCTGGCAAGTCCTAGCATTGCTACGGACTGCTGAAAAACCAGAGAACAGATCAGGAGAACAGTAGTCGCAATGTAAAGATACTTTTAAAGCAGATCCATCAGAAAGATCATGAATGTCAGAGAATAAGTTATAGATCTGAAAATGGTTATGAATATGGATATAGGTATAGATAGAGATACAAATACAAAGATATAGATGTAGATATAATATAGACTGGATATATAGATACTGCAAGTGCCAAACATGTGATCCAACAGGTACACCTATAGAGTGAGAACAACTGCAATGTTGCAGTGTCTACCGAACCACACCCAGACCCAAATGTGATAGTACTGTTAGGCACACCTCATTGACAAAAATTCAGGATCTTTTCTGTTGCTGCAGAGTCTTCTCTGAATACTTTGTGAGGCTGCTCAAATCATATTTGCTCCAGGACAAATCAGTACAGGGCTCAGTGTCATGCCAACTAATTTGAATAAAATAGTAAGTGTGCCTATTTATATTCAGACCCATGCCCAGGAGCTCCCAGAGGTGCGATAAAGTGTTGCTTTTGAAACAGACGTAAAATATACATAGTTCTCCTTTAAGCTACTGCATATTTTTCTGGTGCCTCTCACAGCTATATTGATAGCCATGATTCTAAGTAATTAGATGAGTGCTGGGGAAAGGAACTAAGTGTTAACATTTTATATCCTCAGGTTGGTGAGGTTTTTTTCCAGGGCTAATTAAGTCAGTGTAATTCAATTCAGTTTTGAAAACTTACCTATCCTGATTGCCCACTATGTGCAAGGAGCTGTGTTAGAAGCTATGGGGCACACGTGGATATCAGGTGGTCAGAAAGGCTGATGAGTGTAGTGGTTAAGCAAACGAGAAAGATCCTGGGGCCAAGACTTCTAAATCTGAAGCTCCATTCTGCCTCTCTCTATATGTATGGCTTTGGGCAAGGTGGTTTGACCTGCCTTAGCATTCTCATCTATTAAAGGGAAAGTGTCCCTTCTTCATAAGGCTGAAAGGACTAAAGAAGTTACTGCCTATAAAACTGTTATTATAATTCCAACCCTCAAGCCATTTATTTTCTAGTGAGAGAGAAAAAGCTCAAAGGAAGGTAAAAATGGTCATTGCTTTTGGAACCTGGAGAATAAAGAGAAGGAACACCTCCAACTGGAGGCTGAATCAGAGAAGCCTTCGTGACAAGAGCCAAAGCCCAGGTGGGCTTGAAAGGATGGAGAGTGGGAGTAGAAATAGTCATGGAAGGAGACTCTAGGTGCAGAGAATGGGAGAAGTAAAGGCCCAGGGTGTATTCTCACAATGGTGGGCAGTGGAGACTGGCAGGAGCATAGAGGTATAAAGGAAACCAGGAAATAACTATGGCTGGAAAACCAAGTCGAAGCCCCATTGCAGAAGCTTCGGTGCCTTGCTAAATATTCCCAATAACAGAGGGCATTGAAGGACTTAGAGGAAGAGGCTGGTATGACTCATGCTGTGACTTGGGAAGTTCCCCTTAATGGCAGTGTCCACACTACACTGGAGGAATGAAAACTGGGGCAGGAAGACAGTAGGCAGTAGGTATCACATCAGCCATGTGAGACATCAGTGAGCTTTGACTGGTTCAGTGATAGTTGAAAGAGGAAAGAGGTGTGAAAGAAGTTGCAGAATTGGGCCATGATTGAATGTGCACAGAGCAGGAAAGGGGGAGTCAAGGATAACTGAGAGGTCAACATGGGGAGGCTATGAAGATGAAAATTACCACGGACAAAGAGAGAGAACACAGAGTACCCATAATATGTAAGTCTAACAGCCATTCCCCACCGACCTGCCAATGCTGAGTTTACTGCCAAATCTTAAAGGCAGACAGCCAGTTGGCCAATGGTCAGTAAGCCCAATTTCCTGCCAGACATTAGGGCCTGCTTAAGAGTTTGCCTCATAGTGTTTGAGAAATGATATGCAACCTCTCCATGGAACATGCATTTTGTAATAACAAAATTATCAAGAGCCTTTTCAGTGCTACAAATGAGATACTAGCTGTGAATCAATGTTCAAAAAAAACTTAATAAATTGTTTCAGTTGTTACTAGGAAGGATATTTCTGGAGTGTCAATTAGACACAATTATAGTTTGAGTTGAATAATTACCCTTTCTTGTACATATTTTGATGATGCTTTAAAAAAAAAAACAGACTAATCCGAGAAGAAAAAGATGATAGCTCACATGCCATTAACTCCTTTAAAGAGAACACAATTCATAAATGAAATGCCTAATTTAAAAGCAATTTAGAAAAACATTCCCAAGGATAAGCATTCAAAATCCAGCCTAACTTTCAGCAAACAGAAAGGAAGGACAGAAGGAGGCAAAAGAGAATGAGTAACACGGGAAAAGAGAAACAGAAAATGAGAGCAAGTAATTAGGAGGTAATTAGAAGATTTAGGAGAGAAAAAGAAGAAAAATAAGAAAGAGGGAGTGAAGACCAACTTGGAAAGTGGTTAAATTTTACCACTTCATATCTCAACTTAGTAGTGGCAGGTGAGATGTTAGTGAAGTTCATACAGGTAGTTAGGTCTGGGTTCACAGCTCAGCGCATCCATTTGCTACTACAATCTTGGGCCTCTCCATTGACACGTGTGTAAAACAAGGATAATTACAACACATAGAATATGGTGGCTTTTATTAATACTCATCTTTAAGATGCATCTTATCTTTACCACTATCCCCCAATATTAATTCACCCTACTCTGTTCTATGCAGATGTTCCCTAACTCACTACCACAACCCTTTCTCACTCCCACCTGTAGGTATGTGCTAGTGCTTTCCTCCCACCTGGCATCTATAATATATCTTGGGAGACATCTATGCAGATATACACATACCTAGGCAAAGATGACAAATGGAAACAAAATGTAAGAGTCTGTGTCTTGGAGTCAGATGATCTGGATAGGAATTCCACATCAACTACTTACTAGCCATGAGACATTGGTCACATCGCTCATTGTTTCTGAGCCTCAGATTCCTCACTTGTTGAAAAAGTGGTGGGCAGTAAAGATTAGTGGTAGCATAGAGGTGCAAAGAAAACCAGTGTATTCACCCATTTTCACACCACTGATAAAGACATACCCAAGACTGGGTAGTTTATAAAGAAAAAGAGGTTTAATGGATTTACAGTTCCATGTGGTTGGGGAGGCTTCACAATCATGGCGGAAGGCAAAATGCAAATCTTACATAGCAGCAGGCAAGAGAGAATGAGAACCAAGTGAAAGGGGAAACCCCTTATTAAACCATCAGATCTCATGAGACTTATTCATTACCATGAGAACTGTATGGAGGAAACTGCCCTCATGATTCAATTATCTCCCACCAAGTCCCTCCCACAACACATGGGAATCATGGGAGCTACAATTCAAGATGAGATTTGGGTGGGGACACAGCCAAACCGTATCAACCAGTAAACAACTAAGGCTAGAAAATCAGGTTGAAGCTCCATTATGGAAGCATATGTGAGAATTACCCTGCCAATATATACTTATATGCCTAAGACAAGGTCTGTGCTCAATAAATGGTCACTAGTACTAATTAAAAGGTAAATAATAATATATTCTAGGTCCTGGGAGAAATCGTCTCAAGCAAATCCTGCCTATACTAATGTCACCATTCTCTAAGACTTGCTATGCTTGTTACATTATCATCAACTATTAATTTAGCCTGCGCTGTCTTATCCACTGGCCTACCCATTTTGGTGCTTTATAACAGTGTATGTAGGCAATATATATTTAAATAATAATTCTGGTCATGTTTTATGTACAGTAATCCCCCTTTATTTGACGTTTTGTTTTCTACAGTTTCACTTTCTTATAGCCAACCATGGTCTGAAAATATTCCATACAATAAGATATTTTGAGAGGGTGAGACAGAAATCACATTCACATAACTTTTGTTAAAGTATATTGTTGTAATTGTTCTATTTTATTATTAGTTACTGCTGTTAATCACTTACTATACCTAATTTATACATTAAATCTTACCATAGCTGTGTATACACAAGAAAAAACATAGTATACGTAGGATTTGCTGCTCTCTGCAGTTTCAGGCATCCACCAGGGATCTTACGATGTATATCCCCTGTGGATAAGGAGAGATTATTATATGTATCTTATGGTCTTATATTCTATATAAGTTACAGATAGGAAGTAAAGTCTTTACAAGCACCAGGGCCAGCTACATAATTTTTGAGGGCCAATTCAAAATGAAAATGTAGAGCCCTTGTTCAACAATTATTAGGAATGTTAAGATGGCAACCACAGGATACTAAAGTGTGGAGCCCTTCCATGCACTGCATGGGTTGCAGGCGCGTGAAACCAGCTCTGGTAAGCACAATGCCTGGTGAAGTGTTAGATACATAATTAGCTTTCAGTAAACACTTAATGCTTCGCTAATGAAAACATGCATAACCCTTTTTAGATGAAATCTTCACAGACACTCCAGGCATCTTAGTCTGGATTCTCCAAATACTAAACATAGCCCTTTTTTCTTCATTTTGTTTATTTATTTACATGGGATTCAAAATAACTAACCTAGAAGCAAAACAAATCTGTCATAATTTTTTTTTTAATTTTGGAACACCACTTCGAAGTTTTATTTTCACAAATAATTATAACAAAAGATATCTTCCCAGATGACTCAATTGACATTCTTAACTTTTTACCCTTAAGTTCTCTCTATTCTAGGGAGACCAGTACTGTGATAAATCATATTTCGTTCTCTGCCAGAAAGTATTGATTAATTTTACCAAGCCAGTGCCTGCCCCCACAGAGCTGTGTCCTGAAAATTATGCCCTTTGGGTTTATAATAGCAGCTGATGATGCGTTAAGACGTTTGTTTAAGGTGTTGGCCTCAGTAAAACATTTTTCATTAAATGCAAATATTCTCACCTCTACCACACATTTTGTAAGCTTCCTTACGCTTGCACACATAAGGCTCTTATACTTTTCTTTTTTCAAATGAGGATTCGAAGAGCAGAGGGAAAAATCTAACAAATGAAGCAGATGCATCCACAACCATTTTCTCATCTGTTTGCTCTTCCTTCAAAGATAGTAGTGTTTAAAAATCCCTTTAGGCTTCAGTTTATTTCTGATCTTTGTGTTTTCAGTCACTGACAGAGGTAGATTGACATATGTCCTTGGTGTTCATAGACACAGTTAAAGTTTCCTACTTTTGCCATATACAGTTAAGGGGTCTAATGTGCTGTGGCCATTGACATGTCATATTGGCATGTTGACATATACTTTTCACAAGATTTGGTAGCACCTGTGTACCAGAGCTCGCCAGATTCATCATTTAGTTAGGCCATCTGGAGTTGACCTGTGATGAAGTCTTATGCAGTAGACAAGAAGACATGTAAAGAGTATGGCTGTTCATCAGAAAACAGCAGTACTGTCTAAGGAGCCATGCACAAAACTAGGGTGTCAGATAGAATGTTTGGCACTTCAGTTTAAAAAACCAGCTCAAAGTAGCTTTCATAATTGTATTAGTCCATTTTCACACTGCTGATAAACACATACCTGAGACTGGGTAATTTATACAGAAAAAGAGGCTTAATGGACTCACAGTTCCACATGGCTGGGGAGGCCTCACAATCATGACGAAGGCAAGGAGGAGCAAAGGCATGTCTTACATGGCAGCAGGCAAGAGAAGAATGGGAGCCAAGCAAAAGGGGAAACCACTCATAAAACCATCACATCTCATAAGATTTATTCACTACCATGGGAACGGTATGGGGGAAACCACCCCCACAATTCAATTATCTCCCACCAGCTCCCTGTCACAACACATGGGAATTATGGGAGCTATAATTCAAGATGAGATTTGGATGGGGACACAGCCAAACCGTATCAATAATGAAAGAAATTTATTGCCTCTCAAAACTGAGCAGTCAAGACAGAAAGTAAGCAGCTGGTGAAGCTGGATTCAGTGGCTCAGCAGTGTCACCTGGAACCGGTCACTCCACCTCTGCTCTGCTTTGTGTGAGGTGGTCTTTCCCTGAGACTGGCCACCCTGGGGTTGCAAGCTGGCTGCCAGCAGTAACTGAGGCTAGTTGCTTCCTCAGTCATGTCCAGCAGGAAAGACAGTCTTGTTAAATTGCTCCTTGAGACCCAATCAGCTGCTTTGCAAAGATCCCTCAGCAAATGTTTCTTCTCATCTTTCTGTCTCAGAATGGAACTTTGCCCAGCCCTATGACACACTCAGTGGCTGGGGCTTGAGTGTGCTGGCTGGCTCACAACAGTGAGGGCTACCCTGGCACCTGAAGAATCAGTGTCACCCAAGCTGCTCTGCCTGGAAATCCAGGGTTCTGTTAGTAAGTGAAAGGAGGGAATGGGGAGGAGATGACCGCCATTTTTAGTTTCTCTTTTTAGTCACCTATTTGGATGTTAGGAAACTTAAGAATTTAGGAATTTGGGTCAAATGTTTTTCCCCTACATCTGTTATATATATTCTTTCTTCTGCATTTTCAGTTAGACAAGTGGACACTGAGCATATATATGTTGTGATTCTTAATTTGTTCAGAAAATAGTTCATTTTATGAATAGTTTAAGTAAGTTAAATTCAGTATTAAAACCACTCATATTTAATTTTCTTTAACGACAGCATGGACATGGACAATAAGGGTTACATGTCCGGGTACAGAGACCAGAGTCGTCCAAGAAATAGCCTCTTTCGCCTTTGGTTGTTTCTCTCAGGATAGAAATAACTGACCACGAAGCTTACTTCTGGAGTGAGAATTTTTTAAAACCTTTTCTTCCAAATAAAAAATTAATTTAAGACGATCGGATTCATTATTTTTCTCACCATCTATTTATGACTTAACTATAGCTACTGTATATAAAATATTGTGCCAGTATTGATGGGAGACATCAGTTTTCTTTTGTGTTAACTTTTTTTTGTTAATTTTTATTATGGGAATTTCTAATATCATATGCAAAAATAGGTGGAACAGTATCTGGCGAACTCCTATTTTCTTATTATCCTGTTTTGATAGTTATCTACAGTCATGCTGGCCAGTTTTGTTTCATCTCCATCCCCCTACTTCCTTCCACCTCCACCTCCCCAGACTCCCTGTAGGATTTTTTTCAAGCAAGTCTCAGATGTTATATCATTTTTCCCCTAAATTCTCATGTATGTATCTCCAAGGAATAGAAAAAGACAATAACCAAAATGCCATCATCGCATCTTTAAAACATTTTTAAAAATAATCCCTTAGTCTAATCCACAGTAAGTGTTCAAATTTTATGGGATGTATTTTTAAAAGGTAAATTTATTCCCTATTCTTGACTTGATAATCTAGTTCAGATGGATGAGAATTACGTTCACAAAAGGATTAGAAAAGTTATATTCCAATCAAGCACTAGATTGCCAAGGAGCAACGCAACTGCTCTGCCAGGTCACTGAAGGGCTGAGTGGTTCAAGAGAGCCTTTGGAGAAAATGGCAGGACTACAATGCAACTTCACACCAAGCCTTGGAAAGGCATTGCATAATCTTAATTTTCTTAAAACTGGAGGCAGGATTTAGGACACTTGGAAAGGCATTGCATAATCTTAATTTTCTTAAAACTAAAGACAGGAGTTAGGACAATCAGATACAGTATAGATGACTAGATAAAAATGAGAATAAATATGCAGTGTGTAGAGGACGTTAGGAGAGTGATCTGACCTGTGATTGAGTGTGGAGCAATTACAGTGCTTAAATTTGCAAGAAAGATTTTAACTCTTATCTATGAGATGCCACATAAAAAGCAGAGAAGCAAGGAAGAAAAATAAAGCACTTACAAGATGTTAGATCACTGACCACCTGGTTGGAGCCTTAGCTTCATCACATACCAACATGTGAACTCGAACAAACAGCTTGACAACTTTGAATACTCATTTTATCTTAGCTATAAAACTGTATCTATTGAAATAATGTCATTAGTCCTGTATTACTTACATAGCACATTCCCAGTAATAAGCTGCTTAATATTGGGACACAACTTTGTAGTTTGCACATCACTTCCAGATTAATCACCTTGATTTTTTTTCTTTGTGCCCCATAAGGTAGATCTCAATATCCCAATTTCCAAATGAGAAAACTTAGGCCTCAAGCATGATTGGTCACTGTCACATACGAGTTGTAATTGAAAGGTATTGTTATTATTCTTGTATGATTAAGCAAAAAGTCTAGAGAAAAGCAAAATGCTGACATACATCTCTGGATAGAAGAGTTTCTACAATGTGAAAGTGTAACAAGCAATAAAGAACCACATGAAAGTCACATCCAGTTAAATTTTCTGATTTAGGGTCTTAAAATGGCTATTAGTGCAAAATAAATCTCATAGTTCTTATACTGAGATCTTCCTCTTCCTGGGATAATAATTGGGATGATTTCTACAGTGATAGAGAGGATAACAGGGATAGAAGAACTTAAAGAATCAAAGAACTTAAAGAATCTCATCATAACTATTATCTCTCACTCTACTGCCTATAGACAGGGCAAAATTCCTCCAAATGAGAAGTGAAAATAAATTGATTTTTTAACAAAATAAACTAACTAGGGATTTCTGGAAACATAATGAAGCAGATAATTTGGTAGCATTTAATAATTCTATTTTAATATAGATAGGATTTAGAGTTTAAATAAATTAATACCATTGCCATTCTGTTCTTCAAAGTTGTATTCATGAAAACTAATACAAGCACTATGGAACAGAGTGTGGAGATTCCTTAAAGGACTAAAAGTAGAACTATGATTCAATCTGGCATCCCCACTCCTGGGTATCTTCCCAGAGGAAAAGAAGTCATTATACAAAAAAGGTAACTGCACATATATGTTTGTAACGGCACAATTCACAATTGCAAAAATATGGAACCAGCCCAAATGCCTATCAGTCAATGAGTATATAAAGAAATTGTGGTGTGTGTGTGTGTGTGTGTGTATGTGTGTGTGTGTGTGTGTGTATATTATATATATATATATAATGGAATACTATTAAGCCATAAAAAGGAATGAATATGGCATTTGCAGGAACCCGAATGGCATTGGAGACTATTATTCTAAGTGAAATAACTCAGGAATGGAAAACCAAACATACTATGTTCTCACTTCTAAGTGGGAGCTAAGCTATGAGGATGCAAAAGCATAAGAATGACACAATGGACTTTGGGGACTCGGGGGAAATGGTGGGGGGAGGTGAGGGATAGAAGACTATAAATTGAATTCAGTGTATACCACTCAGGTGATGGGTGCACCAAAATCCCACAAATCGCTACTAAAGAACTTACTTATGTAACCAAATACCACCTATTCCCCCAAAAACCTATGGAAAAAAAAAAAAAAATTTGAATTATATCCATGAATCCTTTTAGGTCTTGCTAGGTTTGCTATAGTGCTACAAAGCTAGCATTTATCACTATTTTTTACAAAACTAAACTCCAATTATTTGTACTTTAACAATAGTTTCTTTGACCAAAATTATATATTAGATCAGAATAATATAATCCTGTTGCAGGGAGATAATAGCTACTTGTTTGATCAAATCATCTTCTATTCTTATTTTCTTCCATAGGGTATAATTGACCTCCTAATAGTAAATTTACAAATACATATTTTATGTATATGAATTTATTTATTTATGTATACAGAAGAGCTTTCAGGAAGAAAATATTTCATGTATTCCTAAGTATAAGCTTTAAAAAGTAGGGGCATGTTAAATTTCTTCTACTAATTGATTCTTGGCTACTTCGTACTCTACAACCTATGCAAGCAAAATTGATGTGAATGTGAGACCTACCTATCGATAATGGGATCCCTGCCTGACTCCTAACACTGGATAATGGAGGAACCCTTGGTTATTGTCATCCCATGTCGAACTTTGTGATTTCATACTTCATAATGCAAGAGTATTACTTTAAAATGCATTAAACTTCTAAAGATAGCAAATAGCCTTTTGGATAATGCATTTTAAATAGACTCTAAATTCAGAATTTTAAAAAATGTTCATATTGTAAGACATCATAATAGCTCTTATATCGCATCCTGTTGCAATGCCCTACTCTCTTTTCCTAGGCTTTGCCTTCCTCCTCAGGAGATAGCCTGTCACTGTAAACCCATTCATGTTGCAACCCGAGCCTGACTTCCACTCTCCATAATAGGCCTGCGCCTCATCCTTTTTCATTTTTAGAAGTCATCCCTCTGTCAGTAGAACTGATTGGGTATTGTTTAATATGTAGAGGTCTTATAAATAGCTTTCCTGGCTAAAAATTGAACATAGAGATTTCAAATCAGCCCCCTCCCCCTGCACCATACATTATAGCTATCTGTTTTGTAATCTTTTTTATTAGAGAAGATGACAGCACATCCTGACATAAATCATAACTCATATTAATACAATACATATTTTAATCTCCTCAGAAACATTAAGCTGTAGTACACTTGTGTGAAAGAATGCTGACATCCAAAGGACTGATAATAAATATTTGAAACCTGAAAACATTTCGTTTTAAATTTTCATTAAATATGTATTTAGTCCAAATACATTAAAATTCCATAACCAAGTTTAAGAACTTAATTATGAATTACCTACAATGATCAAAGTGAGTTTGGTAAAGTTGATTTCTCAGCTTCAAGTGCTAAATGGAATAAAATGAGCACGGACTTAATAGAATAATAAATTAAATAATCATCCATTTGGAAGTTGCTGTCTACTTCTTAATAAAATCTAGATTTCATGTCTTTATCAAGTGTTATGTAAAATTAGACTCTAGATGTTTTTTCCATTCATATTATCAGCCAACCAAATTTTAGATGGTACATAGTTAATAATGTTATGGAAGTTTGAAGTCTTTCCAAATTTGGTCCATTTAATTTCTGACAACTTATGGTCCAAAGTATTTAGAATAAAGAATAGAAATATTTGGAATATTGCTTGGTTGCTTATAGGAGAAAAGCTGTTCTTGTATAGTCATAACAGTGTTAGGGGGTGAACAGAGAGAGAGCGCGCCGAGAGGACGTGTCCCAAGTCAAGGTCCCTCTGAATGAAATTTCTTATTTTATTTTAGCTAAATGATTAAAGATGGACAAGAAGATTCTTCAAAATCTCCTTCTTTCACCCTACCTCATTATGTTTAAATGATCATCTAAGAAATTACAGATACTGTATTTAAATTCATGAGAACTAGATATAGGCACTTTTAAACAATGTCTTCATTTTTCAAGCTACATTACAGCAAGGAGAATGAAAAGGAATGTGGAATAGGGAAGAGTTGAGGATAAAAGAGCGTATGGAAGGAGAAGGGTAGGAATTTTCTAGACAAACAAATGTGGAGGGAAGGGAGAGTGTTCCAGGCAGAAGGAACAGCATATGCAAATCACAGGAATGTGAGAAGGGCTGGAAGATTTGAGGAGCTGCAATGCTTGCTGGAGCAAAGTAGCGGGGGTAAGGGAAGAGGATGGTAACAGAAGGCTATCCGTCATATTTAAAGGGCTTTGTAAACTACAGGGGAGTTCTATATCTTAAGTCCTGTAAAAAGGAAATACCCATTCAAAAATTTGAGTGAGGAAATTGACTAATAATAGTAATGCCAATTGCTTATTCTGTACCTTTTATTTTACTGTCGATTCTTATCTATTCCATAACAGTTTTATTTATTCTCAGTATGTCATAGGTTACACATAAAGTGCTTGTATAATATTTAGCTATGATAAGTGTTTGTACATAAATTATCTTCCAACTTACAGCAACTTGCAAGATAGGCATTATCGTCACTGGTTGTCATAAGATGTTCAGATGAGTTAAGTGATTTGACCAAGACAACTCAGCCAGTAAATGACAGAGCCAAACATTGCACTTGGGTCCCTCTGTCTCCAAAACCTGCCCTCTTTACATTCTATGACAATGTCATTCTTGCATTGCATTCTATAAACATATATTGTGCCCCTTCTGTGATACTGGGGCTGGATGGAATCTTATCACTCTCTGCTGTCTTGGAGATCCTATTTGGCTGTCTTTAGGTCAGCATGCTCACACATAGATTTGTTGGCTATTAAAGCAGGGCAAAGACAGCTTGAGGGAAACATTCCAGAGTGGGGGTGGAGCCAGTAATGTTGGGGGCCAGGGAGGAGACCATAAATGAAACAAAATCATCATTTCCCAAATAACATTTTTATGTCTTCCAAGTAGTGCTAAGTTCCCAGCATATTCTGGACCTACATAATAAGTAAATGCTTTTGGACCAGAGCCACATTATGACTTTCATAGGCCCTGGGCACTTTTGCCTTCATGGGCACCTTCCTCCATGAAGGAAAAAAGTATATATATTTATTTATTCTATGTTATCTACATATTTATTTATATTAACAAATATATTTATTTATATGTCCATATATTATAAAGACATATTTATATATGCATTTATATATTTATAAATATATAAAAGATATATAATTATATTTTACAACTGAATTGGAGTAAAGGCAAATATAATCTAGATGGGATTCATGATTATACATTAATTATTATATTCTTTTTTATTCTGATTTTAAAAGATGAAAGTGAAAACACTTTTGTGAGCCCTGGGTGCTGTGGGTAAGTAGGCCCTGGTGAGGACTGGAGTGTTATCTGTCTCTATATGGTAAAATAATGCAAAGTTAATGCCGGAAGGCATTACCCTCCGTGGGCGTAGAGATAGAAGTTGGACCAGAGTAACTTCCACTTACGACAACAGTTTCATAAGAGGCTTAGGCAAGTGGGAGCCGCTATTAAGGAAGGCAGATTTTAAATTATTACACAATTGAGTTGTAGTTTTGTCTTTCACGAAGACTTCAGCAAGTTTAACTTTTTGACAAGCATATTTACTACAGGATAGGAGGCAACTTTTGCAATATCACTTTTAAAAGAAAAGCAACGGCTTTCAAGAAATGATTTCCTGTGTTGAGGCAGTTGCAGTAATTTTCAATATCTCATTTGTGGTGCAGAAAAATGAAATACCTCAGCCTCGGAAAATGAACGCAGAGTGAGATCACAAATTGATCTGGGCAGAAAAGAGGCAGGCAAAGGGCTTTAAATACTTTAAAATACTCTGCACCTCCAAAATACTGTCACTCTGAAATTACACTAGTCAGGGGTGGTATTTAGAACGCCGAAAGACATACAAGAGATGGAGAAAGACAGTACTAAAATCTTGAAATACTAGAACTCAGAGGGTTAACTTCTGGAAGATTAAAAGGATAGTTATTGTGTCTCTGATGAATACTTAATGGGGCCAGAAAACATGCAGAGCCAGTTATAAACAGATGCAAAGAGCATAGAGATGTGACTGACTCTTCCACCACAAATTACAAAGGCACATTAGAAAGCACTGGTACAAAGGAACGCCATCCCTTGCAGGATCCTGAGAAACACGCCATTGGGAGAGGAGTTGATTGGGCTAAGGGTCCTGGTTTTTGAGTCAGAGTCACACTCTCTGGAGATCCACAGAGAACGTCACAGAGAGAACACGTGGCTGCAGGAGCCTTATGTGCTGAGCCCAGTTTGATGTTGCTGGGGATTCCTACTTCATCCAGCATCTTCCTACTTTCTCAGTTCCAGAGAAAATGAAAAAAAAAAAAAAAATGAACTTTTGCTGTAAAGTGAAGGGAAATTGGATGAGAAGTGAAGACTTGCAGGCGGAACCTCTGGGGATGAACTTTCACCTGTCACTGTTTCAAGTTATTTTTGTGGCACAGAGTTGATTAAAAGAGCTTTCCTTTGGCACTGCTACTGTTGGAGGCAAGAAAAGGAAATGCTAATTTCTGGAAACTAGAGTTGCTGCCCTCAAAAGAACAAGAAATAATGAGTGCTCTGAAAGAAAACACAGACAGGCATGTGGTCCTCAACCAGAAAGCAGTAACACACCAGCAATGACAACAGCAGTAACTGAAATCCTAGCCTCTTTGTCTGATGCCAAGGAAGAGCAGATAAAAATCAACCTATGTTCCTTGGATGGAAATCAAATTCTCATGCTTGATGGTTTTCACCGCTAATTTCATTGAAATGGCCCCATGCTAACTTGGGCTTTCTGAATGTATTCATGCCAGTAACTCAGCCTCTGAAGGGTGCCGGAGGGACTGAGCTGGTTGGGCTGAGTGATGAGTTTGTGAGGTGGCTGCTGGCTGCCTGGCAGTCTCAGAGCCGAGTGGCCGCTGTGCGCTGGCCACTGGGGAGAGATTCTGATGGTGACTGATACTGAGAGAGTGATTAAATCTGTTTGGAAAGTTAGCCAGAAGACAGAGAAATTGAAAAGGGAATGTAGTTCATTCCTTTTGGGCACTGACTTTTCCCCATAAGTATTAACTCTTCGCTATCCCCCAAATCAGACTAGATTTTCACATTTTCAGATTAGAAACTCATGGAAAATGCCTGACTAAAAACTATCAACGTGTTTGCAAATGCTGAAGAGAATGGGAGTAAAGCCATGAGAGTTTTCAGGAAATTGAATTTGCTTAGGTAGATTGTAACAACTCTCTTATGAGGGCATTTGAGCCATCACGTTTAATTTGGGCCATTTAACAAAGATCCTGGGAGTGGAGAATTGAAAAGGGTGGGACTTACAGGCTTTCTCTGGGATTATGTTGTTTTCTACCTACTCCATGTCCAGAGCGCAAGGAAATAAATCTAGGATGTTCTTAATGTTTGGAGGCTCAGTTTCTTAAGACATTGGTTCTTTAGTTGCTTATTTGTGTAGTCCCTGTGAAAATAAGTGTGCCTTTTTAATTTAACTGAGTGTTATTTCATTGTCTTTGATTGTTTTCACCTGGGTATGGTTGGGTTTGCAGAAGCCCAAGTGGACAACTTGTTAGCCTCTTTGGTCATGCAGAAAGGCCGTTCACCACCATTGGGACCTAGCAGTACTGATTCTGCTACTAATGGTCTCAATAAATCAGTAAGACTGAATTTCTCATCCTATAGCAAATTTACCCTTACTCACACAACCATTGAAAACACAGCCAGGGCAACATAGATTTTAGACCTACTTTTTATGGTATGTTTATGTCATTTATTTTACCTGTGTTTTCTGGATGTTCTCAAATGAAACATTAGGAGACTTTTCGGGAAAAACAGAAAGCTGTTACATTTTGACTGTGAGAACACCTGGGAAGAGTAAGGGTGCATAAGCGAAGCAGCTTATTAAGTGCTTCAGTAAAAGTAAGGGAACTAATTTGTCACACTGCATGACATTCAAAAGAACAAATGCCTCCTAGACTAAAATGCTAAGGAAGGGAACTCTAGGGAGAATGGAAAATTCCAAAGTATATTCATGATAGGAGATGCCTGAATTGTAAAAAGGGATTTTGCTAGGGGGTAAAAGCAAGACATTTGTCCTTTCCATGCATTTTAATTATTACCAGCTTGAGTTTCTTGAGGCCCTAGTTTATCATCTCAGATTTCCTAACACTTTTCATGGCGTGTAGCTACAGATTAGTATGAAAAGCACAACTGTGTGCTTCAGTGATTCTTCAAATGACAGTGATCTGGAAGGAAGGAATCCCCTCTGTTACACCAAAGTGCAAAAACCATGAAACTCCAAAGTCCTGAGGCAGAAGCTCCTTATGGAAAGTGTACTAGCTGTACAGGAGTGAAGACCATAAGCGATTTTGTTAAGTGCTGAAAACGTGGAATTGATGAGCATTCTCAATTTTTTTTAGGAGGCCAGGTATTTGGGTGAATAGTTTGGAAAGACAATGAGCATTGTTTAAATGCCCCCCAAATTGCACACACAGAGTCCTAACAGCAGCAACCTGCTGTCAGGCACAGGAGCAATGATTAAAGAAGTTTTTGTTAGATTGTAGTGTCATGAAATCATTATAATCAAATCTACCTGAGGAACATACCCACCAGAAGACAAAATAAAAAAGATACCTCTGAAATCTTTTTTGTTTCCCAAATAAAAATGAATATCTCATAGATTCCATTTGGTGAGAAGGGAGATGATTTGAGAGATTATCTCAGTAGTACATATTAACTGCTCTTACCAGATGACCGAGTGATCATATTCAGTACATTGCTAAATTTCTCTATCTGTAAAATATGATTAATAGCTTACCATTTTCATGGTAATGTTTAAAGATAATGAAAAAATAATAATCACAAAATGTTTTCAGATACTGTAAAGCAGAGGTCAGCAAATTATAGCCATCAGCTAAATTCTGCCTGATACTTGTTTTGGTAAATAAAGTTTTACTGAAACACAGCCATACTTATTCGTTAACATATTGTCTACAGGTCCGTTCCCAAGAGCTGAGTACTTGTGACATAGAACATGTGTCCCACAAAACTGAAAATGTTGCTATCTGGCTTTTTGCATTGAAATGTCAATAAATCCTGCTCTTAGGAAAAGCAATTGTAGTTTTAGAAGCTGAACAAATGGACTTATGCACACTCTTACATAAATGACCAAATTACATGCATTTCTAAGCCTCTTAACATATATATATATAGGCCTATAGAGCTCTTAATCAAGGCATGAGAGACAGTATGTTCAGGCAAAAAGGCTTGAACTGAGTGAAGTTCAGATAGAAACTGCCAATGACTGTTCCTGGGCAATGGTCTGATAGAGGCTGTCAACTTATAGTATCTATAAGGGGTACACATGAGTACAGAGCAGTGGTTGAGAAGGACTTGGCCTTGGTTAGAGGATAAGCTCTCATTAGCCAACAGTGAGATGTGTTAACTAGAAAAGCAAGTTCTTAGACTGCACCAATGTCTTGAATGAGGAAAGGGATACTTCAGCTTCATTCTGTGCAGGTCAGTCCACAACTAGAAGACTCTGTTCAGTTTTGTGCCCCCACATTTTTAAGGAATGAAAGACTGTTGAAGCTCATGGAGACTGAAGAGAGTGACGAGGTCTGGCTGGGGACTTGAAACCACACTATGTAAAGAATGGCACAAGAAATTGCTACGTTTGACTCAAGAAAAGAAGACTCAGGGGTACACACAAGCTGTGTTCAAATATTTGAAGAGCTTACTATTCAGCGTAGCTCTTTGGTACAGTTGGAACCAAGGATAAGAGAGCTTCATGGTTAGGGTGTGTACAGACGGAGTTGGTGGTCACAGGAGTTTAGAATGTTGTGGAGATGATTCAAGTATCAGTTGCGTGGTTGGATTGGTAACTTTGAGAATTCCTTCAAACCCTAAAATATTTGATTCTGTGAAAAAGATGACCTCAAGGGAGCACTTCACAAGTGTTTTCCAAGCTGATTCATTCCCAGGCATGTTGGTATAAAGGAGAGATAGTGATTTTCCAGTTCTAGAAATATAAATATTTAGGTTTCAGTGTATGCCCAAGCTAGCACACCTCAAGGTGGAGCCCCAACTCAAGTTAAGATTTTGAGAGCATCATTAGCTCCAATCACTTATTTTTCTATTTGAACTGAAATTTAGAAGCGTGTTTTGATTCCCTATCTAAATATCCTGCTTCTTCTACACAGCTGTTGATAAGCTGAGGGAAACTTGGAAAGCTCATGTACTTTCTGTTGCTCTCCTCTTCTATCTGTAACAAATGTTTAGTAGTTTTCCAATTACTGCAACAGTGTTAAGAGGATCTGTGGTAACATAATTGCAAAGTGCTCAGGAATTCTTCAAAGGAAGCAGGCTTAATCTTTGATTATCATCTTGACTACCAACTATGGCAATAGCCTACTCCATTGATATCTTCTTATTGCTTTTCCTTTTTGCTAATAGAAGAGGCTACTAGTTACATATGATTTTAGCTCTCTGGAAATAAGTGACAAGAAATGAATAAATCATGTACTACTGTAGGTTGGCAGGCAGGGCACAAGATTACTAAATTATGCACCATGAAAAAGAGAAAGCTATAAAGAAATCAATCTTTGGCAAAGCTTGAGTAATCCATCCAGTATAATTCAAATGCATGGGTTAGGGACCCTCTGTACAAGAGTTCTCATAACCTAGTTAGGTTGGTAATTAGGACACGGACAACCAAAAGGGGAAAAAATAAGAATGTTGAACAGCAGGCAAGTGAATTTTAGAATAATGAGGAAATATCAAATAGGGTAAATCAATGGAGTTAGAGGACACAATGGGGAAATGAAAAACGTTCAAAGATAAATTAATGTAGGCCCAAGGGTTATGCAAGCAATTTACTATAAATATACTAGCAAAAAGAGACAGATGTAGGTGAACAAGGAAGCACAAAATTGGTAATACATTGTTATAAGTAAGAAATGGCGTAAAACAAATGGTGTGGCAAAGCAGAAGGTCAGTGAACAAGAAAGAAAAGCATGTAAGAAAAAATACAGACATTCTTTTGTAGATGACATGCTATTTAGCAGAAGTTTGTGCTCCTTCACAAGCACCGTAAACATCCTTATAAATGTCATGTAAAGTAAATGTGGCCAGCCTCATTTTCAGTTATGAAAACCGAGCCTCAACTTCTTCCAAAGTCACAGAAAGCAGCAGGTGTTTACCTTCCAAGCATATATGGAGAGTTTCAGCCAATATGCCCATTTAAAGGACAGAAAATTCATGGTTCCATTAATTGTTTAATTTACCTATAAAAAAGTAAAGTACACTAATCTCGTGTGTGCAGCTCAATTAACTTTTATGTATGAGTACAGGTTCCTGTAGCTGTCTCTGAGATCAAGATTCAGAGCGTCTCCAGGATCCCTCAAGGCTGCCTTGTGTCTTTCTCGGTGTGTCTCCCAAATATAACCACTCTTCAGATTCCTAACACCATCAATTTTGCCTGTTCTGGAACTTCATATAAATGAAATTATATGGTATGTACATTTTTCTGTCTGTCTTCTTTCTCTCAACATCATAGCCATGAGATTCATCTCATGTTCTTGCCTGTACCAGCAGTCTATTATTAGTCATTGCCTCTATTGCAGGACTGGCAAACTTTTTCTATAAAGGGTCAGGTGGTAAATATTTTAGGCTTTGTGGATAATATGATCTCTGTTGCAACTACACAATTCCGCCTTTGTAGCACAAAAGCAGCCATCCACAATATGTCAATGATTGAGTATAGCAGCTGTGTTCCAACAAATGTTATTTACTAGGATTTAGTCTTTGGACCATACTTTGCCAATTCCTACTCTATGGTGTTCTGTTGTATGAATACGTTACTATTTATCCATTTTCTTGTTGAGGAACATTTGGAGTGTTTTCGTCGTTTGCTAAAAAGACTGGGGGTTATGGTATTATGGTATTACCGGGTCATGGAATTGGTATTCTGATTGTGTTTAATAAACACTGTCAAACAGCTTTCCAAAGTAGTCGAACCAATTTATACTCCCACCAATGGAGTATGAGAGTCCTAGATGTTCTGCTTCTTTGCCAATATTTAGTATAGCTGGTCTTTTTAATTTTAATTATTCTGGATCTGGCTAAAGGATTCTCTCCATGATTTTAATTTATATTTCCTTGATAAGCATGATATTAAGCATCTTTCATATATATAAGCATATGTACATATATGTAAAAGTATATCTATTATATAAATATATACATATGTGTATATGTAAGTATATATATTTATATAAAAGATGTTTATACTTTATTTGTATAGATACATATACACACACACACACATACACACACACATATATATATTCCCAAAAGGGAGTATCCAAATGGGCCATATATATAGAGAGAGAGAGAGAGACAGAGAGAGAGAGAGCGAGAGCATGTCCAATGGTGAATTTTTTAATTCACCACTTTTAAATGAGCTATTCATTTTATTATTGATTTGCAGAGGTTCCTTATATATCTTGAAAATAAGCTCCTTACATATATTGTGCATATCTCCTCCCAGTTAATATTTCATTCTTAAGGCAAGATAAGCAGTTAATCTCATAATTTTTTTTCAGTAAGATGCTTTCACTTCATCAGTGAAGTCAGCACTGAGTGGGTTGCAGCATTAACTAGAACATAAGAACAACATTTCAGAAGTTCAGGAGCCTGTGGAAAATCAGTACATTCGAAGATGTGAAAGAGCATCCTTTCTCTCCTGAGACTATGGTGATCTTTTATGCCTCTAAAGGGAGGCAGAGCACCAGGTTCTTGAAGGAACAGTAACCTTCAGGGAGGAAGGCAAAAGGGACTAATAGACATAGCAGAACTGATATTTGGAACTACACCCCCAAAGCAAAGCCTTTCCTAACTCATTCACCATTCCAACTTCCCTGTGCCAAGCATGGAGGGAAATGAGTGACCTTGATGTTGTTATTTATAATCTTCTTTTCAAAAAGAAGCCAATCCACATGAACCTCATTTTTAAATGCCTGGCAGATACCCTGAAACAAGTCAAGAATGTTTTTCAGAATTCTATGTTCTGTGCTACATGTTCGCTCTTTAGCTATGTATTCTCCTTCTATTAAGTTATTGCAACATAAAGGTGATTAATTAAGATGAGAAGCAGACATTGCTAAAACAGGAAGAAAAGCAAAAAAGAAATAAATGTTTCCTAAGAACCCACGAAGGAGAACAGATGTCAGCAGAAGCAGATGTATGCTTCTCCGGGGTGAAAGAAAGAATTCTTAATGCAATCAGAATCCCGGTAACATAAGTAACCAAGAAAGTAGAACATCGACAACTTCGCAGAACTTTCTCGTGATGTTATGCATCCATAAGTACTACCCTAAGCGCACAAACTACCAATGACAAATGCTTTAAAACTATTTTTAAAAGAGAGAAAAATGAGAATAAACTAGCGAATGCAAGGTTATGTGTATCCTCTTTTTAGAATTAGAAATCCATTCAGAAGATTTGCCTTGAGGAAGAAGTTATCAATTCTGTATCCTATGTAACTCAATCAGCTAAATGGCTAATGTCTGCTCCTGACCCACATGTGACAGGATGAATGTTTAACTCCTTCCCAAATTTCAACATGTAAGAGAACACGATGTAAATTGTTTAGGTAGACATCTTGAGAAAAGTGACTGAATGAAATAACCAAAGTGTTTTCTTCTAAACCATAATATCAGGATAAAAACATTAGAAAATGTAAAACTTCTATGTGTCAACTACCAAGATAAAGATACTGGTAAAATATTTGCAGCAAATACGATTCTTAAAAGCCTGATACCTTAGTTATATAAAAAGTTCCTATATATTGATTTTTCACAATGAACACTTTAATAGACAAGTTTTCAACAATTTTGAACTAACAATTTAGGAAAAAAAATAGAGAGAGTTAACAAACATCAAAGTAATGTTAAACTTACTAGTTTGGAAAAATAACAAGATATACCAATTGTCACCAATCAAATTAGTAAACAGTTTTGAAATAAATAATATGCATGGTGGTGGCCTGATAAAGATGAAATATACACAAGCAATTACATATGTTTGGACTATACATCATATAAGGCCTTTGGGAAGCATTAAGAATATTAATAATATTTGTATGTTTTAACATAGTATTTTTAGTTATTTCAATATAATCTCCAGAAATAATCATATAAGTTGACAGTATTTTTAAATAGGTCATAATTTCCAATGACAAAATAATGATAATAAACCACATGACCAAGTATAAATACATTTTAATCATTGTCATCTTTCTCGGAATAAATGTCTGTCCTTAATTTAAAAAAATAATTTTTATATTCTATCTGTCCAAAATTTCATATGTTCTTTTCTTCCAAATCTCTGTCTTTTGGTCTCTTAGTTTGAAATTTTCTAAAAGCGTGTATCATTCTCTTTCAGTTGTCTTTAATTTCTTTTTTTTTTTTTTCTTTTTGAGATGTCTGTTGCCCAGGCTGGAGTGCAGTGGTGTGATCTCAACTCACTGCAACCTCCACCTCCTGGATTCAAGCAATTCTCCTACCTCAGCCTCCCAAGTAGCTGAGACTACAGGTGCCCACCACTATGCCCGGCTAATTTTTGTATTTTTGTAGAGATGGGGTTTCACTATATTGGCCAGGCTGTTCTTGAACTCCTGGCCTTGTGATCTGCCCATCTCGGCCTCCCAAAGTGCTGGGATTACAGGCGTGAGCCATCACGCCTGGCTGGTCTTGAAATATTTTATCTTGTCCTCCTATCTTTCATTATCATTCAACTGTAGAGGCATAATAATATAAAGTATGGCAAATCCATTCAATGAGAAGTGACTATAAATTGTATGCAAACCATAAAAAATGATTATGTGTAATATTAAACAGCAATTTCAACAATATCATTAAATGCCTATGCAAAGAAAAAGAAGCTAAAAGGAAATACACTAGACTATACCCAATTATTGTGTTTTACTCATGGCACAGTGGGTTTTGTTTTTCTTTCTTCCTTTGAATATTCAAAACTTTTCACATTTCCTTTAATAGGATGTACTTTTTCCAGAATGAAAATGCAAATCATTAAAGTAATTGCTCTCTTCTTCAAAAGATCACTGTACTCACAGCCTCTTTTAAGATTTATTTTTTTTAAAGAGTGTCTGGTTTCCTTCCCAACATCTCTGAACAGCAGTTCTCAGAGTCCCACTATTTATATTCATTCTCTTGTTGCATTGCAGCCAAGCAAACTTTTGGTCTGTGCAGCCAGCAGAAAGGATGAGAGCAGATGAGATGATAAATCTAAATGGTTGGATGGATGAGTCCCCCTGCCTTGTTAGGAGGTGTGGGCACCCAGTACATCAGCTCAGCAATTTTCAGATAGCAAACACTTGGCTGGAGCTCAGTCCTCCTGCTTGTTTGCTACTGAGTTCCCCCTTTCTTGATCTTGAAGCCTGTTACAGGATGCACACAGTCTAGAGTTTTATCTCATTCCTGTTTCAGGCTTTGAATCTGGCTCAGATCATCTTGTTTCTATGGAAACCCCATGGTTGGCAGGCACAAATGACCTTGTCCTGATCGTGTATTCATCATCTCCAATATCCTCACCCTCCTGCACATCTTTGTTCTTGAAGTGAGAAGTAGGTTTTAAAGCCAACGGAGGTTCTATTATTGACATCCTTCTAAGATGCGTCTTCTTCAGGTGTCGAATGACGCTGCATTTGTCTGTGCACCATCTCCTCAGAAATCTCCTCTTGTGTCTTATTGGCATTTACTTGGAGATAGAGAGGGTGGATGGAAAGGTGAAATCTAAAAGGGCAGGTGCTTACCCATGATCACATAGCTCCTAGGTAGCAGGAAAACAAATTTACTCAGTTTCCTGACTCACAGGGGTTCCTGATTGCCTGCTTTATGTTCTTTTTTTCAATGATTCTCTATCACTGGTTGTATATATGTAATTATTAAAAATCTGTTTAACTTAGTTCATGTTTTTCTAGGAGATGCTCGTCTCCGATAAATCTCAAAAAGTTCAAAAAAAAAATAAAAGTGATACCTACTCTAATTACAGCCTATTCATTGAAAATAAATGGAAAAGCGAATTTAACTGCTGTTCACAAGCTTTTTGACAGGCTTTTTCTAAAAGTGACTATTTCTGTAGTTAGCTGAGAAAGCACAACAGGAGGAAAATTTTGCTTTTGATTACAAGTCTTTCCTGGGAGGTAATACCACTAGGAAATTCTCTTTTTTTCTATGTATTTTTCTTACCTTCTAACCAGGCCACTACTCTTGGGGTAATAATATGTCTGCAGGAAAATGGAAAATATGACCAGAAGATAAAATTATTTCACTCAATAGATATTTACAGGAACCTATCATGTCGCTATTTGTATTCAAAGAAAAAAAATGCCTGATGCCAAGGTGCTTACCATCCTAATAGGAAGGCATGTAAATGAAATAGTGAGATGAGTGACCAGGTACCGCTGTGTGCGGGATTTGGTAAAGGCACAGGGAGAGGAAGGTGTGGACATACCTACAGGATGGGACTCCCTACCCGAAGGCTGGAAAGGGAGTAGAGAGGGTACAAGGTGGAAGATGACACTGCAGAGGCCTCATTGAAAAGAGTATTATTTGAAAGATAAGGGAGAACCATGGAGGGCTCTACACAGACACATCCTATGACCGCGACATTGGAAGTAGTTCTTAGTTCCTGAGTTCATCTGATGCTAAATTGCACGTGAACACTAACTCCTTAAGACATACATTCTTTGGTTTGAGACCTTACCACCTGTTTGGATCATGCTCTTCTGAATTGATAAACAGGCTATTTAGTGGTGTCCATTTATATTTGATACCCTGCTTCAAATATGGCAATTTGATCAACTGAATGCAGTCTTTGAAGCCACAATAAATGTATTTTTTGCCTAAGTAGATAATGAAAATAGCGAGAGAAATCAATGAATGAAACCACTATTTGGAGGCATCCTTGTCGTATTAAAATGTAAGATGTTTGGAGTGAGCTACATGCAGAGGGAGTGACTGTTCACTAAAGAGATAATGTGATAAGTGGCCTTCTTCTCCCTTAGCAGTCAATGTTTATTTGTCCTTAGCAATTTTCTTAATTTTCTACTGGGCATACATTTCTCCTTCAAAATAAAATAATCTACTGGAAATGAAGTTGATCAATAGGCAAGTCAGAGGATTTTTTTCAAAAATCTTGAAATTAATAGGGACAAGTTAGTAAGGTGGAATAGATATCCTTATTGTAAATGTATGTATCATCTGAATTCAAAGTAACAGGTTTCCTGTGCATACGTGTGTGTAAGAGAGACATAGAGAGAGAGAGAGAGAGAGAGAGAGACAGAGAGAGAGAGAGAGAGAGACAGAGAGAGAGAGACTGAAACAAGGATGCTTTCATGTATTACAGCAATGGTTCTCAATTTATCAAGCATCAGAAGCAGCGATTGGGCTTGTTAAAGCAACAGTTGCTGGACCCATCCCCAGAATTCTTACTTCAGTAGGTCTGAGACAAAACCTGCACTTTGGCATTAGTTGATCCAGGAACCACATTTTGAGATCTACTCTACCAGGGAGCTCTAGACTCATCAATCGTATTTCCCCCTTATACCAGGTAGCCACGATGCACTTACTAGCATGCAGGAGTGGACACGTAAAACATCGATAGTTACATTCACCATTCTTTGTACACCCCTCCCCTTTTGAAATCCCTAATAAAAACTTGCTGGTTTTGCGGCTCGGGGTCACCATCATGGTCCTACCAATATGTGATGACACCCCCAGAGGCCCAGCTGTAAAATTTCTCTCTTTGTACTCTTTCTCTTTATTTCTCAGACCAGCCGACACTCAGGGAAAATAGAAAAGAACCTATGTTGAAATATTGGGGGCTGGTTCCCCTGATATAGTTGGATGTAATATTTCTTGTTAATTTGTGAAGATTTTATTTATTTTTCATAAAGAATCAAAAATTTAGAGCTAAGAAGGATTTGAAACAGTATCTGACTTAATCTATTATCTATGAAAGAAGACAGGCCCCAACAAATTAATTTACTTCATTAAGGTCCCATAGACACTTACTGGTGATGCCAGGAGCAAAATGTGTCTGTCTCTGAACTCCCTGACCACACAGTCTTTGCACTTTGCCACCTGGCTTTTGCAACTTTCAATTCCAGAGTCATTAATAAATCTGTTAGTTATTATACAATTTAGGGTGCTTCATATTAGTGAGACAATTGTTTAAATTCATCTGCCACATTTTTGACATGGTTGTAAATGAAAATTAGCCACCAGTACCTGTTATTTATTGAGCACTCACTAAGTGCCTGGTGCTATACTTCACATCCATTAGTCCTAGTTCATCTTTAACTAGCTCTGAGGAACAGGTCACACATAGTTCTTACTTTTCTGATGAAGAAACTGAGACTCAGAGAGGTTGCATGGCTTAGTCCAATTCATGCAGCTAGGAAGTGACATTAGGAGGACAAGCATAAGTTGGGAGATAGCTGAGCCATGCAATATAGACCCAGTAGTCAGCTCCTCCTCTCCCAAATGAGAGTTGACTAAGGTATATGCCTTGGTTGTGTGGTAACAAGGCAGACCCTTAGGCAAAGAATAACCAGGCAGATTTCACTTGCTGAAACAGGGATACAGTGGAGTAACTTCGGTCTCAGATTTTTTTTTTTTTTTTTTTAGATAAATGTTCCAGTCACTGGAATCAGGTTATGAAGTCAGAAACTGCTTTGCATAAAGGCTGATATGATGGTTAATGATCTGAGTGTGACCTAAGAGCTGGACTGTTTTCCCAGGGCAGGTCAGAGCATCAGGTAGAGTTCAGGTGTTTCCAGGTGTTGGGACTATAGGATGGTGGCAAGAACATGGACTTTGTTCCTGAGTTTTGCTAGGTATGGAGCTGACCTTTTGTGCTTCTGTAAGGAGAACATTTTATGTTTCTGTTTTGAAACTGTAGATAATTGCACCATGATGTGTTTTCTGAGAGGGGAAGTTGGGTAAACATTATAACTTGGCTATCTCACAATTGGGAGTAACAGTAGACCACTGCTGTGTAATTTTTTTTCCTAAACCTTGAAGAAAAGTGGAAGTAAAAACAGGAAGTTTAGAAAAGGAATAACCTATCTTGCAAGCAGATAAAGTCCAAAATGACCACACAGATAAAGTCCACACACAGTTTTTATTATTTACTTTTTTAATTATGGTAAATATATTTAATAATATTTTCCATTTTCACCATTTTATTTACGTATGTATTTATTTTTGAGCCAGGGTCTCACTCTGTCACCCAGGCTCAGTCAGTGGCACAATCCGGGTTCACTGCAGCCTCAAACCCCTTCAGGTTCAAATGATCCTCCCACCTCAGCCTCCCAAGTAGCTGGGACTACAGGTGTGTGCCACCATGCTCAGCTATTTTTCTTTTTATTTTTTGTAGAGACAAGGTCTCACTGTGTTGCCCAGGCTGATTTCAAACTCCTGGGCTCACACAATCCTTCTGCCTCAGCCTCCCAAAGTGCTGAGATTACAGGCGTGAGCCACTGCACCCAGACTTCACCATTTTTAAATGCACAATGCAATAGCATTAATTATGTTAACAATTTTGTGCAACCATTACCTCTATCTGTTCCAAAATGTTTCATTAACCCAAACAGAAACTCTCTACCCATTAAGCAATAATTTGTCTTTCTTACTTACCCCCAACCCCTGGTAATCTCTGTTCTATTTTCTGTCTCTGAATTTGCCTATTCTGGGTACCCCATATAAGTGGAATCATGCAATATTTGTCCTTTTGTATCATGCTTTTTTCACTTAGCAAAATGTTCTCAAGGTCTGTCCACATCGTAAAAGGTATCAGAACTTCATTCCTTTTTAGAGCTGTATAATTTTTCATGGTATATATGTAATATATACCACATTTTGTTTATTAATTCATCTGTTGATGAAGCCTGGAGCTGTTTCTACCTTTTAGTTATTGAGAATAATGCTACTGTGAACATTGGTATGCAAGTATCTGGCTGAGTCCCTGCTTTCAATGCTTTGGGGTACATATCTAGGAGTGAAATTGCTGGGTCGTATGGTAATTTTATGTTTAACTTTTCATGAAACCACCACACAGTTTTCCACAGTGACTGTATCATCATACACTCCCACCAGAAATCTACGAGGGTTTCAATTTATCCACACCTTTTCCAACAGTAGTTGTTTCCTAGGATTCTTCCCTGCATTATAGCTATTCTAGCAGGTCCACATACACTGTCTTTAGCATGCTAAGTTGAAGACACCAAAGCATATGTCTAGTCTCTTAGTTGGTATTTGGGGAGATTATTTTTACTCAAACCAGGGGGAAGGGAAGAACAAGGGTTGAAGAATGTGATTCATAGACCAGGGTAACAAAAAAAGAAACCCAGAAATAAAGCAACACACTTACAACTATCTGATCATCGCCAAGGCTGACAAAAAAAAGCAACGGAGAAAAGATTCCCTATTCAATAAATGGTGCTGTGATAGTTGGCTAGCCATATGCAGAAGAAAGAAACTTTCATTCTGCATATGGCTAGCCAACAACCATTACCTTTCACCATATACAGAAAGGAACCCAAGATGGATTAAAGATTTAATGGTTTTTTTATGCAACCATAAAAAACACAGATGGAGGTGGAGGACATAATCCAAAGACCTCACACTCTAAAAATCCTAGAAGAAAACCTAGGAAATATCCTTCTCAACATCAACCTTAGCTAAGAATTTTTGGCTAAATCTCCCAAAGCAATTGCAACAGAAACAAAAATTGATGAGTGGGACCTAATTAAACTTTAGAGCTTCTGCACAGCAAAAAACAAAGAAAAAAAAAAAACCTACTAAAGTAAATAGACAACCTACAGACTGAAAGAAAATATTCTCAAACTTTGCATCCAACAAAGGTCTAGTATCCAGAATCTAGAAGAAGCTTAAACAAATCAATAAGCAAAAACAAATAACCCCATTAAGAAATGGGCAAAGGACATAACAGATACTTCTCAAAAGAAGACGTACATACAACCAACAAACTTACGAAAAAAATGCTCATAATCACTAATCATCAAAGAAATGCAGATCAAAACCACAGTGAGATAATATCTCACACCAGTCAGGAATGGCCATTGTTAAAAAGCCAAAAAACGACAGATGCTGATTGGGCTGCAGAGAAAAGGAAGCACTTACACACTGTTAGTGGGAATGTAAATTGTTTCAGCCTCTGTGGAAAGCAGTTTGGAGTTTTCCCAAAAAACTTAAAACAGAACTACCACTTGACCCAGCAATTCGATTACTGGGTATCCACCCAAAGTAAAATAGATCATTGTATCAAAAAGATGCATGCACTCATATGTCCATTCCTGCACTATTTATAATAGCAAATGCATAGGATCAACCTACTTGCTCATCAGTGATGGATTGGATAAAGAAGGGGTGGTACATATATATACCATGAAATATTATGCCACCATAAAAAAGAATAAAACCATGTCCTTTGTAGCAACACAGATGGAGGTGGAGGACATAATCCAAATGAATTAACACAGGAAGAAAAAACCAAATGCCACATGTTCTCACTTATAAGTGGGAGCTAAACATTGAGCACCTGTGGACATACACCTGGGAACAGTAAACAGTGTCAGCTACCAGAGTGGGGCAGGAGGAATGGGGATAGGGTCAAAAAACTACCTATTGGATACTGTGCTTACTGCCTGGGTGCAGTATGCCCATGTGACAAACTTGCACGTGGACTCCTAAATAAAAGTTTGAAAAAAAAAAAAAAGAAGCCATTGACCATATCTACAAAATCAACCAACCATAGAATAACATTCTGAATTACCTGCCATGGGGCTCAAAGTCCTTTAGGTATCATCCTTTCATTACACACATTAGGGTTATCACCATAGTGTAATGAAAAGTCTACAAACTTTTGAATCAGGTAGCTTTATGACATAGGCAACGTGTTCATAGACAACATTATTTTCTCTGTGTGTCATCTTGAAATTCATATATATGTATTCCTAAATATTGGTTTTCTCATTTATATAGCCATTGGGAATAATAAAACAATTTACCTCATTGAAAAACATTTTCAATGTGAGAATACAAAGATATCATCAATGTAAAAAAAAAGAATGTGGTCATTAGCCGCAGTCTATGAGGAGATCTTCTATCACACCAAGAATCTCTTGTGTTTGGAAACATAATTTGGTCATCTTGGCATCCTCAGCATGGAGCTCAGTGCTGAAGATGAAGTATTCAACTATGAGAAATTGAAAGTTGAAGAGTTTATTTTAAAAAAAGGTTTTTAGCACTTTGGGAGGCCAAGGCGGGTGGATCATGAGGTCAGGAGATCGAGACCATCCTGGCTAACATGTTGAAACCCCGTGTCTACTAAAAATACAAAAAAATTAGCCAGGCATGGTGGCGGGCGCCTGTAGTCCCAGCTACTTGGGAGGCTGAGGTGGGAGAATGGTGTGAACCCAGGAGGCTGAGCTTGCAGTGAGCCGAGATCGCGCTACTGCACTCCAGCCTGGGTGACAGAGCAAGACTCCGTCTACAAAAAAAAAGTTTTCTTACTGAGAAATTAAGTTAAGATATATGTTCACATAGACCTTTCCAGAAGAAAACTGAAGAGAGGTAAAGTGTAGTCTAACTCACAAATGTAAATAGAGAAACATAATGCATATTTACTCAGCAATCTTTTCATATGCGATCATATTATTGGAATAGGAGTTTACCAATTGGAGTTCAGCATTTTTCTTGCACAAAACACAAAGCGATAACTGTAATTTCCATCTTTAGCTTTTGAAAAAATAAAAGAACTTGCTACTTGCAAACCAACAAGAGCAGAGTCCCATTTTCCCCCCTTTCTCTTTACCAACATTTTTCAGCCATTCTACTTCACCCAGTCTTTCCAAAGTACTTAATTTTTTTTCTAAATTGATATGCAATGGATTGCTCAGTTTTACAAATAACGTAAGAAGGTTTAGGGGCACCATAACAGATTCTTTGAAACCATAAAATTAACCCTTGGCTACTGATGTTGGTGGGGGATTAGAGAGTAGCCTACCAGCCTCAAGTGGTCAAAATGACACGGACATTCTCACAGGTATTTTAAAGAAAAACATGACAAGTTGGCTGTATTTATGCATGCATAATGATTTTTATAGAATTCTATCTCTATTAAAACATAATTTAGTAGATTAAATATGCTCTCTTCTTTGAACAAGCTTTGGGAGACCAAGCTGCTGGTAGAATTATACCAGAGTTAGGATACTGCCCTCTGTGTACACCCAAATAGCAGGCCAAAATCCCAGTAGAAAATGAGCATGCTTAGCTATGTTTCTGTAGTATGGAACTTGTGAAGCTTCAGTTCTTGATTTCTCATATGAATCAGAGCTCTCTCTCTCCTTTCCAGTGTGACCCAGTTGTATTTTGAATAGGCAGATGGTTTGAAGGAAAATTCCAGATTATTAGCATTTGCATTGGAGCTTGGCAATCACCTTTATGAACCTGTTGTTGGAATAGCAGCCTTGGAAGATCCCGGAGTCAATCTCCTTTTATTTCAGATGAAAACTGACAAGAGGGAAAGAGTCCAGGAAGGAAGTTTCTATTCTCGGTGCCTTGGGCGACATGTGTACCCTCCCTCAAAAGAAGGCTTGGAGCGATATGAACACTTAACAGGAAACTGAGGCTCATATGTTTTATGCAGTGAATCACTGGCATAATTGGAATTCTAACTTCGAAATTTTGTTTCCAAATTTGACTGGCTCCACTCCTTATACATCAAATTGATCAAAGCAGAAATTACAGATTCAAATTTATGGTAGAACTAAGAAAAAGCAGAACGATGAATCAGAAGGTAAGAGGTCACATAACTCAATTTGTTTTAGCATAAAGCATTCATGAATTGTACTGGCACCTCAACTAAAATGATGTTCCTTTAAAATAGTGTCACTTGATTATAAACATCTTGTTTTCAAAATGGAGCATATAATCCACCATCCCCCAAATTTCTAGACTAATTCAAACATAAGAGTTGATCTTAATATGGATTTAGGTATTCAACAAATACTTACAGAGTGTCCACTATTGGGCAAACATTGTTCTAGGTGCTGGAGTTACAACAATGAACAAATAGGCAAAACCTTTACCCTCATGAGGCTTAGAGTCCAGTGGGAAGGAAAAGACCAAAAATAAGATAAGAAAACTTTATGGAAATATGTAAACATACATAGGTATGTCTATATAATACCTTGTGATACACCTAGTAAGATATACACAGTTTTCAGAGAAAAACATGACTAACTTATTTGTGCCTTACCTTGTGATACAGAATTAGAATATTATCCATACTGAATCCCTGGGCCCAGCCCTGACCACTGTCTCTGCCATTTTATGGGGTGCATTATCTCTGCGGAGCTAAGTAATTGCTAGATCCACACTGGAGGCTGTGTGGGTAGAGAAGTGACACACTAGTTAACAGGGTGAGAAATTAATGCAAATTAATTCTCCACCCTCCCAGACACTGCTCCCACTTTCTCGCCCTTCTCCATCCCCCTGCCAGTTCTCAGATAAAAGTATGAATATTACAAATGATGTTCACTTCATGTCTCAGTGACCTAGAAAGGAATATGTGCAGCAAGCACAGCAGTGCTTTAATGACGCTGAGCCCAAAAGCAAGGCAGTGACACAAAGAGGGGAGTGGTGTCACTAAGAGGAAGGCCCAAGCACTTTTCCGTTCTACACCTCTTCCCAGGAGACAGGGGTGAATAAAGGCAGCACAGGGTCACTGGGATAGCCTGAAGCTTGACCACAGGCACCAGTGCCTTTCCTCTTGGCTGGTACCATCTGTATAGGGGAATAGAAGATTTTTATCATAACAAAGGATATCTCAATGGAGTCAATTAGCCCAGCATGCCTCAGAGAGTTCTGTGATGTGAGTGGTCACTTCTTTGAACTACAGTTGAATAAAGAAAAAAAGAAAGTGAAATCATTTCAGTTACAAAGAACCTAGCACTGCATTCTATAAGGTTTCATCATTCAGATGAGGAAGGAGAGGGGAGCCATGGTGGATGCTGTGAGGTGTCACCAGATCGCTTTGTGGGACTATATCCATCCCCCACCCTCCAGCTGTTCTGAGGATTGCTGCTCACCTCTGTCCCCTTCTTTAGGGACCTCTGAATTTGGAGGCACTTGTACCTCACCCCATCCCATAGCTGGTGACCACTTTGTTATCAGAGGTCCTTAATACTAAAGAAAGAGAGACAGACTCAAGCTGCTAAAGAGCTTTCCTCAAAGTCTCACAGTCTGGTCAGTCGTCAAAGCGGTCTCCTGACTTCAAATCCATCCTCTCTCCCCTCAGTCTTATAGTTGCTTTATTCTCTTCTACTGCTACGGAGAAACAGCCCCAGTTTGCCACTGAATAATAAGCGTCCCCACCATTTCCTTTCCGCATGGTTGTTATAGGGGTTCCTAATATGTGTTGTTAAGGCTTCACCTTATATCACTCAGAAGCTCTATCCTGTGACTTCCTCCAGAGACATTGTCCATGGAAAATGGGTAGAAATTCAGGAAACTGCTTACTTCAATTTCTCAGGTGGTGGTGGATGTTTTCTTCCTTATTCTTTGTTTTCTGCTTGGAAAGTCTGTGTGTAGGTGGTTTAATTGTGCTGAATAGACTCTTTCTTTCCTCTGTACAAAATGGGCTTTGAGAGTGGACAGGAGGAGGAAGAGAAAGATGTGAGTTTCACACAAGAGCAGAGGGATCCTTAGCCTGTCTACTGAGGCAGGAGGAATGTGTATGCCTGAGTGGTGCCTCCTGCCTTTCAAGCCTGGAAAGACAACAGGAGAGGGAGGCGTGCTCCCCACCCCGGGATGTGCCCTTTACTGCTACCACTTATTGCTTTACTGGATGTCATGAAGATTGCAGGATGGACGGAATTTATTTGGATAAAAAGCAGGTGGATGTTGGATATAAGTAAATTAGCAACAGATGATAGATTCTGAATATAGGACACCTCTAGATTGTTATGTCAATCTACACATTCCTTGCAATGTCAAGGAAGGAGTACATTTTCCAGATAAATTAAACAATTAAAAGAGTATCAACACTTAAAAAATTCATTCCATTTTGTGGAGATCTTTCCATGATCTAACATCTCTTCTCATTAAAATGAATGCAGAGCCAGGCGCAGTGGCTCACACCTGTAATCCCCACACTCTGGGAGACCAAGGCGGGGGGATCACAAGGTCAGGAGATCAAGACCATCCTGGCCAACATGGTGAAACCCCATCTCTACTAAAAATACAAAAATTAGCCAGGCATGGTGGTGGGTGCCTGTAATCCCAGCTACTCAGGAGGCTGAGGCAGAATTGCTTGAACCCAGGAGGCGGAGGTTGCCGTGAGCCGAGATCGTGCCATTACTCTCCAGCCAGAGAGCAAGACTCTGAAAAAATAAAAATAGGGAGAGATTGCATTGGGAGTTATACCTGATGTAAAGGACGAGTTGATGGGTGCTGACGAGTTGATGGGTGCAGCACACTAACATGGCACAAGTATACATATGTAACAAACCTGCACGTTATGCACATGTACCCTAGAACTTAAAGTATAATAAAAAATAAATAAATAAAAATAAAAAGTATGTGGAAGAAAATTTTACTTTTTCCTAGTGAAATGACATCCACATTATGATCATCTCATATGTGTTGTCTATTGAAAATACAGCAGCATTCTCCAGGCTGCTGAGGTATATGATCTACTGCCTGGCACACCAAATGGTCCATCACTTTAGTTGATGACAAAGAAAGACTAAGAAATTGCTCCAGTTTAAGGGACACTGAGGACACATGGCAATGAAATAGAATACAGGATCCTATTCTTGATCCTGGGCTAAAGAAAATGCTATAAAGGATTTGACTGGGTCGGTTGACAAAGTTGTAATTCAGACAGTAGGGTACATAAAAGTATCGTATCAATGTTCAATTTACTATAGTTAATAACTGCACTATGGGTGTGTAAGAGGTTATCCTGGTTCCTAGGAAATACACCCTGAAGTATTAAGGAGTAAAAGGCCACAGTGTGTGTAACTAATTCTCAAATAGTGAGAATTATCTCAAAAGTTACATATATTAACATATGAGTATCAGCATATGTATATTCTCATATATATACTCTCACATGTTATTCTCCAGTTGTATAAGTGATACATATTAGTATAAAAGTGATACATATTAGTACATAAATAGTAATGTGTACACCATCTCTCTCACATATATATATAAGAGAGAGAGTGACAGCAAGCTGCAGAAACAAATGAGGCAAAATGTTAACAATATTTTGGATAAAGAGTATACAAATGTTTTTGTATCATTCTTATAAATTTTCTATGAGTTTTGTATTATTTCCCAAAGAAGGAAACAAAAGAGCTTTCTTTAACATGCAACAATGAAGTAACAAGACTGGATTTTACCTGTGGCACCTAAGAAGCTCTCTCATTATTTATACATGTGTATGATATTGCATCTTCACTGATAGACTTGAGCATTTCATAAGAAATGAGTTGATGCTAGAAAGGCTAGGTGAATACTGCCAATGTTAAGGCTGAATATAAATCTTCTTGGTATTCCATGAGAGTCTGAGACTCCATTTTATGGGAGTTTGGCAGCATGGGCTTGCTAAGTGTGGCTCAGGGATTACTGGCTTTAAATGACTTGAACCAGTGTCAAGTTTGAGTTGAAGGCATTGGCAAGGTGTGGAATAAATACGAATGGGGATAGAGGAGGATCTTTGGAGAGATGAGACGGTAAACATACACTGCACGGCATCAGGACAGTGAGCAATGTCCTTGGAGATGACCTCTTTTTCCAATATGTCATCATTTGGATAAAGCTTAGATTAAAGCAGGAAACAAGAAATATCTTAAGCTGGAAAAAAAAAAATAGTAGAGGCAAGTTCGAAGGAAGTAAAAAAATTGAGACTTATCTTTCCATTTATATAAATCCAATCCTCCCAGCCCCAGCCTTTCCCGTCTCTTCTATTAATGACTGGAGCAGAGGATCTTCCCATGGGGAGCTCCTTTTCTGAGTTGGAGATGTTGAATTTCATCTCCAAGGGGAACTGGTGAAGGTAACAAATAGAGTGGCTATGGAAAGCATTAGAGAGCCAAACCCAGATAATAGCACAATGATGCTCATATGAACTAAGTTTCCTGGTGTACAGAGCAGAAGCTTGTGTGTTGGATTCATATGAAAAATATCCTCTTATACTTGAAGAGAAGACCTCTTATTAGCACAAAAATGAAACCTATCCTCATATTTCACTCCTACCTTCATCTCTCACAATTCACAATTTTATGATTTTTATTTTTTAAAGTGTTAGTTTATAGGAAAATGCCCACTTGGTCATCAAATAATTTATCTTCTGTAGCATTTACTTACCTCAGCATGCTGCAATATTTTACACAGAGGTGGCTTAAATCCACTGCTGAAATACAGGCACCTCTGGAAGAAAAAAAAAATGTGTTAACAGATAAATGGCTCCCTACTTCATGCTAGTTAATCTTTGCAGCAAATAACAGAACGATCTATATAGAAAGATGTTGAGTAGTTGGAACTTTACTCTCTGAGCTGGCATTTTGCCACATTGGGGATAAAGCCTCAGGTCTTCCTGAAAGCACCATGGGATCCGTAATAGCCCAGAGTGTGTGGCTCCTCATTTTTATATGTCATCAGAAAGATGGAATGCCAACGGTGTGTCTGGGGTCCGGGTTAGTACTAGCTCAAGGGAAAGGGTACCACGTAGTCAATCACTTCCCGCATAAGCCAGATCTCCCCTAAAGATTAGTCAACATGCCAGTAAAATATGAGCCTGCATTTCCCATGCTATGAGGAGCTCAAGACAAGCAGGCTAAACGTTTGTGATGTTGACACGTGTTGGGGTGTTGTGATGTATGTACATTTGTATGCAGAGAAAGAGCCTGCCTTAGCCATTATTAGGTACTGGCCAAAACTGCCTCATGGGAAAGGGCAACTGAGAGAATGCGAAGGGCTGGTCAACACCATAGAGAACATTACTGTGCACCTCAGTTGCGCCCTCTGCTGGGGACTCAGTTTTTATATCAGGCAATGGAGTTGTGGGTGAGCCCCAGTTTGTTGGTACAGGTCCATAGTAGAGACATGCAGAGACTAAAGTTCAGTGGAGGGCATCAGTTTGCTGAAACCTGTGTTTATAGACACATGATGGTTTAGTGTGAGGTGATCCAGGGAATTTGTGGAATCCAAAAATGAAATCTTATTTTTGGGGATCAGAACAGTTAGACTAAGAGCTCTATGGAAAAACATTCTAAGAAATATACTTCAAACTGTGAGACTCCTCTGTGTGTGTGTGTGTGTGTGTGTGTGTGTGTATTTCAACATATATCTATTTTATCCAACTCCAAAACTCTTGTGAATTCAGTCTTCTTTGCCACAATTAGAAAGGAAACTGTAATTTGAAGGGTTTATTAGCAGATCGGCTACTGTTTCGTAATAGTTTGTATAGTTTCTAATGACCGGAATGCCACCCAGGAGGCCTTTATAGTGGAGCTAAGTCACCGTAGGAGCCGTCCTAAGTAAATGTTACTTAATCACAGCCACCAAAGATGAAAAATGTAGTATTTCCTAAGAAAGCTGATGAGGCTGTAATTTTCAAATGCCACTAATGTAATGTGGAGTGGGAGGGGGCTGCCATTTCTGACCTCCCCTTTTTATCCTCTGCTTTGAATGGTTTTGGCAAAAATGAAAATTTCTAAATGGCACTCATAATAACAGAACTTGAGGCAAAGGGATACTCTTCGAGTGTGTTGTAGCATACGAAAACAGAACCTGGTGAGCACGCGGCATGCCAGAAGGGTTCGCAGTGTTGCTTGGGGTAGAGGAGAAATGTCCATGTGCAAAGTGCTGTTACCCAGTGGGCTAGCTCGACTACAAAGATAAAAAAAATTTTAACACGCTTATTCAAAATCACTGACATAAAGACACTGAAATGCATATGATCATTGTTGTCATGCAGTGAAAGTCCTTTCCATCTAGACCCCTTATCTCTTTCATGGTTTTCAGCAGCTGACTTTGGCTTTTGTCCACAGCTGAACAGGTCCTCTCTGCTTTTAATAGTGAGGTTGAACTTTTGGCTGAATTCTGAATGTGGGCTTTCACATTAATTCTGTGTTCTGTAGTTCATCTACTATGTTTTATGCTGGGGGTAAGTCTGCAGTAGCTGCAGTCATTGTGGAGCTTATGATATAGTGGGAAAAACAGATATTGAAGATGAAATGACAAGTGTGATTGCTTTGATGTATGCGAAATTTAGGGTAAACGGGCATATGTAAGGACAGGTTGCTAATCTCATTTAGGAAGTGTTACACATCATTGCATATAGAGTTATATAGATTTAAATATACTTGTAGCATATGTACAGTATATGTATACTCATACATGTACATATGTGTATACATACATGTACATATTTATTTATTAAAGTTGCCTGAAGCCAATAAAAGTATAGGATATCCAGTTACATTTGAATTGCAGATGAACTAGTAGTTTTTGAGGATAGGTAAATGCCATACAATATCCGGACATAATTACAATAGGGAGAGTGGTGTTTATCTGAAATTCAGACTTAACAGAGTGTCCTGCATTTTTTTCTGGCAACTCTGATGTATGCATATGTGTGCGTGCCTGTGTGTTTTTGCATATGTGTCTATATGTTGTGTTAATGGCATTTGCAGCAACCTACGTGGGATTGTAGACTATTATTCCAAGGGAAGTAACTCAGGAATGGAAAACCAAACATTGTAGGTTCTCACTCATAAGTGGGGGCTAAGCTATGAGGATGCAAAGGCACAAGAATGATACAATGGACTTTGGAGACTTGGGGGGAAAGGGTGGGAAGGGGGTGAGGGATAAAAAACTACAAATTGGGCCAGGCGCGGTGGCTCACGCCTATAATCCCAGCACTTTGGGAGGCCGAGACGGGCGGATCATGGGGTCAGGAGATCGAGACCATCCTGGCTAACACGGTGAAATCCCGTCTCTACTAAAAATACAAAAAAAAAAAAAAACTAGCCGGGCGTGTGGTGGGCGCCTGTAATCCCAGCTGCTGGGGAGGCTGAGGCGAGAGAATGGCGTGAACCCAGGAGGCGGAGCTTGCGGTGAGCTGAGATGGCGCCACTGCACTCCAGCCTGGGCAACAGAGCAAGACTCGGTCTCAAAAACAAAAACAAACAAAAAAACTACAAATTGGATTTATTGTATACTGCTTGGGTGATGTGTTCACCAAAATCTCACAAATCACCAGTAAAGAACTTAGTCATGTAACCAAATATGACCTGTTCCCCAAAAACTTATGAAAATAAAAATTTAAAAGACGAAAAAAAAAGAATACTTTAACTGAACCATTGAGGACCAGAGATGCTCATAGTTCTGAAACTCTATACAGAAGCATGTGTTGTGTATCTGTATGTGTGTATGTGAGTATCTGTAGATAAGTATGTTTATATGAGTATGTATTTGTGTGTGTATGTACCCCTCCCACACACACACACACACACACACATAACCAAGGACAAATCTAAGAGAGTGGATTATGAGAAGTATTATAAAAAGTATCTAGAAGTAAGGCCTGTGGAAGTGAGCACTGAAGTTTTATTCTTTTCAAAATAAGAAGCCTGTTTTCATACCTTCTTTGTGACTGCTTTTCTATTTAAGTCTCTTTTGAACAGAGAGTGGTAAGTACTGGTGTCCCCACGTCCAGGTACAAGCACCTGATCTGCAGACATCAAAGAAGCTAAAGCATCCCTGGTCTCCTTTGCTTCCTTCCGTGTTCTTCCAGCAGTTTCTTCCTAGTTAGGGCTTGGATAAGCCCTCTCCCCTCAACCAACCCCAGTAAGAAGCCATTGTGGGCATGGAAATTGGTTTGAAAGTCCAAGGACATCAGTTGGATTATAAGAATACTTTAATGCAACCATTGAGGACCAGAGATGCTTGCAGTTATGAAACTCTATACAGAAGCATGTATTATGGTTTTAAATAATACAATTGATTTTTTTTAAATCATAAGCCATATCTAAACAGTTCATTTTCCTTACTTAGGAGTCAGCTTGTACATGCATGTTCACATTATTGTTCTAGCTGACTTTGGGATTGTTCCTTAACACACAGATCCTCTGCTTCCTCATTCATAAAACAGAGTTGCTAAAGTTTATGCCCCATAGGACTGTCATGAGGATTAAATGAGATAATGCAGATAAAGAACTCAGTGCAATACCTGGAAGATGTAGTAAGAGCTATAAGACTTAGGGGTGTGCAAACGTGGCTCCTGCCATGCAGCCTCTAATGCATCAACCACTGTCTCAGAAGTCAATTCAGACGTTTCTCACATGTTCCGAGAAACATGAGGAAGAGTCGATACCAAGGTACTCACATAAAGTGTGGGGGTGACTAAGGTTCAGCTTTGGAAGACAAAGGGGAGCCCACAGTACCATAGTTCAAAGAAGACTCAGCAGGAATAAGTGTGGGCTTTCCTGAGATGTGGCCCAAAGCCAAAACCACTGCCTGCTCAGAATGTTTGCTCAGTGTGCTGGGAGCATCTCGGGGCTATGAGAACAAATTTCTCTTTGATACTGACATATTAAAATAGATATCCCTCAATGTTCTTTGTAGTCAAAAGATAGACAGCCTTTGAGACACTTGTCACTAGTGAAATAGATTTTGTCATTATCAGAGGAAGCCGGGCCATGCTGCATACCACAGTTAACTTGAATAACCTTTTAAGTTTTTTTTTTCTTCATTAGGGCTTACAGCACAAGAATATCTCTTACAAGGGGGAGGATTTTTTTAACTAAGAAAATTTTTAAAAATTTTTATTTTGGCTGCAAAAAAAACCAAGCTGTACATTTGTGTTTTCAAAGCCATCCTGCTTTTGAAAACCACAAAGCGAAGTGCATGCTATATAAAGATGTTATATTGTACCTTAACTTCTTGTTAACTGTCATTAACCTGTGACTTCCAAGCAAGAAATTAAAGTTTTGAAAGGGTCTTCTAGTGAAGTATGTCCAAAAGCAACAATAGAAAATATTGTTTTAAGATGCCGGGTGGTTTCAGACTCTCAACACTGACCTTTTACCTTCAAGGCTGTGTCTTGCATTACATCCACTTCTCCTTTAGGCTACAGTAAACCTGTCAAGTCAGATTGCTTTGAGTTGAAACTAACGGGAACAAGCGGAAGAGTTTTACCCAAGTGATTAGTGGATTTCAGACTGCTTGTCAAAACCACTTGGTGTTATGAGAGCTGGCATAACCCCCTAAGGCGTTTCTTAAACATGCCTTTATTTGGTTCATTTTCAATTTCTTCCTGTAATTGCCACACAAGCATATTTGCTGGAAGAGGAACTTCAATTTCATGTTTGGAACTTTAACCTGAATTAAATGCAAAGTAGGAAATGCAAAATATTTTTAAAAGAGACACTTATACTGGCTGTTATATTGGCTAATTTGTTATGGATTTAGTCAGATGCATGGTAATTTATCCAATCAATGATGGAATTTTCATATCTCTGATGGAATAAAAATATTTGTTGACTTCTACCATTCTACAACCAATGATGTCAAAATGTGGGTTTTGATACCCTTCTCTTTGGGCCTCATGTATGAATCTACAGGGAGAAAGGAAATTACCAAGGCTGCTAGGACTGGGGGAAGATGGAATGGGGTGAAGTAATAGGGAGATTTGGGGCCAGTTCCATGGAATACTGTCATCTCTGAGAAACTCTACAGTATTGAGAAAGTGCCACCTCATCTATAAATTTGCTAGGGCTCTTCCTCATATCTAGACCTTAGTCAAAACCTGCATACTTTAACATACCCTCCACTCTCTGCCAAGCATCATCAAGTTCTCACCTTTAAGAAGGGGAGCTATAACGGAATTAGCCTGCTAGGGCTGCTGTAACAAAATACCACAAACTTGGTGGCTTAAACAACTGACATTTATTTCAATTCTAGAGACTAGAAGTCCAAGATCAAGGTTCTGACCAATTCAGTTTCTGGGAAGGATTCACCACCTGACTTGCAGACAGTGGCCTTCTCTCTGTGTCCTCACATGGCAGAGAGAGAGTGAGCTCTCTGGTGTCTCTTCCTATAAGAGTGCTAGCCCTATTGGATTAGGAACCCACCCTTATGACTTCATGTAACCTTAATGGCCTCCCTGAAGACCCTATCTCCAAATATAGTGAGACTGAGAATTAGAGCTTCAACATGTGCCTCTTTAGGGGGATACAATTCAGCTCATAACAATAACTAAGAACAAAAAATAGTATCTGTATTTTGGCAACTTACTATTATGCGTCTAGTCTGTAAATGTTTTTCTGTCACCTACAACAAATATACATTTAGCATCAAAACAGTGAATAAACAATTTTACCAAGAAATGTAAAAATTTAGCAGTGTTAAAAAAAGCTCTATGCCCTGAAGGCCAAATATTTGTAGCTGATGTTTAGCATGTTAAATGTTGACTTGTTTTTAGAATGCTGCTTTTTATGCAGATGTCTTTGCAAGAAAAATAATGTTTTGATTTTAATTGTACCCTATAAAATACTAATCACTGTTATATAGCATGACATCTAGCACTGATCAAATTATATTTCTCAAAATATAATAAGTACAAACAGGTGTTTCAGCTGTTAAGTACTTTTTTTTCTGTTGCCATAATTAAAAAGAAATTTCATCCTAGATTTAACAGCTTAGACTCACAACCTAGAAGATGGTGGTTACAGGTTGTATATAACGAAAAGGTAATAAAAACTCAGGTGAAAGTCCTAATGCAGGTGGATTGAAAATCGATTGAAAAGCAGATAAGAGCTCTAATTCAGCCTCTCTGAGCCTTAGATATCTTTTTATGAATAAATAACTTGGGCTAGGTAATCTTTTAGGGCCATTACAGGAATAACCATTCTCTCATCCTAAGAAACAAACTAGGAAGATAATTTGGTAAAATCAGTAAACAGATCTCACTTGGAAAAAACGTAGTGAAAATGAGTCAAATTTCAAGTTATATTAGTGGGAAACAGTCTTTGGATTGTAAGATTATGAACAAGCCTCCCACGTGAAATTATATAAGCTGGATTTTAGAAGATATTTTATATGAAAAACAAAATCTCAGGCTGTGTCCATTCTGCCAGATGAAATAAACTTGGTGACCCCATCCAGCCTTTTTCCATCTCTAATTGCAATGCATCTGTAATTGAAAAATGTCTTTAGGGAAGTGTACTGTTGAACAGCCTTCTGCCTGAACAACATCATCCTAACACACATCTCATAAGAGATTTCACTGCTCTGACAAGTTACACATCCTAAGTGAAAAACCACAGTGATGATATTGCTGTTTGCTCAACCCCCTGCCGGAGCTGGGATTCACACCCTGAAGCTGTATTTCATGAGTGAATTCAGATTAAATCTTTGTTCTCTTTCCATCGTATGGCACAGCTGCCTTAAAATTCACCACCACCGACAGACAGAGGACTTCCTCGAGATAATGACCCACAGGAAATTTCTTTCATGAATCAGATAAGCCACTAGAACCAATCCACGATGGAGAGTTTAGGGCAGTGGCATGCCAGGTTGGCAGTATAATCTCATTTGCCACTTGTTTGTGGAAAAGCCTTTGTGCTGGAAACTATATTAGGCATTTGGGAAGGGGTAACCACATTGTGCACTTCATCGCATGTTTGTGAAGAACTTTTCTAGACCTAGTGTCCTAGCTAAAATCTGCCTTATCTTTCCTTCACGACAGAGAGAAAGGATGAGAAAGTCAAAATATATTACTGAGTCATCGACTCTTTTTATGAGTTAATTTGCTAAATTGACCTTGACTCAGCTTCTCTGGATTAGGGTTAAAATGCCTTGTCATGTTTTTTGGATCTCTGCATCCTGGAATTGCATGGCAGAATAAAAAGAGGTAGACTAGACCGTATAATCAGCTGCTTTCACCTCCCCATCTTTAGTCATACAATTCCTAAGAGCTTCAGTTTCCTCATCTGTAAATTTGGAACAATAACAGCCACTCCACGGAGTGATGATGAGGTTTCTGATAGGCAAGATAACGCGGTGCTTTGGCTTGCATCCTACTCTACCACTTGTTAACTGTTTGTCTGGCATCCTGCTCTACCACTTGTTAACTGGGAGACTCTGCTGTGTTTCCTCATCTGTAAAACAGGGATGATTTTTTTAAAATAGTTCTTTTTCACAGAGCTGTTTGATGATTTAATAGGTAGACAATATATGTGAAGTATTCTGAACAGTGTTTGGTTCATGGCAAGCCCTCAATAAATGCTACCTCTTATTGGTTGATAGGCTGCGCCTGCGTGCTCAATTAATGTTCCCTTCCTCTTCCCTTTTTCTCCTTCATTTGCCCTCCTTGACCACACATGGAAACTGGAAGGCAGAGTTTCTCTTGTGTTAAAAATATTCCAGGTCAGGTATGGTGGCTCACGTCTGTAATCCAGTACTTTGGGAGGCTGGGGCGGGTGGCTCACCGAGGTCAGGAGTTCCAGACCAGCCTGACCAATGTGGTGAAACCCTGTCTTTACTAAACATACAAATTTAGCTGAGTGTGGTGGTGAATGTCTGTAATCCCAGTTACTCGAGAGGCTGAGGCAGGAGAATCACTTGAACCCTGTAGGCGGAGGTTGCAGTGAGCTGAGATTGCACCGTTACACTCCAGCCTGGGCAACAAGAGCAAAACTCTGTCAAAAAAAAAAAAAAAGAAATCCCGCGTTTCCAGGAGCCTTCCTCTGAACACTGTTCAGGAAATGCTCTCTGGAAACTTCAAATTCATGGAGATCTAAAGCGTCGGAAAAGAATTTCTAAAATAATAAAGATACAAACTTACAAAGCTGAGTGGCCTCGGGCAAGTCCCTCAATCTCTCTGTTCTTTCCGTGTTAAGCTATAAAATCAACATTATCTCCGGAATCTGTTTCAACCACAATAACACTTAAGTCTATCATTGTCAATGAGTAACAAATGTGTGCCTAAGTCCATTAACTCAGCTGGTGAAAGTACAGCACTGGGACTAAAGCTAACATTATGATATAAGCTGGCTTACTTCAAGGTATTTTAAGTCTGTCTCTAACACCAGCCAAGTGACTGGCATTTGTAAGCTGTGGGTGCTGCATACAGCAGATGAGGATATTTAACAATGGATTATTTTCAAATCTGTTAGCAACTCAGAGTTCATGGCCTATTGCCAATGGGTGTGGAGCTTCATTTTCAACATACGCAGGACAATAAATCTTCATATTGTAGAGAAGACTGTGGTGGAAGAAGAGACTTGGAAAGGTAGTCTGTCTTCTTTGTATTCAGTTCAACCAGCTGAAGTCTATTTTAATGGTGTCTCTATTCAAATAAAACTGTGATGGTGGAGAAAAGAGAGGCTAAGCAACATGGTAGGAATAAAAAAAGAGACTTTAAGTAGGGACATGATAGTTTGCATGCTTGGAGAAAAATTAACTCAATAGATGATTGAGTTGGCAGATTCGCTAATGTCCTACAGCATTCTTTGTAGAGGTGTAGGAGATTATTTGCATTGACTGCAACTGAAGAATAACAAAGTTGAAATGGTTTTTGAGGTATTTATTGTGTCAGTGACAAATGCCAGAATTAACTCAGCAGCCGCATTGGGTTTGAACCACATGGTGGTGATGTCAGAGGAGAGTGGAGTCCAAGTGGGGTGACCAGGGCCTCAATAAAGCCTGGAGTCTCAGTAATGGCAGGAAACAGGCAGCGCAAAAAGCAGCAGCACTTGGCACTTGACTGATTCTGTTGCAGGACCTAACAAAGTGATTAACATCAAATAAATGAAGATGCTCCTTGGAAAACTGTAACATTATCGAGGACTGTCAGGGAGGTTGCATGAAGTTAGCACACTGAAATGTGCCCCTCCTGGTTCACTTCCTCAGACAGAATGTTCTGGCTCTGAGTTTCGCTATCAGGTGTGATTTGATCTCCAGGCCTCTCACAGGGACAGAGATATCAAGAAGTCAGGGGGTCTGACAGTGATGCATTAGGCGATAGGATGCAGAGGCTGATTATGATGCAGGTGACAGAAATGAATCGCCTAGTGAATGTGCTGACACTGGCGCTGCAGGAGGAGACAGAGCCAACGCTCTTGCGATGTCAACGATGAAAAACAGGAAGACAACCCTGCCTGGAACCGTATGTTCCTGAAAGTGGGATGCTTAATGTCAGAGGTAACTTGACGATCCAAGCCACTATTATCCAGAAAACAGGACACACACCAAAAAAATATATATCTTAACACCTTTGGGAAATACGATTTATATATTGCCTCTTCTTTATCACTTTTTAGATCTTATTGGGTATAAATTATGATAAGATTAACAAATATATGTCATGACCACCTAAATACTTGCATTTGGAAGTGTATAATAAGCATCAGCTAATCAATGGAATCATCATTAAGATGTCTACATGGCGGCCGGGCGTGGTGGCTCACACCTGTAATCCCAGCACTTTGGGAGGCCAAGGCAGGCCGATCACAAGGTCAGGAGTTTGAGACCAGCCTGGCCAATATGGTGAAACCCTGTCTCTATTAAAAATAAAAAAGTGGCCGGGCATGGTGGCAGGTGACTGTAGTCCCAGCTACTCAGGAGGCTGAGGCAGGAAAATCGCTTCAACCTGGGAGGTGGAGGTTGCAGTGAGCCGAGATTGTGGCACTGCACTCCAGCCCGGGCAACAGAGTGAGTCTCTATCTCAAAAAATAAAAATGATGCCTACATGGCAAACGCTAAATAGGAGAAAAACCTTGATAATTCTCTGAATAGTGGACTCTGAAATGGTGATAGTTTCACCACTCCCCTGGCATTTATATATTGCCATGTAGCTCTAGTTTTCTTCAAATGAATTAACGTCCTGTCTTTACTCCTCAAATGGATCGTAAATTCCTGCAAAACAGGGGCCATTCTAACTTAAAATCCTTTGTAAATTCTCAGTGTTTCCAGCCCACAATCCTTTGCGTGTGTTAGCATATCAAGAACTAAATGAAGTCATATTGATATATAATTTCACTAGATAAAAAGATGTGTAAATTCTCTAAGATGCTTGTAGTACTCTGTTCTCATGCTGCTGATAAAGACATACCTGAGACTGGGTTATTTATAAAGAAAAGGAGGTTTAATGGACTCACAGTTCCATGTGACTGGGGAGGCCTCACAATCATGGTGGAAGGTGAAAGGCACGTCTTATATGGCAGCAGGCAAGAGAGAATGAGAGACACGTGAAAGGGGCTTCCCCTTATAAAACCATCAGATCTCGTGAGACTTATTCACTACCATGAGAACAGTATGGGGGAATCCACCCTCCATGATTCAGTTATCTCCCTCCGGGCCCCTCCTACAACACGTGGGAATTATGGGAGCTACAATTCAAGATGAGATTGGGTGGAGAGACAGCCGAACCATATCAGTGCAAGAAAAAGTATGGGTTGTTTAGATAAGGAAATGCTGGAGCCTTGAGAAATGTTTGATGTTAGTAACTGGGGAAGTGGGTTAGGTGATGGAGACAGCATTAAGAATGGCCCCTCAGAAGGATAGAATGGTATTTAGGAAGGTGAAGTCAGCAGAGCCCCGGAGTAGGTGAGGAGGAACCTGATAAGGCCAAAAGTGAGAGGCCCCTTCAAAGGCCCTAAGAACATGGGCCATTTTCTAATGCAATAGGAAATCAAAATAAAAGTCTCCATGAAAGGTAGAAAATTTAATCCTGTTTTCAACACCTCTGGGCTGACAGCATTAGAGAAAAATCACCAGATTCTTTGATCAGATTATTCTTTTTGAGCAATTGTAATTTCAAATGCCCCAAAAGTGATAGATTAAAAAGGTTTTATAGTTTTATAAATATAAGACTCACTTATATTTTATTATTTCACTTATAGTGAGCCTTATATTTATAAAAGTATAAAACCTTTTTAATGTATCACTTTTGGGGCATTTGAAATTACAGTTGCTCAAAGTAGGACCTATGTTTATAGAACTGGAATTTGTACTGTTACCTTTAAAAAAAAAATACCCAGGTTTTACTGGACTCTATTTATCCTATAAAATCAAAGAGAATAACCATGAAAAATTCAGAAGAAAAATTTATATATATAATTATTGTGAGTAAAATCACTGAACGAATACATTTATATTGGTTCTGGAAAGTAATGAGAAGCTTTACACAATTACATTATCTCAAATTATGACTTCCTGTTGTTTTTCAGAGTTTGTAAAAAATAAATGATGTGTCATATTTAATCTTCTTCGTCCTTAGATTCACCATAATAAATATTAAGGTAGTGCATTTATTATGGGACTTTTCACTTGAAAGACAATACCCATTAATTTAAACCTTATGTTGACAGTCCCTCCAACACAGTATTCGAATACTTCTGTCTCTATTCTACGTTATGTTTATTGGGACTGGGGAGGCTAACATCACAATTACTTTCAATCTCAGGAATCAGGATTTTCTTTACTTCGAAAATTCTCAGCTATTTTTAAATCTGTACGTTTCTTCTCTGCCATCTTCTCCATTGTTTCTTCTGGGAGTTCTATCAAATATATGTTGGAGCTTCCCAATCCTTACTCCTTGTCTGATAACTATTATTTCATATTTTGTATTGCTTCATCTCTATGGCTTTTTTATTTTTCTTGTTGTATAGTTTTTCTGTCACTGGTGTATCTGGAACCAGAGAAGATATGAATTCACTCAGCCATTTTCACCAAAAGTCTCAGCAAAACTACTATATGTTTACCTATTTCATGTGTTTAAACATATAACCTTGAAGGAATATCAAATAAATTTACACTTCCCAAGGCACTGAAGAACATCATTGCTTTGGGTTTTTGTTTTTTGTTTTTTGTTTTTTTTCTCCTTTTCTAGAAAGGGATAGATTTAAACAACATCTCAAATAAAAAAGAGGACAAAGAGACTAAAAGCAAAACTTAGGCAAATCCTTCTATATACAAAATTCCAGATTTCTGTAATACATAAATACTTTAAGCTGATAAACAAAAAGGGTAGCTACTCAGTTTAAACCAAAAACAAGTGTGGATAAAAAGGTACCTAATCCTCCAGAGAATCAGGTCAGTGCCTAAGAATTATGTGCATTCCACACAATGGGAAATGAATATATTCTCCACATTTTAGAGCTTTAAGGTGTGACTGCTTTAGTATGCCAGCCAACGCCTACAAAAGTGTGACAACAAAATGCATAAATCAATAAACCATCTCTCTATATACCACATACTTAATCCATTTTGAAGTGGGAGTATTTCACTGTAATAAAAATACAGAGGCATTTTCTTCAATCACTATTCTAATTAGTTCAGGCTTACCTTCTTTTATGGCTCTGTGAAATATCACTAACACATACAATAGTTATGGAAACAATACATCCCATAGATTTGAACTTATAAAAGCCTGGCATGTGAAATTTGTTTCTCAGACAAATGTGAAATTCAGTACCTTTGCTGGTTGAACTACATGAGCAGGTTGGAAAAGAAGGTTTTTAAAATTCTGTCACTAGAATTAATCATGTTCCAATTTTGTATCCTTCACTTCTATAAGCAACCTTAGAGAACCCAGTCAGCCTTGTTCAGCCTTATGTTTTCAATGTGTATATTCAATGAATCTTTCTTTAGTAAACATTTATCTCTTAGAAAACACTTTTCTTAATTTATGAGCCACAACATAATAAACTAAGAACACAGAAGACATAAATTAAAAATTCAAATCTGACATAGTTTAAATGCAATATTCTTAACCCTGGATCAATCAATATAATAATCTTTTTCATAATAAGAACGAATATTTGGTGACCACAAATAATAGGAAGACAAATGTAATGTGATATAGAAACATTTTATTGTGTGCCAAAAGTATCTGTTGCCTGTAAAAATACATGCTTCCTTGATCCTTATCTGCATTTGGTTTATTCTTTTGAGCTTCTGTTTGGTTCTCTAACTTTACCTACATCCTTTCTTAGTCACTGCGAATCAGATTCCAACCAACAGGAGTACGGAAAAATCAAGGGACTTAAGGTTGCCCTTGAGGTCTCTAGGCATGTGTCTTTGTATTTGTGAACTTCTAGCCCATCTTATTACAGCAAATCTCAAATAGTCGTTACGTTTCTTGTGTGTTTTTGCAACTAGTATTGACATGAGTCAACTTAGAGTTTGTCTGTTTATTTGATGTTCATCTTGTTTAAGAAAATAAGAAGCAAAAGCACCAAGATGCCTATTTGTTAGGTAAGCTTTCCTCTACAAGGTTAGAGCCGGTGAAGGATCCTAGAAAAATTTCCAAGTCTCTTTTTATTTCTCTCCTCACCAAAGCACAACTAGAGCAGCTTGGGAAAGTTTATGTCCTGCCTTGCAAAGCAGAGATGTACCTGAACAAATTTCAATCTATTCCACAAAGAGTTTGTGATTGTTCTTTCAGATGGCATCTTCTAAGTCTCATCCTAAGTTTGCCATTTAGCTCTCCATGCTTTGTGACTTCATTCTCTTTTTTGAGAGCAGGGAGAATACGTTCACTTTTCTGTCATTAAAGATTATTTCAACTGTAAATGATAAATGACTTTCAGGATCCTGAATATACAGAGCTATATGAAAACATGACTGAACTCAACCATGAGTTATCTGGAACACTGGTTCTCAGCTGGGACTGATTTTGCCCGTCAGAGATGTTTGGCATTGCCTAGAGACATTAGTGATCATCACATTTGTGTGTCGGTGCTGCTGGCATCTAGTTGGTAGGGACCAAACATGCTACAAAACCTGCAGGGCAAAGGACAGAGCAGACAAAGACTCATCAGGCCCCAAATTTCAATAGGGCCGAGGTTGAGAAACCCTGACCTAGAGTTTGTCAAGAACATTTCACAATCCGAATCTTAAGCCTTTTTACGCTCCCTGGGAATTTATATTTATAAAATAAGAGGAAACTGAATCATACAAATAGAAAAGCTTGATCAGGAAAATAGTGCTTGGATATGCTTTTCTATGAAAAGAAATAGATGAGAAGTGAATGAGAATATTCCATTCTTTTGTTGTTCTTGTTTGTGTCTCTTTTTGCTTTCTCATTCTCTCTGTGTCTCTCTAGTGGATGTTGTGAAAAATGTGTCCCACATTCACGCTACATGCTGCAGACCACATTATTTAATAACAGGAGTCTGAGCAGCCGTCTTCAGTAGTGTTCGTTTAATTTTCTACTAAGATTAGTGTATTACTTATGGAGGGTTTTTTTGATATTATATTTCATGATGCTTTGACACGTTGAGGCTTTGCTAATCCTGGAGAAACTACCTCTCCCATGGCTAGCTAATTCGTAAAAATAGTAAATAAAAGCCAGGCACGGTGGCTCACATCTGTAATCCTAGTGCGTTGGGAAGCTGAGGCGAGCAGATTGCTTGAGTTCAGGAGTTTGGGACCAACCTGGGCAATATGGCGAAAGCCCATCTCTACAAAGCATAGAAATATTAGCTAGGTGTAGTGGAATGCACCTGTAGTCCAGCTACTCAGTAGGTTGTGGTGGGAAGATCACTTGAGCTCAGAAGGCAGAGGTTGCAATGAGCTGAGATTGTGCCACTGCGTTCCAACCTGGGTGACAGCGTGAGGCCCGGTTTCAAAAAAGAAAAAAAAAAAACAAGATAGTAAACAATTTGCCTGTGTATTTGCCTTTCGTATGCAAACCAACCAGTCCAGAACCCATACTTCCAGTCACCCCCTTTATCTAACTCTTACCAAGCCAGGATTCCTTTGCCCTAAATCATCTCATGACCAGGTAACAGATGACTAGAGACACCGCTAGAACTCACTGATGTGATTGAAATTACCCAACCCTAAGCTTGCTCACTTTACTTACCCTATCTTGTCCATTCTTCCCCAGAAAAATCACAATATAGGCTTTTGCCCAGGCTTTTTCCTCGTCTTTCCTGCCTCCCTGAGAGCCCTGGTGCTTACCCATGTGGCCCTATCTGAGATACCTGTTCCTAGAGATCTATGCTCCTTCCTTTGTGAGATTAAGGTCCATGTCTGCATGCATTACCATACCGCACTAAGACAAATCCTGGGTACATTTAAAAACAATTAGCAACCTTGGGGATTAAAATGAAAGCAAATCTTAACAAACCCATACTTCCAATCTTCCCACTAGCCGTCTGAAGTAAATTTAATCATTCCCATTTTACAAGGGAGAAACTGAGGTTCATAGGCTGTTAAGTGTCTTGTCCTAAGGTATATGACTAGTAAATGATTCCAACTGGTATCTGTTAAACTCCAAGATACAGTCACTTCTATCAAGTGGCCTATGACAAGTGGCATTTGGCTTACTCACAAGGCAAAAGATATGATCTTTAAAGAATAGAATGTATGTGCTCCATAATTAATGCTTCTTTCATTTTCTAGAATCAACATGCTTTTCTTCCCCTTGTTTGATGACCATCAGCAGAACTTAGTTACAGAATAACTGATGTGGGAATATACATGATTGTGGGGAAGAGGCACAGGGCTGGGAATTTGGTGGCTTGGGTTGGAGTTCCAGCTTCCCTGCTGACCAATTACATATCCCTGGGCAAATTGTTGTTCTCTTAGGGGTTTTAACTTACTCTTCTGTAAACAGAAAGCCTGAATTATGTTGGTACAAAAGTAATCGTGAATTTTGCCATTGAAGTAATGGCAAAACCCGCGATTACTTTTGCACCAACCTTACATTATTTTTACAATTTATTTGAATGATGCCATTTGAGATAAATCACAAGCACCTCTGAGACCCAAAGTGTTATAGAGAAGGTAAAATTTGTGACACGTCTCTCCAATCCATAGAGATTAGTAGGTTTTTACATACTGGTTCATTTATCTGCCATGTAGTAGGAGGATATTCGTTGTAGGTTGCATTCATTTATTCCATAAGCGTTTATTGAGGAACTGCTTGGTGCCAGTTAATTGGTGTGAAAAAGACATCATTCTTGACTATACAAATAATTTCAAATATTTCTGCAATAGGCTATAACAAACATTTTTACAAAGCGTGTTTTTGGGTAAATCACCTAATGGCTTAAAACCTCAGTTTCTTCATGTCTGAAGTGGGCATAAGAAGTGCCTATTTCAGAGTGTTGTTGACAACGAAATAAGGCAAAGCATACAAAGCAGTTAGTGTATCAGTAAGCACTCCATAATGTTAGCCCTTATTATAGTTATCAAAAAGAGGAACAGCTGGCTGCCAAGATTAGTTATGGAAAACTTTTTGAAGGAGATGATATTTGAGGTACATCTTTAAAAAATATATAGGAATTCAAGGTGAAAAAGAAAGGAGAAAGAACTCCATGCAGGGAGGCCAGTGTGCACAGAGCACTGAGAGGTGGCCGTATAGAAACCAAAGTGCAAGGACTTGTCCTTTTTGTTCTTTCTCCTTTTCCTTTTGCTTTTGGGCCAGACACAGGGGCTCACACCAGTAATCCCAACATGATGGGAAGCCAAGGCAGGAGGATCACTTCAGTTTGAGACAAACCTGGGCAGCAAAGCAAGACTCCCATCTCCAAAAAAAAAAAAAAAAAATGCTGGACCTGGTGATGCTCCCAGCTAGGATCCCTAGATCGCTTGAGCCCAGGAGTTCAAGGCTGCAGTGAGCTGTGATCGCACTGCTGCACTCTAGCCTGGGCGATGGAGCAAGACCCTGTCTCTTAAAAAAACAAACAAACAGACAAAAAGCTATTTTTATTGCTTAAGATAACATCATAATTGGTATATAATATATACTCATTACATATATTGTTTGTATTTAATTTGTCTATTATGTTTAAAGGTGTGGAACAGATATGTGTAATATTTTATTAATATTTCTCCTTTCTCATCCATACACCGCTTGTCAAATATCCCAAGATAAATGATTTTCTTTAGGATTCCCTGGCTTCTGCAGACAGTGTTTTTCTTAATCTCATTTTTTCTCAGGAAGGAAGAAAAGGCAATAATGTGACTCATGTTGTTTGTTCCCTTCCAGGGCTTTATTCTCCAGTCTTGTGGCTGCCTGTAGCACTTGGTTTGGTTGTAAGAGTGAGCATTATTTAGGCATGGTTTGTAACGGTTCCCTGGAGCTATTTGTGGAAGAGCTTATGTAATAAAATACATAATTATGAACTTGTTAAAAGAGACATTATTTACTCATTTGTCCAACATGGCTCCTTTCAGTCTACCTCGTAAGTAAATCTATATTTAGTCAGTGTCATATTGATCTGCAACCAGAGTACACTTTAATGCTCCTGCAGAAATACGCCATAAAAAAAATAGCTTGATAAGAAAAATTCACTGCAGGTCTCATCTCATTTGAAAATAGCAGAAGAAGAAAAATTATACTTTCTTTTCCATTGTTTTGCCTATTTTTAAGACAATACCAGAAAAATGAACTCTAATACACAGTTCTGATAATATCACTGTAGAGAATCTTTTTATAAATTTCATGCATTTTATGAAATCTAGTGTTAGAAAAATAAATGACAAAAGATTACCTAATTGTTGAATCTGTGTGTGACCTTAAATGAGTGTCCACTGTACTATTTTTTCTGTATGTTTAATTTTTTATTTTTATTAATTAATTTATTTATTTATTGAGAAAAGGTCCTGCTCTATCAACCAGGCTGAAAAGCAGTGGCACGAACACAGCTCACTACAGTCTCTCAACATCCCGGGCCCAAGCTGTCTTCCCGCCTCAGCCTCCTGAGTAGCTGGGACCACAGGCACATGCCACCACGCTGGGCTAATTTTTAAATTTTTTGTAGAGACTGGATCTTGCCATGATTCACAGGCTGGTCTCAAACTACTGATCTCAAGCAATCCACCCTCCTTAGTCTCCCAAAGTGCTGGGATTACAGGCATGAGCCACCATGCCTGGCTGTATGTTTAATTTTTTTTTTTTCTTCTTTTCTTTTTGAGACAGACTCTCACTCTGTCACCCAGGCTGGAGTATAGTGACACAATCTCAGCTCACTGCTGCCTCCGCCTCCCGGGTTCATGCAATTCTCCTGCCTCAGCCTCCCAAGTAGCTGGGATTACAGGCGCCTGCCACCACGCCCAGCTAATTTTTGAAATTTTAGTAGACACAGAGTTTCACCATGTTGGCCAAGCTGGTCTCAAACTCCTAACCTCAGGTGATACACCCTCATCGGCCTCTGAAAGTGCTGGGATTACAGGCGTAAGTCACCATGCCTGGCCCAACCTTTTTTATAATTAAAAGTTTAACTTTTTTAATAACTGTTACTCAGCACTGCCCATAATTTAGGAAAATACTACCTAGAATTAGATAACTGAAGGTGAAGAATATGTCATATATACATGAAATTGTATTAGAAAAGGAGGTAAAAGTCAGAGTAAACTAGAAACTAGAATTTGTTTAAAACACAGAGTTAAACACTGTGAGAGCAGAAATTATTTTATAACCACCAATAGTACAAAGCTAAGCTTTCATCTTAAAGTTGTATGTTTGCGTGTGAAATCATGCAGAGAATTACTTTAGTACTTAAAGAAAATAAAAACATTATGAATAAACGTTTATTTATTTGGTACTTAAAATCTAAATACCTTAGCACAAGTGGAAAAGCTCCAACTTACAAATATCAGGGCATAAAACAAATCCTACATTATAGTTTTAAAATGTTTTACAGCTTATTACTGTTTTATTCATTGAGTCAGAAATTTCCGTGTGAGTATGGGAGTTTATACTTGTAAATCAGAAACCTTCACAGTTAATGTTTTCACTCTCTAGAGGAACCACTTTTGTCTGTGTGGGAGTGTTGGTCTACTGTAGCTGAAACAGACAAGACTAGATCAGTGGAGACATTAAGTGTGGCTGAAAATACCACCGATGCTCAACTTTCCTTCCTATCTGGTACTTATATTCAAAACTGTCATTTGGCTCATGGGTTTGGGTTTTTGTTTTGGGGTTTTTTTGTTTGTTTGTTTTGTTTTGTTTTCTGCACAGCCTAGAAACATTAGTAATCTTGCTGCTTCTGTGCCCTGAAATAATACTTTAGTTGCCTAAAATAACAAATGAATCTTTTGAGAAGAGCTTATTTATGTAGCAAGATACCGATTAGGGTATTTATTGGATACAATAACTAAGATTAAGTGCTTGAAGAATTATGTATCAGGAACTTTTCAACCTTGACGCCATCCAAAAATACTATGTCAATATAAGAACTTAAAGAAAAATGCATTTACCTTTTGTCTCATAGCCTAGAAAGCAAAGGTTATTTTTGTCAATTATGAGTAATAAAAGATAAGTTTATTTAAGGCATACGTTTACATTTGGAGTGAGAGGATGATAAGAGGAGTCATTTGGAGGGAATAAGTTAGCTAGAAAAAACTCTGTGCTACTGATAGCACCTGTGCAGTGGACAGAGGATTTAGTATCATTACCAATTTACAGACAAGACAATTAAATGAGAGAAAGCTTACGTGGTCTGTCCAAAGTTAAAGAGTTAGTAACTTGTGGAACCAGTATTCATCTTAAGCTTTGGCTTAAAGACCACAAGCTCAGAATCAGTCATTTTCATGACCCTAGTATATACCAACAGAGTTCCTGAGAAAGCCAATGCAATTTCCAGAGAGCAATTTACAATGGGGAGAAGAGTCTAGCCCAATATGACACATAATTCTGTGAAACATTGGATGTGTAAGAAATTTATCAATATGCTCATTATATTTTACACCTGGGAAATGTGCACGAATTCTTGGTTAAGGGGGCTAATTAACGATGCCTTGAAGTGAACATTAAATTCTCTCCTACACACATCTCGTTGTCTAAAAAAATCAATGAGGACTTTATTAGCACCCTTTTTTATATCCAATTCTGTAACCTGCGAAGATGGGTTTTGCCTGAGGACCAAACATGGAAGGAAACCCATTTTCCTATAGGCCTGTTAGTCCCATACTGAGATGGACCAGCAAATGAACTTATTTTTTTTAACATCTCAATCTTTATTTTGAACAAGTCATGATTTCTTTTCTTTTGTCAATATGTATGAGAAATTTGACCTGCTATGGTAGTCTCTGACAGCTAAAGCAATCAACCCCTAGCCAAGAGTACTTAGCTCTTTTCTTAGTTGAAATGCTCACTGATATGTGGATCTAGGAAAGTCAGTTCATTTCTCTGAAGCTCATTAGTTTTCAGGGTAACATCTGTAATACTTACCACATACCAATATTATTATCATCGTTGTTAATTATGTGAAGTAAATAATTTCCCAACTGTTTTAAGCATTAGCTAAAGGACACTGAATCCTTGGGGGCATGTAACATTTAAAATTACTAGGTGTCTAAAGTTGTTTAAAACCAGGAAAAAATATATAGTTCTATTTGCACTTAACTATTTAAAGTGTATCTACTGCTTGTCACCCATGTCTTACCTTGTGCGTTGATGTCAGCCATATTCTTCAAGATATTTAAATAGCTTAGAAGTCCTTCAAGTAATCATAACAAGCTAACACATTTTGAGGAAATATGTACTGATTGCATGATATATATATATCATTTCAGTGAATCCTCACACACTTTACAAACTGGACTATCATTATCTCCATTTTAGAGGTGTGGAAATCAAGGCACAGTTATGTTCACTATTAAGTCAACGTCAAAACTACTAGGGCCGGGCACAGTGGCTCACGCCTTTCATCCCAGCACTTCGGGAGGCCAAGGCGGGCGGATCACGAGGTCAGGAGTTTGAGACCAACCTCGCCAACATGGTGAAACCCTGTCTTCACTAAAAATACAAAAATTAGCCGAGTGTGATGATGGGCGCCTGTAATCCCAGCTACTCGGGAGACTGAGGCAGGAGAATCGCTTGAACCCAGGAGGCAGAGGTTACAGTGAGCTGAGATCATGCCACTGCACTCCAACCTGGGTGACACAGTAAGACTCTGTCTAAAATAAAATAAAAAAAATACGGCATGGCTAAGGTCAATAAAAATAACAAAAATAATCATTATAATTACATGTGATCATTCACAGTTGGGCAGTATAAACAGTGTCTTGTAAAATTTTGAAGAAAATCAAGAATTCTATGCACGTTTCTGTCAGTTAGCTTTTGCTACATAACAAAGTACTCCAAACAAAGTGGCTTAGAAAAAAACTAACCATTTATTTGTTCGTAATTTTTGAGATCAGCTATTTGGACTTAAATCAGCTGGGTGGTTCTTCTAGTCCCCACTGTGCTCGCTCATGCTCCTGTGGGTAGCTCTCGGGTTGGCAGAGGGCCACCGATCTAGAATGATCTCACCTGGGACAGGACTTGCCTCGGTTCCATGTGTTTTGTCACCCTCCAGCATCCCAGCCCCGGCTCATCCACATGATGGTGGCAAGGTTAGATTGAGCGGAAGCTGTGGAGGTCTCTTGAAACCCACATTTGGAATTAGGTAACATCACTTCCACCACTTCCATTGGCTAAATCAATTCACAGGTCCATCCCAGCCTCCAGAAGTAAAGAAATAGATTTTACTTATTGACAGAGATGCTGCAAATTACATTGTAAGGATCATGGTACTGTGAGGGAAGAATGGTGGCCATTTTTGACAGACTAAATGAACCAACTTTAGCCGTGAAATATTTTTAAAGAGTTATATGGCAGTATACATTTTCTGAAAATCTATTTTGTTCTATCGTTAAGTATTCTTTAATTGCACAAATATCTGTGATTAGAAAAGCCAAAAATATTGTCCGTCTCTTAGGATTTGAGTTTTGGACTGAAGTTATCTGTGAATAAAGATAATCCTGCAGTAATAATTTCATATTTGATTTATGTTTCTCTATAAAGTTACCTCAGGCATTATCCCTGTTAAAGCAGATTTAATAGAACTTCAGTTGTTCTGTTCCAAATGCTTGTACATATGTGGAGAATTCCCCTGTAGAGTTGTACTGACTCTCTCACCAAGGGATGTTCGTTCTTTTGTGAGTTTGTTCTAATTGTGTCATTCACTGTATTACCATTAATTAGCAAATTCATCTTTCAACTTCATTCCCATGGGACAGAATCAGTCAGGCTTGGGTAGGTAGGGAATTTAATTAATATATCAACAAATTGAATTTTTTATTAGGTACTTTAGTTTTACCTTTTTTTATCTTGGTATTATATATTAGAAATCCTATTTGAACTGGAGTTACCTAAAGTTGTTTTTATTAGGTAGACAAAGAATCCGGCTCTTTCTCCCCAAAACACTACATGAAATAAAATGTGCCATCAATGTTCCTTTTGGGTTATTCTCAAGTTGGCCCTCTATCTATTTATATGTATTGGAGATTTTGTTTTCACATTTAACCTTCCCATATTGAGGGAAGAACTGTTTTATAGTAAATTTATCAATAGTTGATTATATAAACAACCACTATTCATGGGTTAAGAACAAAGGGCATCAGTGTGTGAGAATTCAATTCCGTAGGACTAATCTCAAATGCAATTAATGCTCTCATTCTTTATGTGCCCTTTGGTAGTCTGTTCTCCCAAGGAATTTATTGAAATAGATACACTTAATTAAACTGTTTTCAGCACTTGGGCTAAGACACAATTTAAGGTGTGACATTTCACTTAAAGAAAAAGGAAGAAGCCTATTCTGAACAACTTTTTTAAAATTTCAACCTGGCCCCTTTTCTTAAAGATGTGCAAAATTTCAGGTAGTGGAAAATATTTGTCAAATGTTCTTTCTTCTCCAGCTCCTACTTGTCCACACATACACACACTCAAGCATGCACACACAGCACACTCATTACTTCTAAAGTTTCCTCACTGTATTGATGAAAAGTTTGCAGAGTATGAACTATTATGCAAAGTAAGCAGATCAGTGCAGTGAACTGGAGTGGTATTTTAGGTTGATAAAAATCAGTTCTACTCCCAGCTCCTAACTGGTTGCTTTTTTTTTTCTTGTGGAAATAAAGGGCTTCTCAACATCACCAGTCAGTTCTACAATCATCTGCTTCTATGAATTCTGGAGTCTGATTTTTGTCATGGGCTTTATCTGTCCAGGTTTCCCAATTCACATAACTGTGAGCAGACAGATTTGCCCTAAAATAATATTTCCTTATGTATAATTTTTTCTATATGCTATGTAAATGTATAATATACATATGAGGCAAAAGGAAACAAAATGTGAAAACAATGTTCAGTGACCCTATAACTTGCACAATAGCATATTTGACATATTGCAATATTCTGACGTATGTCTAGATATATTTAACAATAAATATGTCCTGACATATTTATATGGAGGGATCCAAGCTTTCAATAAGAATTACCAGGACTTTAAAGTTACAAAACTTACCCCAAATTTATTATATTTCATTACATTGAAGGGAAAAAAAATCTATTCTCAAGAATTTTTGTCTCTTTTTTATGGAAAAGCGTCCCCTTTTTGAACAAATATATATTTATTTTTATATTACATTTTGTGCACAAATTTTATTTTTATTTTGCTTTTAAACCTAGACTTAACCCTGAAAACATCAAAAGGAAAAGGGGTACATTTAACTTCATTAATAGTAATATATAAAATAACCATGAATATTTCCATAATAACCCAAAAAGTGTTATCACCTTACCACACTGATATGAGGCTGTGTATTTCAAATATGTTTTTTAGAGTAAACTTTTGACGTTAGTTCCTATTCTTTGTCAAAAAAGACAAACATGTCAGATATGAATCTGTAGGAGGAGTGAAAAAGGGTCGAATCTTTTCCAAATGTATCTTAATGCATGTTAAAGTCACTGTTTTATCTTTGTAAGTGCCTGCACTGCATTCCTCATCTTATTCATTTCTCTCTAAGCAAGCTAAGAAATCTTATGTTTTGTTCTCCTCTTCAAGAGTGTTGACTTCTCCTAAGGTATCAGGTAAGAGTAATACATCATTACCTCCACTGTGACATGGTTATTATTTTACTTTCCCCTTTAACACAGAAGGAAACTGAGGAAGAACATGATTTGAATCTAAGTCATAAACTTCAGATCTTGTTGGGATTTTGTTGGTTGGTTTGTTTTGTATTACACTATGAAATACATACAAGAAAGTACTTCACATTGTGCGAAGTACTATATATATATCAACAGTTATTATTATAAATTTTGAAAAGTTCTCTACATTCTTACTAATTCCTAGTCTCTTGTCTTAACTTTTTAAATTAATCAAATTGGTATAAGAATCCCAGTCTAAGAGTAAATGTGACATATAGAAGAGTTCCAAGGGGTGTTCAGGCCCCTTAGCTGGCAGGGAACAGCAGCATCTGGTCTTTGAAAGTTGGTTATTCACTTCCACATCCTCTGTTCCGCCAGCTGGTCTCTGGAGCTGGCTCATCCACACATAGTGGTCAGAACCCTAGGACTCCACTTCAAAAAGTCTCAGTTCATAAACTATGATAAGATCAGCCTTTACTCCACTCCAGCCCAAACAGTCTATACACTTGAACGGGGAGAAAAGCAAAAATGTTTCAAGTTTTCTCTTTTGTTATAATTGAGGGTCACTTCATAAGGAGCCAGGGATGTCTCCTCTGAGAAACACAACCTTATGTAGAAGCTGAAGAATTTGGATTTAAAGTCAGAAGATCTGGGTCTCAAACCAGCTTTGTCAAACTACTTAAACTCTCTAAGCCTCAGTTTTCTCATCTACGAAATGGAGATATCAGTGTGTACCCTGCAGTGTCCCTGTGCACATTAGAGATACCAGATCTTAAAGTCACCCCATATAGAATAGAGACTACCATCATCACCTTTTGCAAATTCAGAATCTGAGTTTAAATTTTCCTGTTGAATGCAGTGTTCCGCATTTTGTACAATGATGAGACAGAATAACAAGTGGGAAACCAATGTGGTCCCAATGTCAGTAAGTACAGGATTCAAATTAGCCAACACTGTATTTTATTTTTTTAGTATCATCTACACCAACACTTTTGTAAACATGAACATGTTGTTATGTTCTATAGTGTTCAAAACTTATACCTCTTTCTGAGCCTTAAATCAATAACCTCAGGCATTTTTGTATGGAATGTTGTCTCTTTATATCCCATTTCAAAATGGCAGGAGATTAAAACAGGAAGTAAACAGATAATAATGAATGGGAATCTGTATGCTAATTGCAGCCCATGGTGAATGCTGGAATGCATCTTTCTTTGAGAGGACATGACAGCATCCCATTCATCTATACGGCCCCAGCGACCATTGAGTGATGTAACTACTACGATGGCCCTATTAGTTATTCTGTCTCATCATTGTGCAGGAATTTTGAACACTGCATTCAATGGAAAAATTCAAGCTCAAACTATGAAAAACTGCTATCATCCCCTTCAACAGAACAAAGCATGTTTACTGTATCCTGTGAAACATTAAAAAGAAGCATAAAGAAAGCAAGTAGGATTAGTGGTTAAGAGCACAGGCTTCAGCATCGAGGAGATACCAGTTCTGATAGTAGCTCTGCCATTAACTTACATTCTATCCCAGAAATAACTTAATCTCTCAAGCCCTTCATTTTCTGGTCTGTATAAGGGACATGATACAACTTACCTTGTGGTGTTGTGAAGAGTAAAAGACATATTTGTTAGCGCCAGGCACAATAGCACTTCATGGTTATCAGTGGTTGCTATTTAAATATGGGATAATATTCCTTTCTCACTCTGTAATTTAAACACAAGCATGTGGTAATGGTTCTATATTGAATTTTAACTGATTTATATTCTATCAGAGAACATGATAGACACATAAAATGCTCTTATTTCAGGCTGCTGAGATTTCTGAAACTACTATTTCGTAAGTGAAACTCCAGTGAACTGAAATTGCTTGATACGATCAAGCAACCCTTCTGACTATGAGAGCCCTTTTCCTCCTGTAAAACGGAAGAAGTTAGGCATTTTAAGGCAGACAGCATAGCTGCAAGATAATTTAAAAGATGGGTGGTTGGTTCTGCTCCTTTACTTCATACAAACCAAAAATCAAACTGTCCATTCACATTGTACCCGATGCCCACTTTGGATAAATGATACAGAAGCAACTGCTTGAAGCTGAATCTTTCATGAGGTGGAAGAGGTAAAGATGACAGGATTTGTTTGGGGCTATCAAGACACCACTTCTTTGACAAAGACTTGTTGAATCCCAGCGCACCCTGTTATTCTACAGCTATAGCTCTCTGCTCTAAGGTGAGCCCGAATCTACTTGTTAAATTGTTTTGTACAGAGTTTGCAACTCTTTCTTTCTGATGTGGGCCTTGCAAAAGTTGTGTCCTTTTGGTGACCCTCCTGTACCCCCAGGCTTCTGCACCTGCTGCAGCCCTTGGTAACAACATAGCTTGGCATAAGTTCTACATCTAGAAGCTCAGTGTGCCAGAGGCAAAGATTTTCCTGAGAGAGCTTTGGCTCCCCAGCCTTTACAGCAGTGGCTCTCAAACTTTAATTTGCATAAGAATCACCTTGGGGTACTCTTTAAAAATGCAGATTCCATGGCATTCTCAACCTATTCCAAATCAGTTGGTCCAGGGTAGAATCCTGGACTTTGTATGTTTTATAAGCATCATAGTTTATTCTGATGAAGGTGGTTATTCTGGAAGACATCTGGAGAAACACTGTGGTATTTTTAAAAGTACTGATTTCTAAAATATGTGATCATTTAAAAAATGACATGATATAGATGATAAATACCCTTATAGCCTGAATTGATTCACATATGCTAACATGTGTCAGAAGCATTACTGTGTATTGGTGTCTTTAACTTCCTTTTCCTAGTATGTTTGGGGGTGATAGAGTAGCAACAACAAGGGCAATAGCTTGCCCTTTAAAAGAGTTGACTGCTTTTCAAGCAGAGCTATAGATATTATACTGACAGTAAAAACTCAGGCTTTGGAGAATTGATGAGAGCATTTTCTAATTATCTGACCCCGATCCGCTCTTTCTTCATTTACAAAATGGTGATGAGGACTTCCTGACTATCAAGGGCCTGTCCCTGGACCCTGGCACTTTTTAGGTAGTCAGTGCTAGTACCCGCACAGTTAGTAGGGACAGTTACAAGAGGCACTGCCTCTGTACCAGACACTAGGGGCTCTTTACCACCCAACCTTTCCCCATCATTCTGCGCTTGGCATGCTTCGAAACATATTGATCCGGGAAGTTCTTCACATTATCTGAACTCACAAACTTTTACTTGAAACACTAGCTATTAGAACATAATTTCTAATATAAAAGGAAGACACACCAAGCCGGTGCTCATTACAGTTATGTTATCAAGCAAATGGGCTCACTGCCCTGATGTGCACAGAAGCCAATACTATGTGACATCAGCTTTTAAGAAAATAAAGGCTTTGTTAGCAAAATTGGTCAGCAAAGAGACAGGAGCAGACAAAAATCTGCCTCCCCCGTTTTGGGGTCTGAGTTCGGAAGGCAAGAGAAAGAAATGTTGGCTTGGCAGGATCTGATTGGAAGACTTTAAATTTTACCATTTGCAGAAAGGTATGTTGAGGCAGATTTTAGACCCTGATCTTCTGGGCCAGTGGATCCCTGGCTTCCGAAAGAGTTTGTCATTCAGGTTCTGATGATGTCCCAGTCTTATTGGTTCTAAAAGGAGGATTCATTGGTTTCAGGTGTTTAATTAGAGGTCAACATTTTTTCCATTGCACATGCCTGAACCACATGACTTCCAGTTTGGGGCTCTGTAATACCTAAAAGATAACTCAACATTTTGTTATCAACAGAGTAGGTCCATTTTACAGCTAGATTTCTGTACCAATGAGGCAAAGCCACGAAAGGAAGAGTTCAATCACGTCGACAGTCAGATGAATTTCCCCTACCATTCTGGAGATGACAGGTGGAAAACTGTCATCAAACAGGCCTAGCACAACCCCTCTTCCCTGGACACAGGACCAAGAAAACACTGGCTTGTTCTCACTTACATTCCAGCTCCTCTTCATTCCAAACTACACGAGCACCATCACCCTTCATTCTAGGAGTCTAGCTTGTTCAAATCGTCTGTATTGCTTGCCAGAGTGAGAAGTGTATGATTCAGGTACCAGATCTGAAGAGGGCAGGATTAGCATTCTTCTGAGGAGGTTCAGGATAGAAATTATATTTGTGTTCATTGAAAACCAAAGCACTTAGGACCCAAAGTGTTGTGTTCCACAAGAAGGTGACTGTAGCCTAAATTTTTATTACGTGTATAAGAACAAGGTGTCTGTAGCCTACAATTGTTCTCAAAACAAGTATTATCTGGTGACTACCATTTCTATAGGCGTTTCTCTGTATGACCCCCATGGAAGTGTCTTGTTTTTAAAAGACCTATATCCATAAATAGCTAAATGACTTGACCTGATGAGTGGGATCATATAATATTCACAACTTAAATGGTCTTGACTTTGTGTAAAGATTGATTCCTGAATATTTTCCCAGAAGTAAACCAATTATTTTAAAATAAGTGATATGTCAGTCTTCTAATGGAACTGATAAGCCAATGAAACTAATAAAACTGCCCTAACTAGGCCGGGTGCGGTGGCTCACACCTGTAATCCCAGCACTTTGTGAGGCTGAGGCGGGCAGATCACAGGGTCAGGAGATCGAGACCATCCTGGCTAACACGGTGAAACCCCGTCTCTACTAAAAATACAAAACAATTAGCCCGGGTGCGGTGGCGGGCACCTGTAGTCCCAGCTACTCGGGAGGCTGAGGCAGGAGAATGGCGTGAACCCGGGAGGCGGAGCTTGCAGTGAGCCGAGATCCGGCCACTGCGCTCCAGTCTGGGCAACAGAGTGAGACTCTGTCTCAAAATAAATACATAAGTAAATAAATAAATAAATAAATAAATAAGTAAATTTAAAAACTGCCCTAACTAAAAGTATCAAAATTTACCTTCTTGCAACCACGAGGGGAAAAAGCATCTCTAAGCCAACTTATTTTTCATGGAAATTGACATTTAAATCAGAAATCACTTTGCAATGCTTAGACTTCATATGTAAAAGGCATTACCTGAGATTAAGGGTTAGCACACTCACATTATGTCCACACCTTGTTCTGTTAACATGTATATACTGCAGTGTGATCACTTTTCAGTTTTACTTTTACACTAACTTTATGTGACAGAATCATGTTTGAATCCTGTATGTTTGACCTGGAACTCTTTTTTGCCTTCACTGAAGATTTCTGCAAAGCAGATTGTTAAATTCTGAGTGTATTTTTCTGGAAAAAGAACTAGAGTTTTTTGGTGCGGACTAACAAGACTTAGGGTATTGTGATTAACAAGAGGAAAGCTCCTGAAATAAAGCTCGAAGGCACAAATTTAAATTGGGTAATAGTCAAGGGTATGATTAAAAACTTGCTCATTTGCATTAATTAAACAGCCTTTGAATATATTAAATTATATCAAGAATTAACCCTACTTTAGAAGCAATCTAAATTAGAAGTCAAGAACTTCCTAGTTCTTGACCATGTGTTTTCCTTATCTAGTGATAGGGTCTGTTTCTTGTTTTTCTGCCCCATTCTAGTTGCTTAATCTATTCATATCCAGGTTTTTGTCACAAACAAAATGGGGATATTAATTCTCATCCATTACCATTAAGATTAATGAACAAGTGAGAGGCTTGGAGACTTGTCATGAGCCTCATTCATGTTTTGGATCAAATGTGTTATGTTCAAAATAAATTGAGTGATAAAAGATTGTTCATAAATGTTATAGGAGTTTGGAGTTGTGCAGTTTATAATACAGATCTAGATCTCTAAAACATTGAATCTCAGGAAAATATTTGGAGAGAAGTCTCAGATTTGATCTTGTGGGAAGCAAAGGCCCAAGGAGTTGGCGTAAGGAAGGGCTTTCGTATCTTTGCCTCTGGAGAACATGTCACTAATCCTAGAGACACATTAGGGAATGACTGGGCTGGCCACTATTTTAAGTCAGTTCAAGTTTTCTGACAGCTGTAGCGGGGTATTATTTACTCTTCCTTACCTGCATTGATGACTCAAGACTAGGATGATCCTTAGCATTGGAAGGGCAGCCCTCTGGTTAGACTCATCCAAGAAAATAGAATGGGCCAAGGAAATTCTAGATGAATGTCTCACCTGTGCCTGGATCTCTTTAATCGATAGATATTATGTAACTAGACTATGAATTAAAATCAAGAAGTATCTAACAGAGAAAGGTTTCAAATAAGACATTTTCTAACAGTCCTTCATTTCATCTCCTTAATTCTCTGGCTGAAGGTCCAGTTCATTCTGAGCTCATATCGGTGTCAGCTGCATTCTCACCTGGCATCAGTGCAGCAATGCCTCTCCATCTTAGTTACTGCCACTGACGCTTTGTTTAACCCAGGTTAAAGCTCCCATCTTCTATCAAATTCAGAGATAGTCCCTCCAACTGATTAACTCTTCTTTACTGGGTATGCTAGGAAACCATTAAAATGAAGTAAATGTGGGAACCTTTTAAAGAAGAATGCTTATAATTTTCTTTTCTCATTTACCCTGTAATTCCCAAATCTTATTTTTGAAAATGACCACAAAGCTCCATGGAGTGTTTTTTAATAGTTTTTAACATGAAAAAAGAAGAAGTGTATATGTTTGTGTCCATGAATACCTAATTGCCTTTGATTCTTTGTCTCATATGTTTTGTGACCTCTGGACAAACTGAAAGGATATCCTATTCTATGAAAAACATTATAGATACTCCACCAATTGGGTAAAAATTGTACTTGATGATGAAATAATATGAAGACGCAGAGAATGAAACTGACTTTCCTTACTGTCATTATAATCCAGGATGCTCACTTTTCTGATTTAATCTACACACTAGACACATTGCTGTGAGTTCGATGTCATTGTGTTCATTTTACAGGACATAAAATTGAGTCTCACAAAAGATAACTTACGTAAAGTCACATAGCTACCTAGTTATGGAACTTGGATTTGAACCCAGATTTTTCTGGCACTGCTATTCCTTTGCTATTCTGCCAAGATGTTTTTTCCTCCCTGCATAGCTCCGTGATGATAAAAAATGCAACCATCACTTGTTAAATATCTACCGTACACCTCACACCCATTATCATATAAATCCCCCCCACATTAGAACACAGTTACTGTCATTATCATTTTACACATGAGCAAACTCAGGCTCAGATGAGTGGAGTAGCTTCAACAAGCTGAAAAGTGCCACAGTAAGGATGCAATCCCCAGTACAGTCGATCCTCATTATTCGTGGATTCTCTATTTGCAAATTCACCTACTCACTAAAATGTACTTGTAACCTCAAAATCTGTATTTGCAGAGCTTTTACAGTCATCTGCTGACTTGCACAGAGCAATGCTAGACATGCATGTTTCAGCTGAGGTTGAACAAGGCAGAGTTCTGCCTTCTTGTTGCTGTCACACTGTCAACAAGCGTCCTTTTTTGTGGTCTATTTAGTGCCATTGTTTCTGCATTTATGTGTTTTTGTGGTAATGGCACTGTTTAAAATGGGCCGTCAGTGTAGGGCTGAAGTGCTGTCTCGTGTTCCTAAGTACAACAAGGTTATGATGTGCTGTGTGCAGAAAACATGTGTGTTAGATAAGCTTTGTTCAGGCATGAGTTATAGTGCTGTTGGCTGAGTTCAATTGAAATTAATGATATAGACAGAGTCTTTATTTTTGTATATCATCTTTAAATATATATATATATATATATCTCAAATATACAAGGGGACTTCAAAAAGTACATGGAAATAGAATTTAAAATAAAAATATAAAATATAAACTTTATTTCTCAATATAAGTTCCATCAGGCCAAGACACTTTTGTAACTGATGATACCAGTCATTTAGTCCATCCCTAATAAACTGAGGGTTCTGGGAATTAAACCATGTCGATGCTTTTTTTTTTTTTTTTTTTTTTTACATTATTAAGTGAAGAAAAATGGGTACCCTTTAAAGACTGTTTCAGATTAGGAAACAAAAAGAGGTCAGAAAGACCCAAATCAGAACTGTAAGGTGGATAGATACCTAATAATTTCCCTTGCAAAATTGTCCTTGTTTGATGATAGGAATGAGCAGAAACATTGTCCTGGTGGAGAAGGACTCGCTGGTGAAGGTTTTTGGGGCATTTTTTTTCTGCTAAAACTTGGCTAGCTTCCTCAAAACACTCTCATAATAAGCAGATGTTATCATTCTTTGGTCCTCCAGAAAGTCAGCAAGCAAAATGCCTTGAGCATCCCTAAGAACTGTTGCACGACCTTTTCTCTTGACCAGTCCAACTTTGCTGAGACTGAACAACTGCCACCTCTTGGTAGCCATTGCTTTGGTTGTGCTTTGTCTTCAGAAACATACTGGTAAAGCCATGCTGTGCTTTGTCTTCAGAAACATACTGGTAAAGCCATGCT